>NC_057809.1:160046483-160376847 GCF_018294505.1 Triticum aestivum
CCCATCACAAGCTCTCACGGTCAACGAAGGAATAGACCTCCTCCCGAGACATTCCGATAAGACTCGGTATCCCGGTTCTTCAAGACATCCTCGACAATGGTAAAACAAATCCAGCAAAGCCGCCCGATGCGCCGACATCCTGATGGGAGCTGCACATATCTCGTTCTCAGGGCAACACCGGATAGGTCAAGCTACGAGTAAAACCAGCCCTCAAGTTTCCCCGAGGTGGCCCTGCAGGCTGCCCATTTCGGACCAACACTTAGACAAGCACTGGCCCGGGGGGGTTAAAATAAGATGACCCTCGGGATGCGCGACTCCCAAGGGAAAAAGGCTAGGTGGCGAATGGTAAAACCAAGGTTGGGCCTTGCTGGAGGAGTTTTATTCAAAGCGAACTGTCAAGGGGTTCCCATTATAACCCAACCGCGTAAGGAACGCAAAATCCGGGAACATAACACCGATATGACGGAAACTAGGGTGGCAAGAGTGGAACAAAACACCAGGCATAAGGCCGAGCCTTCCACCCTTTACCAAGTATATAGATGCATTAATTAAATAAGAGATATTGTGATATCCCAACAAGTAAACATGTTCCAACAAGGAACAACATCTCCATGTTCCAACAAGGAACAAACTTCAATCTTCACCTGCAACTAACAACGCTATAAGAGGGGCTGAGCAAAGCGGTAACATAGCCAATCAACGGTTTGCTAGGACAAGGTGGGTTAGAGGCTTGGTTCAACAATATGGGTGGCATGATAAGCAAGTGGTAGGTATCGCAGCATAGGCATAGCAAAAGAGCGAGCATCTAGCAAGCAAAGATAGAAGTGATTTCGAGGGTATGGTCATCTTGCCTGAAATCCCGCAAGGAAGAAGAACGAGTCCATGAAGAAGACAAACGGACGTAGTCGAACGGTTCCTCCCAAACACGACGTTATCGGAACCAACCCAAAGAAGCAACACCGGAAAGAAGCAAACAATCATGGTAAACAACCACCACATAAGCTTGACACGATGCGCAAACAAGTATGATGCATGTCCGGTTTAATGAGGCATGGCATGGCAAAGTGCACAAACAGCCCTACAAATTAAGTGGAGCTCAATATGCAACGAGTTGCATATTGACGGAACACCACATTAATTATTTAGTTCTCTCCCAGTTAGGTACCCAACAATATTAAATGTTGGTTAATATGGCAAGAGGTGAAGTATAACAAAACTATACCATCTGACAATTTAAATGAGGCCGGATATAACCAACAACAAATCCGGTAAATCCCCATATGCATTTATCAATTTGGTGCAACAACAATTTTAAACATAAAGTTGTTAACATGATGCGGATGGCATGTTCAAGTTTATGAAATTTTATTAAAAGTTGACAAGAGCATTAAGAAGCATTTGTCATCGTGGCAGAAACAAAAGGGGTGCCACAGCAACGATAACGAAACGGTGCCACGGCAACGTTCCGGTTCCGGTAACTCGAGTGAGATACCGATGCAAAGGAGAAATGTGCGGATGCGTGCAAAAGATGGTGGGGCGCTCCCGGATTCCGGGTGTCCCATGAGATGATGGTAACAAGGCAAAAGAGGGGCAACGTGCATCGACAATTCGAACACGGTTCAAACAAGAGCATCTCAAACATCGCAAGCATTCGATCACGGATGTCATCTCGATGGTTATACCTTCGAAGCGTGTGTAAACGAGACGGTTCTCGTTCGGTGCCAAGTAGAGGAAGTAGACGTTCTCGGGACATTCGTAGTGGAAGTAGGGGTACATGACGACGGTAGAGGTACTCATGATCTTGGCGGCGGTAGTCGTTCATGTTCTTAGTTGCACAATTTTCCATAGATGTTCGGGATCATGATGAGGGACTTGACGTCCATGGAGGTTTCGAGGGTCGACGGTAGTTGTTCTCGTATCATCGCGGAAGTAGTCGTACTCGGCGATAGTGGTACTTGGCGTTTCGTCGTGTAGAGGCCTTGACGATTCAACGGGTATGAAGCAACAAAAAACGCACAGTCCTCCCGTGTACTTGGCGCAATCCGAGACGATCTCGACGATCCAGCGAGGCAACGGTACAGGGCAGTCTTCGTCTTGGCAGGGCAGCGGTCCAAGCGAGCAGTAGCTCTCAAAACCCTGCGAGGAGCCGGCAACAGGCGACGGGATCCTCTGGATCCGGACGGGAACGGGACACCGGCGAGCGGGGTTCAGCGAGGAACTCGATCGGCGGCGATGATGAGTCCTGGCGCGAGCGAGGGGCATGGGGACGACGCTGGCCCTCTCCTCCAGCGAAGCAAGACGACGATGAGCGGGGTTCAGCGATGCCGGGAGTCTTGATGGCTTGGTGTCGCGATGAACGAACAAGGACGGCCAGGGGCGCGAGGCACTTGAGGGTGCATGGGCGCGATGGAGCTCGGTGGGCGTGCTCCTCTGCGCGCGGACAAGGACGATGGCGGGCGGACGAGGGGGACCTCCTATCCAAGGCGCAGGGGTGGAAACTCCGGCCTGGGCAGTCGGGGACGAGGCCGAGGCCGGGAAGGAGCGGCAGGCGGAGTTCCTGCACGGGACATGCGAGGCAGCAAGGAGGAGGTGTTCGGTGTCGGGCGGCGCGAGGAAGAGAGCGTGAGGAGGGAGAGATGGGGATCGGGCGCAGCCCTGTGCGTGTGTGCGTGTGGCGCTGCGAGAGGGGAAAGAACGGGGAGATCGAGCGTGGGGATCTCCTGGCGGCGCTAGGAGGAAACGAAGGGGGAGAGAGGATCAGGGCTCGCTAGGTTAGGGTTAGTTAGACAGAGGCCGGCTGGGCCTTGGGCCACTGGTGGGACGGGGCTAGTGCAGGCCCAAATGGCCAGGCTGGCTAGGCTTCTCTCCTCCCTCTTAATTCTTCTCTTTACAAAAACAGAGAACAATAAGAGAAAGGAAAAGAGAAAAGAGAATGTTAGAGGAAGAATTTGAGCACGGGAATAAATTTCCCGGACTCGCATAAATGCGCATGTTCCAAGAAAAATGGAGTGGGCATTTTTGAAAGTTTAAATTCAAACTCATTTGATTTAAATTCAAATGGTTCGAATAGGAAGTGAGGGTTAGGAAGGTCCAAAAAATGTTCAGATTTTTGGTGGAGCTCCGGAAAATGACGAAAGAATTTATGGGCAAAGTTAAAGGCCAAGAGACGTGATGACTAAAGCATTGGGATTTTTCAAGTGTGTTATGGTGAATTGCAAATTAAAGAAATATTTAATATAGCTCCCTATTATCGGGTGGATATGTTTTAAAGAGTAATCACCATAGTGAATATCCCTCGATTTAAATGGACTGAAGATCCATGCAATTTATTTAGTGAGATGCAAAAGACTTATGACATGATGACATGATGACATGATGCAATGCACGAATAAAAGGGCGGGCACAAATGAAACACATGGCGAAACCCGGAACACATGGAAGGCATCTGAAGCTCCGGTCTTGGGGCGTCACAACACTCCACCACTATGAGAGGATCTCGTCCCGAGATCTAGGATGGCACCGGAGGGAAACGGAAAAGGAAGAGATGAGGTAAAACTAATTGCTTCTTTGACAAATGAGTGAAACCAAAGAACCTTGCGAGGTTGAACAAATTTAAAGAAGAAAACAACGAAGATGGACGAAGTTGAAAACACTCCGTTAGAAAAGAGAAATAGGGAAGAACAAATTCGGACAGCACTCTAGTAGAAAAGAGATGCAAGGCTTGATAAGGCGAAAAGAACTTGAGCAAAAGGGCACAACACTCCTGTTAAATGGATAGGCATGAAAAGAACATGATCTTTGACAAAACGAGATGATGGGTGAAAAGAACAACGTCGCAATGCCTCCGGAAGAGAGAAATAGAATATAGATCATTGAAATAAAAGAATGGAGAAGAAAAGCCAACTTCTGCCACAAAAGCTTGAAAAGGCATCTTTAGGAGAAGGGTCGAACGGAGTTGTTGGAACACCAACAACGGAAGGACAAACTTGAAGTGGACTTATAGAAGGCATCTCAACATTATGAGGTGACAACTTGCCACTCACAGAAAAAATTTGATTGGGTTGATAACAACGAGGAGACGAGAAACTTATTTCACCGGGAGGATAAATGAAGAACTTGGGTCAATTATAAGCACCATAATAGAAACAATCCTTAGGGAAAGCTTTAGGTGAAATATAACCCAATATAACTCCAATGACGAGATTGATGGATTTAAAATATCTCATTCTTGACCACATGTGAATCATGAAAACATGAACTCAATTATCAAGAATGACATAAAACCACCTCCAATAATACGGAAGAAAGAATTGCACTCCGGATAGCAAGATGGAGAATGCTTGAACTCCTTTGAAAAGAATCTCAATGAACACTTCGAGAAGGAAATAAATCCTTGATGAACCATCATGTAGGGCCTTCATGAAGAACTCCGGTAATGAAAGAATGATCAAACAAAAGAAAGAGAAGTTGAAGGCACAAGGTGAATCCTTGTAATGACTTAGATGGATCTCCGTGATGAAATAGTTGAAAAAGGTTGGAACTCCGGGAAAAAGAGAAGATGAACAATTGGAAACAAGAATTTTGATGAACCTCTGGAATAAGGAATTGAATTTACTCGATGAAACAAGAATAAGAATTACATTATGCTTATCCTTCATCAATTAAATTGATGACAATCAACGGATTTGACATATTACTTATTCTCGTGGAAAAGATTAAGAGAGATATACCATAAACTTGAGAAAGTCTTCAATGATCCACCGGTAGAATTGGATAGAACGAATGAATTGATATGATAAACAAAGAAGACAAATCTTGAACGAACCACCGTAAGAATTAAAATGATTGAAGAAAAGATAAAGAAAACACTAGGATGAATTATAAAATGAACGAGGATGCTTGAGAGGATTTAGATACATGAGAACAAAGAGATCACGAGCCGATTAAAGATCGCTTGAGCGAAACACCGGTAAAAATGGAGAATGATAGCTGAAAGCTGAGAATGAATAATCCCGAAATGATGGCCTCCGGATAATCAAACTGAAAAGAATCTTGAATAGCTCCGGATAGGTGAAAAGAATTCTCACGATCAAGACAATTACGAGAGGATGGCAATAAGCTAGAATCACGAATCTTGAAGAGAAAAGAGCAAGATTAAAGAGAAATTCTTCTTCGGTCTTCAACATCCCAGAATGACTACGAGTACACCACCAAGAATTATTGAGGCACACAGGAATGAAGAATGGAAAAGTTGAGCCAACATTGAAAATAATTAGAAAGATCTTGGACAAGGGCATTTGACTGATGATAAATCATTCTTACGTCAAACTTCAAAAGAATTTAGGGTAGCTCCGGGAAAAATTAGAAGAGTCAGGTAAGATCCTGGGAATAGACCTGTGGGTTAGAGCCGACTCAAAAGGAACGCCGTTGAAATGATTACTTGAAAAGAAGATTGCACCGGTTGAGTTAAACGGCTTGAATGAGATAACAACCTCGAAAGAGCTTGAACGAATGTTGAGTGGGAAACACGAATCTTCGAGATATCTTGAGCACTCAGGAACAATTGAATAGCGAGAAATGACTGAATATGAGGTGTACCGATAAGAGAAGGTATTTGAAACGAGGAAATGATATGATCAACAAGGCTTGAATTGGTTCCACCGGAGAAGAAAAGAATGGAGAATATTGAACTAGTAGAGCATCTTCAAGAGAACCACCGGGTAAGAACATTGACGGAAAGGAATGGAGAGACTTCACAAGAATAAAAGGATACTTGATTAAGACATCTGAGTCCTTAAAGAAACAAAGGGAGGGAGGGTGGGAAAAACAAAGGCACTTGGACACGGATGAAATAAACAACGTTGAGAAGAAACTGATACTTGATCTTGTGGATGTTGAAATGATCGGACCCACTTGAAGAGAAGCACACCGGTTAAAAAGGATTGGCAAAAAAAATCTTGATGAACAAGAAGGATTGGTATTCACATCGGAGTATGAGAACACCGTTTCGGAAAGGTATGGAATCAACACTTGACTTTGAAGCAACTCGAATACCACAACTGAAAACAAAACAAAGGATTGGCTTGCAAAATAAGCCAGAACAAACATATGATAGAGATTTCGTCCGAAGTTTTCGTGGTGGGGCCTACACGGGCTCGATCGTACAACACCATCATGTACAAGGCAGTGCACATGACATACGAAGCGTCCCCGAGTCGGCATAGCCAAGGACTCTTTAAGACACAACGAGACCACTATAAAACCGACCGTCAATAGACAGACCACTAGACGTCGAGCCCCAATTTCATATCATATATCCGTCAGAAAGATATCCTAAGAGCTACTTGAATTCCCACCTATGAAACTCCCGAAATTTTCCCAGTTATGCAATCAGGTGTTGGGGATACAGGGGAAGCATAATATCTCACCCAAAACTAGCAAATCCTACATCCAGCTGTATCCATCCTTCAACACATAACCAAGAAACCTTCGGAAATCGTCTACCTCAACCTTCGAAAAGCATCCGTTATACAAGTTATGGCAATACTCCCAAACTCCCGCCCCAGTACTGGGTGGCGTCGAGGTTATCTCACCAATGAACTGCATAAAAGAGATTTTTTATGTCGGCGTACTAGACTCAGGTATTCCAGAACTGCAACGATAAAATTATGATGACAACACCTCAGAGCTCAACTCCCCGGGACACTTCCACTAAACCCCTGACAGGAGGCACCAAGACAATGTTCTCATCATAAAACCATCGGAACGATTCCAAGATACCCGCGTGATCCTAAAAAAAATTTAGTGAAATTTGAGAAGAGAAGAGTCAAAACTCTACGTCAGGATGCCTTACCAAAGCGATGAGGAGACTGGGAAGTAAAAAGAATTCCTAAACTTTCCAATATATAATTCCTAAATGACTCAAAACATTTTTTCTAGACACAACTCGGCCGCTAAAAACGATCAAGCAATGGGGCTCCTAAGGTCGGGGAAGGCTCTGATTACCAACTTGTAACGCCCTCGATGCGGCTATATCTCCCACGTGTCGAAGCACGACTTAGAGGCATAACCGCATTGAAAGCAATGTCGCAAGTGAGGTAATCTTCACACAACCCATGTAATACATAAGGGAAAGAGATACATAGTTGGCTTACAATCGCCACTTCACACAATTACAAGAATAAAGCATTACATCATCCAGATACAATCAAGGTCCGACTACGGAACCAAAATAAAAGAAGAACCCCAAATGCGACAAGGTCCCCGATCGACCCCAACTGGGCTCCACTACTGATCAACTAGAACGAAACAACACAAAGGACAAGATCTTCATCGAGCTCCTCCTTGAGCTTGGTTGCGTCATCTGCACGGACTCATCGGCACCTGCAAGCTGGTTTTGGAAGTATCTGTGAGCCACGGGGACTCAGCAATCTCACACCCTCGCGATCAAGACTATTTAAGCTTATGGGTAAGGTAAAGGTATGAGGTGCAGCTGCAGCAAGCGACTAGCATATATGGTGGCTAACATATTCGCAAAAGATAGCGAGAAGAGAAGGCAAAGCGCGGTCGAGAAGCTATGATCAAGAAGTGATCCTAAAACAACCTACGTCAAGCATAACTCCAACACCGTGTTCACTTCCCGGACTCCGCCAAAAAGAGACCATCACGGTTACACACGTGGTTGATGTATTTTAATTAGGATTAACTTCAGGTTTCTACAACCGGACGTTAACAAATTCCCATCTGCCCATAACCGCGGGCACGACTTTTGAAAGTTCAAATCCCTGCAGGGGTGTCCCAACTTAGCCCATCACAAGCTCTCACGGTCAACGAAGGAATAGACCTCCTCCCGAGACATTCCAATCAGACTCGGTATCCCGGTTCTTCAAGACATCCTCGACAATGGTAAAACAAATCCAGCAAAGCCGCCTGATGTGCTGACATCCTGATGGGAGCTGCACATATCTCGTTCTCAGGGCAACACCGGATAGGTCAAGCTACGAGTAAAACCAGCCTTCAAGTTTCCCCGAGGTGGCCCCGCAGGCTGCCCATTTCAGACCAACACTTAGACAAGCACTGGCCCGGGGGGGTTAAAATAAGATGACCCTCGGAATGCGCGACTCCCAAGGGAAAAAGGCTAGGTGGCGAATGGTAAAACCAAGGTTGGGCCTTGCTGGAGGAGTTTTATTCAAAGCGAACTGTCAAGGGGTTCCCATTATAACCCAACCATGTAAGGAACGCAAAATCCGGGAACATAACACCGATATGACAGAAACTAGGGCGACAAGAGTGGAACAAAACACCAGGCATAAGGCCGAGCCTTTCACCCTTTACCAAGTATATAGATGCATTAATTAAATAAGAGATATTGTGATATCCCAACAAGTAAACATGTTCCAACAAGGAACAAACTTCAATCTTCACCTGCAACTAACAACGCTATAAGAGGGGTTGAGCAAAGCGGTAACATAGCCAATCAACGGTTTGCTAGGACAAGGTGGGTTAGAGGCTTGGTTCAACAATATGGGTGGCATGATAAGCAAGTGGTAGGTATCGCAGCATAGGCATAGCAAAAGAGCGAGCATCTAGCAAGCAAAGATAGAAGTGATTTCGAGGGTATGGTCATCTTGCCTGAAATCCCGCAAGGAAGAAGAACGAGTCCATGAAGAAGACAAACGGACGTAGTCGAACGGTTCCTCCCAAACACGACGTTATCGGAACCAACCCAAAGAAGCAACACCGGAAAGAAGCAAACAATCATGGTAAACAACCACCACATAAGCTTGACACGATGGGCAAACAAGTATGATGCATGTCCGGTTTAATGAGGCATGGCATGGCAAAGTGCATAAACAGCCCTACAAATTAAGTGGAGCTCAATATGCAACGAGTTGCATATTGACGGAACACCACATTAATTATTTAGTTCTCTCCCGGTCAGGTACCCAACAATATTAAATGTTGGTTAATATGGCAAGAGGTGAAGTATAACAAAACTATACCATCTAACAATTTAAATGAGGCCGGATATAACCAACAACAAATCTGGTAAATCCCCATATGCATTTATCAATTTGGTGCAACAACAATTTTAAACATAAAGTTGTTAACATGATGCAGATGGCATGTTCAAGTTTATGCAATTTTATTAAAAGTTGACAAGAGCATTAAGAAGCATTTGTCATCGTGGCGGAAACAAAAGGGGTGCCACAGCAATGATAACGAAACGGTGCCACGGCAACGTTCCGGTTCCGGTAACTCGAGTGAGATACCGATGCAAAGGAGAAATGTGCGGATGCGTGCAAAAGATGGTCGGGCGCTCCCGGATTCCGGGTGTCCCATGAGACGATGGTAACAAGGCAAAAGAGGGGAAACGTGCATCGACAATTCGAACATGGTTCGAACATGAGCATCTCAAACATCGCAAGCATTCGATCACGAATGTCGTCTCGATGGTTATACCTTTGAAGCGTGTGTAAACGAGATGGTTCTCGTTCGGTGCCAAGTAGAGGACGTAGACGTTCTCGGGACATTCGTAGTGGAAGTAGGGGTACATGATGACGGTAGAGGTACTCGTGATCTTGGCGGCGGTAGTCATTCATGTTCTTAGTTGCATAATTTTCCGTAGATGTTCGGGATCACGACGAGGGACTTGACGTCCACGGAGGCTTCGAGGGTCGACGGTAGTTGTTCTCGTATCATCGCGGAAGTAGTCGTACTCGGCGATAGTGGTACTTGGCGTTTCGTCGTGTAGAGGCCTTGACGATTCAACGGGTATGAAGCAACGAAAAACGCACAGTCCTCCCATGTACTTGGCGCAATCCGAGACGATCTCGACGATCCAGCGAGGCAATGGTACAGGGCAGTCTTCGTCTTGGCAGGGTAGCGGTCCAAGCGAGCAACAACTCTCGAAACCCTGCGAGGAGCCGGCAACAGGCGACGGGATCCTCTGGATCCGGACGGGAACGGGACACCGGCGAGCAGGGTTCAGCGAGGAACTCGGTCGGCGGCGATGACGAGTCCTGGCGCGAGCGAGGGGCATGGGGACGACGCTGGCCCTCTCCTCCAGCGAAGCAAGACAACGATGAGCGGGGTTCAGCGATGCCGGGAGTCCTGCTGGCTTGGTGTCGCGATGAACGAACAAGGACGGCCAGGGGCGTGAGGCACTTGAGGGTGCGGGGGCGCGATGGAGCTCGGTGGGCGTGCTCCTCTGCGCGCGGACAAGGACGAAGGCGGGCGGCCAGGGGGACCTCCTGTGCAAGGCGCAGGGGCGGAAACTCCGGCCTGGGCAGTCGGGGACGAGGCCGAGGCCGGGAAGGAGCGGCCGGCGGAGTTCCTGCACGGGACATGCGAGGCAGCAAGGAGGAGGCGTTCGGTGTCGGGCGACGCGAGGAAGGGAGCGTGAGGAGGGAGAGATGGGGATCGGGTGCAGCCCTGTATGTGTGTGCGTGTGGCGCTGCGGGAGGGGAAAGAACAGGGAGATCGAGCGTGGGGCTCTCCTGGCGGCGCTAGGAGGAAACGAAGGGGGGAGAGAGGATCGGGGCTCGCTAGGTTAGGGTTAGTTAGACAGAGGCCGACTGGGCCTTGGGCCACTGGTGGGACGGGGCTGCTGCAGGCCCAAATGGCCAGGCTGGCTAGGCTTCTCTCCTCCCTCTTAATTCTTCTCTTTACAAAAACAGAGAACAATAAGAGAAAGGAAAAGAGAATGTTAGAGGAAGAATTTGAGCACGGGAATAAATTTCCCGGACTCGCATAAATGCGCATGTTCCAAGAAAAATGGAGTGGGCATTTTTGAAAGTTTAAATTCAAACTCATTTGATTTAAATTCAAATGGTTCGAATAGGAAGTGAGGGTTAGGAAGGTCCAAAAAATGTTCAGATTTTGGTGGAGCTCCAAAAAATGACGAAAGAATTTATGGGAAAAGTTAAAGGCCAAGAGACGTGATGACTAAAGCATTGGGATTTTTCAAGTGTGTTATGGTGAATTGCAAATTAAAGAAATATTTAATATAGCTCCCTATTATTGGGTGGATATGTTTTAAAGAGTAATCACCATAGTGAATATCCCTCGATTTAAATGGACCGAAGATCCATGCAATTTATTTAGTGAGATGCAAAAGACTTATGACATGATGACATGATGCAATGCACGAATAAAAGGGCGGGCACAAATGAAACACGCGGCGAAACCCGGAACACATGGAAGGCATCTGAAGCTCCGTTCTTGGGGCGTCACATCCTACTAGGAGGGGGAAAGAAGTGGGGAGGGAGAGGGAAAGGGGGGCGCCGCCCCCCCTCTCCTAGTCCAATTTGGACCAGGGGGAGGAGGCGCGCGGCCCACCTTTGGCTGCCCCTCTCTCTCTCCACTAAGGCCCATATGGCCCATTACTTCTCCCGGGGGGGTTCCGGTAACCCTCCGGCTCTCCGGTTTTCTCCGAAATCACCCGGAACACTTCCAGTGTCTGAATAAAGCTGTCCAATATATCAATCTTTATGTCTCGATCATTTCGAGACTCCTCGTCATGTCCGTGATCACATCCGGGACTCCGAACTAACTTCGGTACATCAAAACTCATAACCTCATAATATAACTGTTATCGAAACCTTAAGCGTGCGGACCCTACGGGTTCGAGAACAATGTAGACATGACCAAGACACGTCTCCGGTCAATAACCAATATCCGAACCTGGATGCTCATATTGGCTCCTACATATTCTACGAAGATCTTTATCGGTCAGACCGCATAACAACATACGTTGTTCCCTTTGTCATCGGTATGTTACTTGCCCGAGATTCGATCATCGATATCTCAATACCTAGTTCAATCTCGTTACCGGCAAGTCTCTTTACTCGTTCCGTAATACATCATTTCGCAACTAACTCATTAGTTGCAATGCTTGCAAGGCTTATGTGATGTGCATTACCGAGAGGGCCCAGAGATACCTCTCCGACAATCGGAGTGACAAATCCTAATCTCGAAATACGCCAACCCAACATGTACCTTTGGAGACACCTGTAGAGCACCTTTATAATCACCCATTTACGTTCTGACGTTTGGTAGCACACAAAGTGTTCCTCCGGCAAACGGGAGTTGCATAATCTCATAGTCATAGGAACATGTATAAGTCATGAAGAAAGCAATAGCAACATACTAAACGATTGGGTGCTAAGCTAATGGAATGGGTCATGTCAATCAGATCATTCACCTAATGATGTGATCCCGTTAATCAAATAACAACTCCTTGTTCATGGTTAGGAAACATAACCATCTTTGATTAACGAGCTAGTCAAGTAGAGGCATATTAGTGACACTCTGTTTGTCTATGTATTCACACATGTATTATGTTTCCGGTTAATACAATTCTAGCATGAATAATAAACATTTATCATGATATAAGGAAATAAATAATAACTTTATTATTGCCTGTAGGGCATATTTCCTTCAGTTGTTGCATATGGGATAAAGGGGACTTGATGCTTTAATGCTATGGTTGGGTTTTACCTTAATGATCTTTAGTAGTTGTGGATGCTTGCTAGAGTTCCAATCATAAGTGCATATGATCCAAGAAGAGAAAGTATGTTAGCTTATGCCTCTCCCTCATGTGAAATTGCAATGACGACTACCAGTCTTGTTAACAATTGCCTAACACAATTCCGCACACCGATCCATCATTATTCCACACTCGCTATTTATAATATTTAGTAATATATTCTAACTTTATGATAATAGTGCCTACTTTTATATTTTATCTCTCCGATACCATGCAACGTTATCCTCTTCATACCCACAACGTAGTTTTATTTCTCGTTTCTAGTTGGAAGCAAACGTTCGGTGTACGTAGAGTCGTATCTGTGGCAGATAGGACTTGAGAGAATATTGATCTTACCTTTAGCTCCTTGTGGGTTCGACACTCCATACTTATAACTTCCACCATTGGGAATTGCTACGATGATTCCCTCCACTTGGGGATTATCAAGCTCTTTTCTGGCGCCGTTGCCAGGGAGCAATAGCGTGGGGTTGATATTCTTGTGTGTGCTTGTTTGCTTTCTTCACTAAGTAGATTTTATTTTTCCTTTATTGTTTCTGTTTAGTTGTGGGTGAAACATACAAAAAAACTAAAAGAATTAAAATACAAACAAATTTACTTGCCTCTCATGCCTAAAAAGTTTTTCAATGAGAGAAGTGATTGGAAGGTTATGCATTGAAGAAATGAGGGTCGACCTTGAGCACTTGTGTTCATGCTCATGGAAACAATGTAAAACTTTTCATGGAAGATTCTCTGAAAATAATTATCCCCTTGTATATATCCATTGTATTATAAAAATAATGTGCCAAGCTTCGGTTTTAGGATGATTAGATTGCTTGTTTACTATGTACAGTACAAAAACAGAAACTTTGGCTGTAGCGCGTGATTTTACATTTTTTACTGGAAAGTCAAATAGGTCTGAAACTTTTTGCACATTACTTCTGTATAAATTGTTTAAATTTTCATACTTGTTTAGAATATTTTGGAGTTACAGAAGTTTACTAAACTTCCAGATTACTACAGACTGTCCTGTTTTTGACAGATTCTGTTTTCTATGAGTTGTTCGTTTATTTTGATGAATCTATGGGTAGTATCGGGGGGTATGAACCACGGTGAAGTTGGAATATAGTATATATAGTTCTAATATGAATTTTGAATAAGTCTCCAATAGTACCTAAAGGTAGTGATTTGCTTTATTACACTAACGGATCTCACAAAGTTTTTGTTAAAGTTTTGTGTGGATGAAGTGTTCGAAGATCGAGGAGCTATCAATATGAGAAGAATAAAGAGAGGCAAGAGCTCAAGATTGGGGATTCCCAAGGCACCACAAGTAAATACTTCAAGGATACTCAAGCATTTAAGCTCGGGGATGCCTCGGTTGGCATCCCATCCTTCTTCTTCAACAATTATCGGTATACCTCGGTTTTTGTTTTGTTCACATAATTTGTGTCCTTTGTGTTTTTGTTTTTCCTTTAAGAACCATGCTAGTATGATATAGCCCTTCATTGATTTATATAATGCTTCATGTGCTTCACTTATATCTTTTAAAGTATGATCTTATAGAATTGCTCTTTGTGCTTCACTTAAATCTTTTGAGTATGGTTTTATAGAATGCTTCGTGTGCTTCACTTATATATTTTGAGCTTGGATATTGGTTAGTCTATATTAATTGTAGAATGATACATGAACTTCACTTATATATTTTGGAGTATGAATAATACTATAATCTAAAGTGGATTTGGAAGAGTGTCAACTTTAGTTAGTAATGATTCCACTATTCCGAATGAGAAGAATTTTGCTTATGTGGAGAGTAGTAAAATTTCTATGCTTGTAGATGATGAAAAGAATGATTTGTGTGATGGTTATATTGTTTAATTCATTCATGATGCTACTGAAAATTATTATGAGGAAGGAATATATGCTTGTAGGAGTTGTAATAATATCAAGCTTCCTCTCTATGTGCTTAAAGTTTTGAAGTTATACTTGTTTTGCCTTCCTATGCTAGTTGATTCTTGTTCCCATAAATTGTGTGCTCAAAAAATATCTAGGCATAGGAAGTGGGTTAGGTTTAAATGTGCTATTCATATTCTTCATGATGCTCTCTTTATGTTTCAATTCTTATCTTTTATGTGAGCATCATTGAAATCATCATGCCTAGCTAAAATGCATTAAAGAAAAACGCTTGTTGGGAGACAACCCAATATTTACCCTTACTGTTTTTGTCTGTTTACATGATTAAGATACTGTAGTAGTCATGTTTTATAGCTTTTGTTTCAAAAAAGTGACAAGTAAGACCTTTGGTAAGACTTGGGTGAAAGTTAATGTGATCTTGCTGTAAAAAACAGAAACTTTGCGCTCACGAGATTAGCTGTCATTTTTTACAGAAGAGTGCGATTGAGTTGATTATTTTTTCATAAGATTAATAGAAAAATTCCTCACGTACACCAATTTATTTCATAATTTTTGGAGTAGCAGAAGTATGGTTGGTGTTCAGATCATTACAGACTGTTCTGTTTCTGACAGATTCTGTTTTCATTGTATAGTTTGCTTGTTTTATAGTTTCTATGGCTTATATTTCTCAATATAAATTGTAGAAATGATATGGTACAATAGGAATTGTGTGAGAACAATTATTAACCTTGTCTTTGACAGTACCAAAGTTAATGGTTTACTCTTTATCATACTAACCTATCTCACGAAGTTCCGTTAAGTTTGGTGTGATTGAAGTTTTCAAGCTTTGGGTGAGATATCGATACGAGGAGAATAAGGAGTGGAAAGACCCTAAGATTGGGGATGGCCAAGGAACCCCAAGGTAATATTCAAGGAAGACTCAAGCGCCTAAGCTTGGGGATGCCCCGGAAGGCATCCCCTCTTTCGTCTTCAGAACTATCAGTATACCTTACTCGGAGCTATATTTTTATTCATCACATGATATGTGTTTTGCTTGGAGCGTATTTTAATCTTTACTTGCTGTTGGAATAAAATCATTGAATATGGAATCTTGAATGAAAAAGAATCCTCCCATGGCTAGTTAATTATTTGACTACTCAGTGTTCTTCACTTATATCTTTTTGGAGTAGTTTGTCATTCACTCACGTGCTTCACATATATCCTATGAGTAAATGGTCGAATGAATTGAATATCATAAATCTGAATTTATATACATTTCATATGCTTACAACATGGGGAGTAATGACTTCACACATAATAAGTATAGGTAGTAAACTTATTGGAAGTTAGCGAACGCGGAATTGGTCACTTGAACAATTCATGAAAGAATATTGAAGAAAGAGAGATTTCACATATAAATATACTATCTTGGACATCTTTTGCAATTGTGAGCACTCATTAAAATATGACATACTAAAAGGTTGATGTTGGACAAGGAAGTCAACTTAATGGGTTATGTTTTCCTATATCTGAAACGTTATATTGTCTTGGATCATCCAACATGTTGAGCTTGCCTTTCCCTCTCATGCTAGCCAAATTCTTTGCACCAAGTAGAGATACTACTTGTGCTTCCAAATATCCTTAAACCCAGTTTTGCCATGAGAGTCCACCATACCTACCTATGGATTGAGTAAGATCCTTCAAGTAAGTTGTCATCGGTGCATGCAATAAAAATTGTTGTCTAAATATGTATGATCTATTAATGTGGAGAAAATAAGCTTCATACGATCTTGTGATGTGGAAGAAATAAAAGCGACGGAATGCATAATAAAGGTTCATATCACAAGTGGCAATATAAAGTGACGTTCTTTTGCATTAAGATTTTGTGCATCCAACCATAAAAGCGCATGACAACCTCTACTTCCCTCTGCGAAGGGCCTATCTTTTACTTTTATCTTCTACCCCGATACAAGAGTCATGGTGGTCATCACCTTTCCTTTTTACACTTTTTACTTTGGATATATATATATATATATATATATATCCACTTGGATGTAGGTTCTCATAAATTATTATTGTTGACATTAGCCTTGAGGTAAAAGGTTGGGAGGCGAAACTATAAGCCCCTATCTTTCCCTGTGTTTGATTAAAACTGAACCCATAAATATCACGTGTGTGTTAACAATTGTGAAATATTAAATGATAGTTGAGTATGTGGAGTTTGCTGAACCAAAGCTCTTACATAGATTCTTCCCGAAAATAAGACGAATTGCAATTGTTTGATGACTAAGAGCAAGGTTTGTTAGTTTTCAAGAAAGTTTATGATCTATACTTTAACATGTGAATAGCTTGTTACTTGATCATGAGAAGTTTTGTGAGTTGAGCTATTGTTATGATATATAATGATGCTATAAAAAGTGATTGAAACTATCATTGGTCAAACTTAAGCACTTGCTAGCATTCACACTTCATAAATTATTTCTTTATCATTTACCTACTCGAGGACGAGCAGGAATTAAGCTTGGGGATGCTGATACATCTCCAACGTATCTATAATTTATGAAGTGTTCATGCCATGTTTACAATAGTTTTATATGATTTTGCTATGATTTGATTAGAACTAACCCGGACTGGCGTTGTTTTCAGCAGAACTATCATGGTGTTGTTTTTGTGCAGAAATAGAAGTTCTCGGAATGCGATGAAAATCAACGGAGGATTTTTCTGGAAAATATAAAAAATACTGGAACAAAAATCTACCGGAGGGGAGTCCCGTGGGCCCCATGAGGGTGGTGGCGCGCCCACCCCCCTGGGCGCGCCCCTGTGCCTCGTGGACTACCCGTGGGGCCCCATGACTTGTTCTCGACGCTAACCTCTCCTATAAATACCCAAACCTCTAGACATTAACCTAGATTGGAAGTTCCGCCACTGCAAGCCTCTATAGCCACGAGAAATCAATCTAGGCCCTCTCTGGCACCCTGCCGGAGGGGGCCATCATCACCAAAGGCTATGGAGAGGATCCCGGAGGGGCCATCATCACCATGAAGGCCAAGATCCAGAGGGAGAACCTCTCCCCGTCTAGGGGGGCATGGAGGAGGAAGCACAAGGGGGAGAACCTCTCCTCCTCTCTCTCGGTGGCACCAGAGTGCCATTGGGAGGGGAATCATCGCCGCGGTGATCGTCTTCATCAACATCACCATCCTCATCTCTTCTACGCGGTTCACTCTCCCGCACCCCGCTGTAATCCCTACTTGAACACGGTGCTTTATGCCACATATTTTGATCCAATGATGTGTTGACATCCTATGATATTTTGAGTAGATATCCTTTGTCTTTGGGTTGACTGATGATCTAGATTGGTATGAGTTGTATGTTTTATTTTGGTGCTGTCCTATTGTGCCCTCTGTGTCGCGCAAGTGTGAGGGATTCCCGCTATAGGGTGTTGCAATATGTTCATGATTCGCTTATAGTGGGTTGCTTGAGTGACAGAAGCATAAACCCGAGTAAGGGGGTTGTTTCATATGGGATAAAGGGGACTTGATGCTTTAATGATATGGTTGGGTTTTGCCTTAATGATCTTTAGTAGTTGCGGATGCTTGCTAGAGTTCCAATCATAAGTGCATATGATCCAAGAAGAGAAAGTATGTTAGCTTATGACTCTCCCTCATATGAAATTGCAATGACGACTACCGGTCTTGTTAACAATTGCCTAAGACAATTCCGCACACCGATCCATCATTATTCCACACTTGCTATTTATAATATTTACTAATATATTCTAAATTTATGATAACAACACCTACTTTTATATTTTATCTCTGTGATACCATGCAATGTTATCCTCTTCATACCCACAACATAGTTTTATTTCTCGTTTCTAGTTGGAAGCAAACGTTCGGTGTAAGTAGAGTCGTATTAGTGGCAGATAGGACTTGAGAGAATATTGATCTTACCTTTAGCTCCTTGTGGGTTCGACACTCCATACTTATCACTTCCACCATTGGGAATTGCTACGATGATTCCTCGCACTTGGGGATTATCAGCTCTGCGCTCTCGTTATCATGGTTTGGCAATAAACTTTCTATACGGTATATTATGAACCTATCGTTTGCCAGCTCTCCTTACATCTGAGGCCCCCAACAGGGAGCTTATTTTTTGTGTAGTTGTGCCAGATTATATTAATCTACTCACCATATTACAACACACATGGGCTCTCTCATCAGAATCCAGTGATAGCACACAAGGGTTGACAGGGAGCCTCTATTATATTACAATATCCTCTGCATTACAAAGATAATCTCACTACTATTTGTGTTTTCATGCTTTATAGATATTGTACGTAATCACAATGAATATAAGAATGCGCACATCAGAAGAATATTGCAGAACAGTTCAATGGGTAACAAACTTAGTATCAAGGGATTGAGGTCCATTGTGGATGCAATGAAACCCACATGCTCCCGACCTATAGATTCGTATTCAGAATATGATCCTAATGACTATTCTGAGCTCAAGGAGTCAAAGGCAGATGGCCTATCATGTTCACCCAATAAGGTGCCTGTTCTAATTTGGCAATGTTTTATTGGTTCCACATATCTTGCATAAGGTGTCTTGCATTTCTTTTGCTTCGTTGCACTGCCATCTGCTTAGTTTACTCATGATATATGTGAAGATGCCATGCCCATCCATTATCAACACCTATTCCATTTGTCGTCATACCATGTTTTTCCATTCAAATGTTGTTCTTGTGTTTCAGACATCCAAAAGGAAAAGGGTGATTGCAGAACCTGAAGGAGTACAAGCAAAGTCCTTGAAAAATGTGGTGCTACCAAAGAAATCACATAGCACCCGACATATATTGGCGATCGAACCAGCGCCATAAAACCTAGGATATCGCAACTATGCTAGTCGCTGCTTTGCTCTTGTGAGTACCTATTGTCATATCGCTGTCCTTACATTCATACCTGGTGGATTATGTGACATCATTGTGCATTATAGCTTGCTTATCCATTGTTCGCTCCAAATTATCAGATCTATATTAATGCTTAAATTAATGTAGAATAAACCCAATGCCTATGAAGAAATTTTGTTCTGCGTTGTTCTTGTAAGTATTTGTTGTCCTTCATCACTGTACCTATATTTGTCAGCTAGTTCTTCATGTACACTTTGCAGCTTATTTTCCCTTGTCCTCCATTTTTCTACACATTAGATCTACATTTACTATTGCCAAAATATTGAATAAAACCAATGTTACTGAAGAAGTTTAGCTCTGCATTGCTCTTGTCAGTGCCTTCCGCCTGTTTGCTGTATTCACATTTGTACTCTGCATCTTAAGTTAAATAATCGCCATTTGTTCCTATAGTTTCAAATCTATATTTACTCTTGACAAAATGTAGAGTAAAGGCAATACTCTTGAAGAAGAGTGTGCGGTAAACTTCTTGAATTGCCCCCCCCCATCAATATGGACAAGGCCTTTATAGAGCCTATCTTCACTACTAATGTAAGTTTGTCCTCCTCGAGCCTTTAAACTTTGCTGTTTATATTTGGATAGCTATGAGTGCAAATTATGTTTATTTTTGTCGTCTGCATCAAATTGCTTGTTCAAAGTTTATAAAGTAGAAGTACATAAACATAAGTTTGTCCTTCTCAATTTCATTCTTTAGTTGTACAATCTAGTTCCTTATTTGTACCATGTAAATTAAACTAAACATAGCAAGTTATCTTCTTTAGCACTATGTGTATGCTTGTGTTCTTGATTTGTAATCCAGTAGTGTGGTGAGACTACCAACAACAACACAATGTCATATCCTGCTATGTCTCAACTATGAACAATGCCATATTATATTAATGTTATTTAAATCGTGTCTCTTTATTTACCAATCTGAAATGGTATAAATTTATAGTGCACTCACCATTCATGCTTATACGTTGTTTAGAACTACATCTATGATTGCGTTCTTGATCTGTAATCCAGTGGTCTGGTGAAACTGGCCGCTCCTGCACAATGCCATTTCCTGCCATCTTAACTATGAACAATGCCTATTATATTAATGCTATTTTAAACCGTGTCTCTTTATTTCTGACAAAGAAATGAGATGAATTGATAGTGCTGATGCTTATACGTGCAAAACCTGTTATCTACCTACTTGTTTCTCTTTTAGGGTTACAACACTGCTGCTAGGAAGAACTGCCACAATGATAGTGAGACGAACCCATTGTTTGTCCCTCTAACACATATTCCAGAGGAGAAGGCAACACATATTGAGGGTAGGGATACAACCACGAAGTCACATCTTGATGTAGTGTCAAACTTACTATGTGACACAAGCTCGATGAAGTCCCCGCCTGGATCTGTTCAACTTCTTCAGTCTGAAATTCAAGTAGAAATACATGCTTCCGCTCAAATACGACTGGAACTCCAATCTCTATCCAAGATTAACCGTAAGTACAGGACGTTTATTGATGCTATGCAGCTTAAGTTGGTGGACATGATGAAAGGGCATTTCCCTACTTAATGTTTTGGATGATGATGACAACCCTTTGTTGGTCTAATCCCGTGCTAAATGTTTTCGGTTCTTGACGCTTAGGTCTACATCAGAAAGCTACTCTCTCTTGTAGGAAAAGATCGAAGACGTGTCCCCTATGCTTTTTTATCTCTTTGGCCGTAGGGAACCCGTACTATCAAGAGGGAATCCTCATTAGAAAGAACTGGGGGAATCTTTTCACGTACACCTTCTTCACCCCTCCTTTTGTCTTTCTCAGGTGTGTGTGAGAGAGAGTTTTCCTTGTCTCTCTTCCCTTATCTATTCCTGCTCATTGTTTCTGCCCAGCGGTTGTACTGCTCCCTGGAGCGGTTGTACCGCTGGGTCTTGTCGCTCATCAGCTTTGCTCGAGCGGTTGTACCGCTGCCTCCGGGCGGTGGTACCGCCATCATGCTCTGCAACAGCTAGGGCGGTGGTTCCGGCCATGCACCGTTCAAGTACCGCTCGAGCTTCTGTTTTGATGCGGTTCTTGGGTGGTAGTGGCCCGGTTGGTCCGGTCGTTCCTCGTTGACCGGTACCACCGGTGATCTGAGCGGTTCTTCCGCTCGGAACTTAGCCGCCCAAGAGCTCAAGGCCATGCGGTTGTTCCGGCCAGGCACCGCCCAAGTACCGGTCAAGCTCCTGTTTTGATGCGGTGGTTGTGCAGTGGCTAGGCGGTTAGTCCGGTTATTTTTCTTAGCCGGTACTACTGCCTGCAGGTCCGGTTGTACCGCTTGGTAGGGTTCTGCAGATACACCGTGAGTCCCGGTTGTACTGCTGCAGTGCAATAAACACAGTAACGGCTGGAATTTAGGGTTGCTATATAAGGGAGCTTCTCCCACCTACCACTCTTACCTCTTTGATCTCTTACTCCACCATTAATGCACTTCAAGCTCTCTTGTCCAATCTCTCTCCCTAGCCACTCAAACTTGTTGATTTGCTAGGGATTGAAGGAGGAGACCTAGATCTACACTTCCACCAAAGGATATTTGCTTCCCCCATACTTTCTTGTGTGGATTTTTTTACTCTTGGGTGTTTGAGCACCCTAGACGGTTGAGGTCACCTTGGAGCCATATTCCATTGTGGTGAAGCTTCGTGGTTTCGTTGGGAGCCTCCAATTAAGTTGTGGAGAGAGCCCCAACCTTGTTTGTAAAGGTTTGGTCGCCGCCTTCAAGGGCACCAATAGTGGAATCACGGCATCTCGCATTGTGTGAGGGCGTGAGGAGAATACGGTGGCCTTAGTGGCTTCTTGGGGAGCATTGTGCCTCCACACCGCTCTAACGGAGACATACTTCCCCTCAAAAGGAAGGAACTTCGGTAACACATCCTCGTCTTCACCGCTTTTGGTCTTCTCGTCCCTTTACTTTTGCAAGCTTACTTGTGTTACTTTCCTTGCTTGCTTGTGTGCTTGTATGTGTTGCATCATATAGGTTGCTCACCTAGTTGCACATCTAGACAACCTACTTTGATGCAAAGTTTAATTTGGTAAAGAAAAGTTAAAAATTGTTAGTTGCCTATTCACCCCCCCCTCTAGTCAACCTTATCGATCCTTTCAATTGGTATCAGAGCCTCGTCTCTTTATTAAGGGCTTTACCATCCGAAGAGTATGGTTGATACCGTAGACGGTGTGGAGGAACACTCCGGTGTGAATCCGACCTCGTCTACGGGCGATGGGGGAACCTCGGTCTCTCGTGATGAGTTCCATGTGGCCTTGGAGACATTGAAAACCTCCATGATGACCGAGGTTAAAAGCATGTTTACTAAATTCCTTGAGGGGCTTAAACTATCCACCGCACTGTTGAAAGTGGGTGATCCCACCGACAAGGTGACGGATGCTATCTCTGACAAGGGGGAAGCTAGTAGTGAAAAGGCTCCTTCTTCTAGTGGTAAAAATGGCACCGACATCTTTGCTCATGTGGAATCACCACTTGTTTATGGTGGACCGGTTCCTTCCACGCATTTGAATCATGCCGGTCCTCCCCCTGAGATTGTGAAAAATGAGGACTTTGATTCTTGGGTTTACCGCTTTAAACGTCATTTAAATCATGTGAACACTAATCTTTGGAGAATCATTGAAGAAGGTTTCCACCCGCATGATCCAAGCAACTTCACTCCTCGAGAAGATGCGGATAACCAATTCAATGAGAATGCTCTCTTCATCATTCCAGATGCAATTCCACCCGAAGATCTACCTCATCTTCGGCCCTTCGCCTTGGCCAAAGACGCATGACTTTGTGTTGTCTCGCTCTACCGGGGAAGCGCAAGCATTCAACGCTCCAACTATGAAGTGGTGCAAGATGAGGCCGATGAGTTTGCAATGAAAGAAGATGAAGAACCTCGTGAGCTTTACCGGAGAGTAACCAAACTCGCGGTCTTGCTCCGAGATCACAGGAGCAAGGACACGGATGACAATTGGATCAAGCGCAAATTCCTCAAGGCAATGATGCCCTACCACAAGGCCATGTCCTCCATCATTTGTCAGAGGCCGGACTTCCACACTTTGACCTCAAGCGAAGTGTTGGATGAGTTTGTGGCCATGAACATTTTGGACAAGACCGCCGACAATGCGGTGCTTCATTCTCAAAGGGCAAAGAAGCCCAACCTTGCATTGAAGGCCAAGCTCTGCGTTGAAGAAGAAGAAGAGGAAGAAGAGGAGAGCAACCCCGAAGATAGAAAGTATGCATATCACGAACACATGGCACTCGCTTCAAGGCAATTTTGGAGCAAGAAAAACTCAAGGCCAAACTTTAACAAGAACAACTCAAGCGGCACGAAGAGCAAGCAACGTGTAAGGACTTGCTACAATTGTGGCAACGTGAGTCATTTTGTTGCGGAGTGCCCATATGAGAAGAGGGAAGACAATGGTGGCAAGCTCATCCGAAAGGACAAGGCCAAGTTGTTCCCCAACAAGAGCAACTTCACCAAGAAGACTCCTCCCAAGGCATTGGTGGTACAAGAAGAGTACAATGAGGATGATGACGATGATGAAGATGATGAGTCGGTTGCCATGGCCTCCGTTGCCATTGCGGCGACTCCACGGGTGTCTCTCTTCGACTCACCCAATGAGAGCATCACCGCCAAGTGCCTCATGGCTAAAGCCACCAACAAGGTAACCCCCAACATCAAAACTACCATCATTAATCATCCTTCTTCGACGGATAGCATTGATGAACATGAGGGAGCTAATGTGGAGGCGAATGAGTTTGAGGCCTTTATGGGCAAACTTAAGGGTAAATACAAGAAGCACTTTGTTGCTCTCTTGGAACAACTTGGTGAAGCCAATGACATGATCGAGGCTCACGAAGATACCATCACTAAGATGGAAGGGCATAGTCGTGACTATGCCGATGAGATTTCGGATCTTTCCAATGCTCTTGAGGAAGAGCATGGTCTTCATTTGGCTCTTGAGGAGTCACACAACGTTGATCATGCTAAGTTAAAGAAAGATTATGATCGTGTTCTCATTGTTTCTCATGTGCTAAACTCCCAGAAGGCCGAACTTGAGGTTGATCTTGCTAGACTCAAAGAGGAGTTTGATCTACTTGACAAGGCTCACAAGGTCTTGAAGGGTACTCATGCTAGCCTCAAAGAGTCTCATGATCAACTTCAAGTAAAGCTAACCAAGGAAAAAGTCACTTTTCCTCGTATGATGCTAATTGATAATGCAAATGCTACTAACCCGTGTTGTGACCATGTGCATCTTGTTGAGAAGAATGCTAAGCTAAAGGTGGAACTTGAGAGAGGTCTTGCAACTTGCATACAAGGCAAGAAGAACCTCAACGACCTCTTGATCAACCAAAAGGGAGTCGTGGCCAAGGAAGGGATTGGGTACGTGCCCGAGTCCAAGAACAAGAAGAAGAATGACAAGACCAAACGACCCCCTCCTCTCATGCAAACCTTTGTGAAGGAGGGAGAGAGTGCTTCCAAGGAGAAGAAGAACAATGCAAAGGGTGGCGGTGTCAAAAAGGGCAATGCCACTCCTCCCATCAAAGCCGGCGACTTTAATCCTTCTTATATGTTATGTCGTGCTAGTGATGGGCATGTCTATGCCAAATTCGTTGGTTCTCCTCATGAGTACATTGAATGGTCTATTTGGGTTCCAAAGACCCTTGTTACTAACATCAAAGGACCCATTTAAAAATGGGTACCTAAAACCAAGCATTGATCTCTTATAGGTGTTTGCTTCCGGTGGGGGATCATGGTTGCTCGATAGCGGAGCTACAAATCATATGACCGGAAGCAAGGACTTGGTGGTGGACGTGCACAAGATTCCATCTATGCCCACCAATGTGGAGTGGGGTGACGCCTCGTCTTCTAAGGTATTGGGACTTGGCAAGGTAGTCATCTCTCATGATCTCACGATCGAGAAGGTCATGCTTGTTGAGTCCCTTGCATACAATTTACTTTCTGTTTGTCAACTTGCAATCATGGGCTTTGCCACTTTCTTTGATATTGATATCGTGGCCCTCTTGTGGAGCAAGACTCTTAAATTAGCCTTTGTTGGGCATGTCGAGAACGGTCTATATGTGATTAACTTTTCGGAGTGACCCACTACGACCGCGACATGCCTAATGGCTAAAGTTGATGTGGGATGGCTTTGGCATCGCCATTTAGCCCATGTCAATATGAGATCTTTGCAAAATCTTCTCAAGGGGGACCATGTCCGTGGACTAACGAATGTTAGCTTTGCTAAAGATCGTGCTTGCAGTGCTTGTATCAAAGGAAAGCTACATGAGAAGGCTCACCCTCCCACGACTATCATTTACTCAAAGAGGCCTTTGGAGCTCCTTCACTTGGATCTTTTTGGGCCTCCATCCTTTGATAGTCTTGGGGGTAGGAAGTATTGCTTGGTGATTGTGGATGACTACTCAAGATACACTTGGGTGTATTTCTTCAAGAGGAAGAGCGAGACCCAACAAACCGTCATTGACTTTGCAAATGAAGCACAACGTCAAAACAATGCAAAGATCTTGACAATAAGAAGTGACAACGGCACCGAGTTCAAGAACTACACCTTGGATGAGTTTCTTAGTGATGAGGGAATCAAGCATCAATATTCCGACCTTACACCCCTCAACAAAATGGTGTTGCGGAGAGGAAGAACCGGACATTGATGGATGCGGCAAGGACCATGATGGCGGAGTTCAAGTCTCCATACAACTTTTGGGCCGAAGCCATCAACACCGCATGCCATGCGTCCAATCGGCTCTACCTCCGCAAGGGCTTGAACAAGACTCCATATGAGATTCTCACCGGTAACAAGCCCAACCTCAAGTACTTTCGGGTGTTCGGGTGTAAGTGTTTCATTCTCAAGAAAGGTGTTCGGTTGTCTAAATTTGAGGCTAGAGCTTATGAGGGCATATTTGTTGGTTATGCTACAAACTCTCATGCTTACCGTGTCCTCAATAAATCCACGGGACTTATTGAGGAGACGTGTAACGTAGAGTTTGATGAGAATAACGGCTCCCAAGTGGAGCAAAGTGGCACTTGTGATGTAGGTGATGAAATTCCTCCTCAAGCCATAAGAAGAATGGGTGTTGGTTTTATCCTACCCATTGAGGAACCCCTTGTGGCCGAAGGAGAAGGCCAATGCTCCACTCAAGTGGAGCCATCATCAACCCAAGGCCCACACGCTTCCGAAGAACAACGTGAAAGCCCTCATCCTCAAGAACAAGACCAAGGGCAAGATCATGCTCAAGACGGTGTTGACACACCTAGTGATGCCCAAGGTCAAGTTCTCTCCTCCGAGCAAGTTCAAGAGCGAGAACAAGCTCAAGATGATGCTCAAGATGATCAAGTGACCACTCCTCATCTCACCCCCGAGGAGGAATTGGAGCGTCGTGCCGCCAAGGTTGCTTCCAAGCTCTCCACCAAGGATCATATCATGAAGAATGTGCTTGGAAGCTTAATAAAGGGGGTAAGCACTCGTAGACAATTAGCAAATTATTGTGAACATCACGTGTTTGTCTCTTGTGTCGAACCCCACAAGGTCTATGAGGCGCTCGAAGATCTGGATTGGCTCAATGCCATGCATGAAGAACTCAACAACTTCGAGTGTAACAAAGTGTGGAGATTGGTGCCAAGACCGACGGGGAACCACAATGTCATTGGAACCAAGTGGATATTTAAGAACAAGCAAGATGCCCATGGGGTTATCATTCTCAACAAGGCTCGTTTGGTAGCACAAGGCTACTCTCAAGTCGAGGGTATCGACTACGGTGAAACCTTTGCTCCCGTTGCTCGTCCTGAATCCATTCGCATGTTGATTGCATATGCTTCTCATCATAACTTTAAGTTACAACAAATGGATGTGAAGAGTGCTTTTCTTAGTGGTCCTATTAATGAATTGGTTTATGTCAAGCAACCCCCTGGGTTCGAGGATCCCTACTTTCCCGATCATGTGTATCAACTCGATAAGGCACTCTATGGCCTTAAACAAGCCCCACGTGTGTGGTATGACCACCTTACCGAGTTGTTACAAGACCGTGGTTTGAAGTTGGGCTAATCGACCCCACTCTTTTTACTAAGAAGGTCAAAGGGGAGTTGTTTGTGTGCCAATTATATGTTGATGATATTATCTTTGGTTCCCCTAACAAAGCATTCAATGAGGAATTTGCCGCTCTCATGACCTCAAAGTTCGAGATGTCGTCCATGGGAGAGTTGAAGTTCTTTCTAGGGTTCAAAGTGAAGCAAAGAAGAGAAGGAACCTTCATCAACCAAGCCAAATACACTCAAGACATGCTCAAGAGATTCAAACTAAGTGATGTCAAGCCGGCTTCCACTCCAATGCCCACCAAGTGTCAACTTGACATAGATCCCAATGGTAAAGCGGTGGATCAAAAGGTATATCGCTCCATGATAGGCTCCTTGCTTTACCTTTGTGCATCTAGACCGGATATCATGTTGAGTGTGGGAATTTGTGCGCGGTTTCAAGCCGCACCTAAGGAAAGTCATTATGTGGCGGTCAAACAAATCTTTCGATATTTGGCTCATACCCCAAACTTTGGCTTATGGTACCCAAGAGGAGCAAACTTCAAGCTTGTAGGGTATTCGGATTCCGATTGGGCGGGAGACAAAGTGGATAGGAAGTCCACTTCCGGAGGGTGCCAATTCCTTGGTTGCTCTTTGGTAAGTTGGTCTTCCAAAAAGCAAATTTGTGTGTCTCTCTCGTCCACCGAAGCGGAATATGTTGCGGCCGGTAGTTGTTGTGCACAACTCTTATGGATGAGGCAAACTTTAAAGGATTACGGTGTCATTTGTGACAAAGTGCCTCTTTGGTGTGACAATGAAAGTACCATCAAGATCTCTCTCAACCCGGTGCAACACTTCAAGACGAAGCATATTGAGATCCGGTATCACTTCATTCGGGATCACATTAGGCGAGGAGAGATCGAGCTCAACTATGTCAAAACTCATGATAACCTTGCAGATATTTTCATGAAGCCCTTGGATGAAGCAAGATTTCGCGAGTTAAGGCATGAGCTAAATATCATTGATTCGAGCAATGCTACTTGAACCCTTGCACACCCCACCATACTCAACTTGTTATCTCGTTTAGATGCAGGCATGGACATAGGGGGAGTGTTGTTTTCTTGATGAACTCTCCCTCTCCCCATTATGCATAAATTGAACAACTCTTTCACATTAGCCATTTGTGATGGTACTTGTGCTTCAAAGACGAGTTTTGGTCATGGGCCCAAGGATAATTCTTCGCGGTGCCATACCAATTGACTCATACATAGGGGGATACAGCCTCCGACCCCCTTGTTCGTGTTGTGCCTTGTGTTAGTTCTTCTTGTTCGTGCCTTAGTTTGTTTTCTTAGGTGCTAGGTGTTGGGGTCTCATTGCACACTCTTGTCCTTGGCTTTGGTGATGGCGTCCGAGCGGTACAACCGGAGTCATAGGCGGTTCAACTGCTGGTGCTCTTCAGGCGGTCTCCCAGCGGTGGCTGAGTGGTTCCACCGCTCAACCACTGGGGTGCCCGTCTGACCGGTTCTACCGGCTATTTACGGCGGTACTACCGCTGTCTCTTGGTGCCGGAAGTACCGTCTGTAACCAGGCAGCGGTACAACCACTCCCTTGAGCGGTATAACCGCCGTGCGGCTTTGGGTCTATATATATCCCTCGGGGCTGGTGGGGGTTTCTTTTCTTCCTTCCTCCCATCTTGTGCCCTAGCCGCCGGCCACCATTGCCTCTGCCCCGGAGTGCTTCTCGCGCTTCGGATCCATGGGGTCTCCATGGATCCTCTCCAAGGAGGCCTCCTCCTTCCCGACTCTTCCCATGGATGCCGGTAATGCCCCTTGTCCTTCGTTCTTCGTTCTAGGGTTTGTTCCCTTTGCTCTAGGGCATTACTTGACATTCCGCATTTATCGATTAAACTATTGGGTGGAAGAGATCACTTTTTGCCTCCTTCTTAGATTGCACGTCTTTGAAAGTAGAATATGGCTAGTATGATTCATATTTCGCGGTTCAATCTAGTCTCTACCCGTAGTACCACTGTCCAGCGGTTCTACCGCCTCTACGGGTGGTACAACCGCTGGAGCGGTACTACCAGTAGGAGAACCGGTTCAACCGGGTTATCTGCACCATGTAGCCATGTTTCATTTTCTAAAGTTTGTGCAATATATCTTTTCTGTGTGTGCAATCCTCTCATCTTTGCTGGGTCTCTTGTGTTCTCCTTGTGCGTGTGTCCAGGTGGCTCTAGTCTCGCTCTGCTCCTCGCAAGACCAAGAAGAGGGCACGACAGACCTTGCGTCCGGTTGTGTCTGATGACGAAGAAGAGGTTGTGATTCCCACCAAGCCCACTCGCCGTGAAAATTCTGCCGCTGCAAAGCAACGTGTGGTACTGCCGTTGCATCGCTGGAAAGCCAAAGATTGGGAAGCCTACCGCTCGAAGAATCCTTATGAGGTTCCCATTGCTCCTCGTTGGACCACCGTTCAGTTCCGGAATGAGATGCAAGTACGAATTGTAAATGAACTCTTTGAACACAAGAAGAACAGGTATGCCAAGCAGTGGACCATCGATCTTGACCATTGGAGGAGCAACTTGGAGTATTTTGGTGAGGCATTGGCTCTCTGCGAGGAATTTGATCTTGTCAAGCTCATGTCAGTCAACTGTGACTTTGATGTTCAACTCATCCATCAGTTCTATGCCACGGTTCACTTCGGAGAAGATGACGCACACACTCTCACTTTCATGTGTCGTGATGAGCTCTTTCAAGTTCCCTGGAGGGCTTTCTGCAATGCTATTGGGTATGATGAAACCGGTCTGAAAGGAAGGGGTGGCATTCGTCCTCATGACCATCCTGAGTCCATGCCCAAGGAGAAGCTTGCCCCTCTATACATTCGGGGGCATGGGATTATTGGAGAATCCAAGGACTTGGAGAAGGTCTATGACAGCATGCACCGAGTGTTCCGTAATGTACTCTTGCCCAAGGTGGGCAACCAAGATGAGATTCATGGCTATCTGGTTGACTTGATGGTTGCTATGAAGACCATGGTGGGGACTGGTGATGGGGTTATGTACCTAGGGTAGGGTCACGGACCTGTCCCAAGTAACTTACCCTAGGACATCCCTAGAAGAGGTCGCCTTCCAGTCGACCAACGAGGACTCACTCGACCAACAAGGACACACTCGACTGGCCTGAAGGACTCGACCACGAAGACGCACTCGACCACCAGGAGGTCAAGAGGCACTCTGCACCGCAACGGTCTGTAATTAAGTAGACTTTATGATAGTAAAGGCACTTTATGTGGGGCGTTACCAGTAACGCCCCGGACTTAACTCACCTTAAACCTTCTCCTACGTGGGCTGGCTGGGGTCCTGGCGCACTCTATATAAGCCACCCCCCTCCACAGGCAGAGGGGTTCGGCACCTTGTAATCTATACATTCATAATCCACTCGACCGCCTCCGGGCTCCGAGACGTAGGGCTGTTACTTCTTCCGAGAAGGGCCTGAACTCGTACATCCTTTGTGCCTACAACCTCTCCATAGCTAGGACCTTGCCTCTCCATACCTACCCCCCACTCTACTGTCAGGCTTAGAACCACGACAGTTGGCGCCTACCTTGGGGCCGGTGTTTTAGCGATTGTGTGGAGAAGTTGCGATTCTTCCGAGTATTTTCATCATGGTGTCTGCTGGAGTTTTGATCGAGGGTCAAGAGATCCGTCTCGGCACTCTCACCTTCATCGCCGACGACTCCGCATGGCTCCAAGAGGCTCCACTCGACGTAGATGCGCTCCCCGTCCGCGGTGCGACGCATTTTCGCGCATGTGTCCGCGGCGTTCTGCTGCGGCAACCATCGACCCAGTATCGGTCGGTTCTTCCGTCTTCCACCCTCCCGGTCTCCCGCCAGCGCAAGCGCTCAGGCAGGTCGAGGCTTCAGCGATGGGTGAGTCACGCGGTGGCTCGCCAGTCGGCCACTACACAAGTTGCGGCAATCGAGCCCAACGAATCTCTCTACGGCTTGTTCGATCAGTCGACTGGCTCCGGAGAGACTGCATCCGAGTGCGGAAGCAGTGATCCAGCGGCGGAAATCTTGATGGTCGACGGGCCCCATAGCCCTCCTGGCTTCGCCCGCGGTGGTGGAGCAGGCGACGGAGGCGACCCTGCTCGAGGTTACGAAGAGTACCAGCCCGAGCCACTCGACTCTCTGCAAAGAGAAGAGCTTCGCCGCAGGAACGAGGATCCCCTGCGTATTCCCATCGCAGGAGAAACCCCCGAGGCTCGTGCCTTGGAGGAGGCGCGTCTAGCCAATTTGGCCGAGCGCACTCGACTGGAGAACCTTCAGCGAGCACTCGACGAGCGCGCGCGGCAACGAGTTCCCGACACCAGTCGACGTCAACTCTTCCCGCCGACTCAGGTATATCGAACCCCAATTCAGAATTTAGCAGCTGTGACCCGTATAGCAGAGTCCATTCAGCCTTCGCAGTCAGAAGCTGGCAGAGGTTTGCTGCAGATCAGGGATCTGCTCCGGGCAGCAGGAGATCAGAATTCAGCCGTGTCTCAGTCGCGCAACAGAATTCACAGTCGATCTGTCACTGTGGATACGGTACAGTCGGCTCGCAGCCCCAGATCGCCTCCGCGGCGCGAAGGGCGTGAGTATCGGCGAGATCAATATGGCGACAGGCTCGACCGAGATGATAGGCGTCGAGTGCCCTATTCCCCTCCGAGGGGTGGGTCTTACGCTCCTCGGCAGCCAGATGATAGGCGTCAGCACAGTACAGGGCGTAGAGTTCCAGTTGACCCCAGGGAGCCAGGCTTCGACGCGCGATCCATTATCGTGCAAGGGTTGGTCGACCGGAACAGAGCCCATCGTGGTGCACTCGACAGAGAAGTGCCCACGAGCAGTCGAGTACATGTTTCTGGTCCTGAATGTTTCAGCAGAGCTATCAGAGCCGCTGTTATTCCCCCCAATTTCAGGTTGGCAACAGGAGTCAGCAAGTTCACTGGTGAGTCTAAGCCTGAAACTTGGCTTGAAGACTACCGAGTGGCAGTTCAGATCGGTGGTGGGAACGACGAGGTGGCCATGAAGCATTTGCCCCTCATGTTGGAAGGTTCTGCCAGGGCATGGTTGACCCAATTACCTCCTAGCAGTATTTACACTTGGGAAGATCTGTCCCGAGTGTTCGTCAGAACGTTCGAAGGGACTTGCAAGCGACCAGCGGGATTGACAGAGTTGCAAGTCTGCGTGCAGAAAACCAATGAGACTCTCAGAGAGTATATTCAGAGGTGGATCACTTTGCATCACACAGTGGAAAATGTCTCTGACCATCAGGCAGTATGCGCCTTCAAAGATGGTGTCAAGAACAGAGAACTCAGCTTGAAATTCGGTCGAACCGGTGACATGACCTTGAGTCGGATGATGGAGATTGCTACCAAGTACGCCAACGGCGAAGAAGAAGACCGACTCCGAAGCGGCAAGCACAAGCCGAGTCAGTCGGAAAAAGGAAATTCCAGTCGGAAACAGAAGCGGAAGGCTGAACCAGCAGCTCCTGGAGAGGCTCTGGCCGTGACTCAAGGAAAGTCTAAGGGGAAACCAAAAGGATCCTGGAACCCCAAGAAGGTGAAGGATAAAGAAGGGAACGACGTGATGGATATGCCGTGTCATATTCACACGAAGAAAGATGAAGAGGGGAATATCATTTACCCAAAGCACACCACTCGCCAATGTCGACTCCTGATCCAGCAGTTTCAGGGAAAACAGTCTAAGGACAAGGAGAAAGAGTCAGACAAAACCGAAGACAAAGAGGACAGTGAGGGAGGATACCCGCATATCAACTCCACTCTGATGATCTTCGCAGATGTGGAAAGCAGAAGTCGACTGAAAGTAATTAACCGAGAGGTTAACATGGTTGCTCCTGCGAAGGCAAATTATCTGAAGTGGTCTCAAACACCCATCACATTCGACCAATCTGATCACCCAACTCATATTGCCACCCCTGGGAGGCAAGCTTTGGTGGTCGATCCAGTTGTCGAAGGCACTCGACTGACAAAGGTGCTGATGGACGGTGGAAGTGGGCTGAATCTGTTATACGCAGACACGCTGAAAGGTATGGGCATTCCGATGTCCCGATTGAGCACGAGTAACATGAGCTTCCATGGAGTTATACCAGGGAAGAAGGCTGAGTCTCTCGGCCAGATAGCTTTGGACGTAGTATTTGGCGATTCAAAGCATTTCCGCAAAGAAAGTTGACGTTTGAGGTCGTGGATTTTCAAAGTGCATATCATGCCATTTTGGGGAGGCCAGCCTACGCACGGTTCATGGCTCGACCATGTTACGTGTACCTCAAATTGAAGATGCCCGGTCCCAAAGGTGTGATCACTGTCACCGGAGATAGGAAAAAGGCAGAGGAGTGCTTTCAGAAGGGCTCCAAAATTGCCGATTCCCAAGTGACAGCGGTCGAGTTCGAAGAATACAAGCAAAACGCAGATCCGAGTGACTTGCTGCGATCCAAGAAGCCCGCCACAGAATCTGCATTCCAGTCGTCCGGTGAGACGAAGCCTGTTCACATTCACCCGACCGACCCCGAAGCAGCTCCGACCCGAATCTCCACAACACTCGACCCAAAATAGGAAGAAGCGCTCATCCAGTTCCTCCGTGAGAACTGGGACATTTTTGCATGGAAGCCCGCTGACATGCCAGGTGTTCCCAGGGGACTGGCTGAGCATCGCCTAAGAGTCGACAAGTCTGCAAAGCCAGTCAAAGAACATCTTCGGCGGTCCGCCGTCCAGAAGAGAAAGGCCATCGGTGAAGAAGTGGCTCGACTGTTGGCGGCAGGATTTATCCGAGAGATATTCCACTCCGAGTGGCTCGCTAACGTCGTCATGGTTCCTAAGAAGGACAAGTCGCTCCGAATGTGCATTGATTTCAAGCACATAAACCGGGCCTGCCCGAAAGATCACTTTCCTCTCCCTCGCATAGATCAAATTGTTGACTCGACCGCGGGATGCGAGAGGTTGTCTTTTTAGATGCTTACTCCGGGTACCACCAGATCCGTCTGTATGGACCCGATGAAGTAAAAACAGCTTTCATCACTCCATTCGGGTGCTTCTGCTATATCACCATGCCGTTCGGCCTCAAGAATGCCGGAGCCACGTTTATGCGAATGATTCAGAAGTGTCTACTCACTCAAATCAGTCGGAATGTGGAAGCTTATATGGATGATATTGTTGTCAAGTCACGAAAAGGTTCCGACCTGCTCGCTGACCTCGCCGAAACATTTGCCAACCTCAGAAGGTATGATATCAAGCTCAATCCATCAAAGTGCACATTTGGAGTTCCTGGTGGCAAGTTACTCGGTTTTCTCGTTTCCGAACGGGGAATCGACGCCAACCCAGAAAAGATTGGCACTATTCTCCGAATGAAACGCCCTGTGCGAGTGCACGATGTCCAGAAGCTTACTGGATGCTTGGCCGCATTAAGTCGATTCATCTCACGACTCGGTGAAAAGGCATTGCCTCTTTACCGACTGATGAAGAAGGCTGACAAGTTCGAGTGGACTCCAGAAGCTGATGCAGCGTTTGCCGAGCTAAAAGCTCTGCTCTCCACCCAGCCGGTGCTTGCTGCTCCAATCAGCAAAGAGCCTCTGTTGCTCTACATCGCAGCCACAGGACAAGTCGTCAGTACTGTGCTAACGGTCGAGCGGGAAGAAGAAGGAAAAGCTCTCAAAGTTCAGCGCCCAGTGTATTATTTGTCTGAAGTCTTGACTCCATCCAAGCAGAGATATCCTCATTATCAGAAGCTTGTGTATGGAATATACATGACCACAAAGAAGGTTGCTCATTATTTCTCTGACCATTCAATCACAGTCGTCAGCGACGCTCCACTATCAGAGATTTTGCACAACAGAGATGCAACTGGTCGAGTGGCCAAATGGGCGATTGAACTTCTTCCCCTTGATATCAAGTTTGAGGCAAAGAAAGCCATTAAGTCCCAGGCAATAGCAGATTTCCTAGCCGAGTGGATCGAACAGCAACAGCCGACTGAAGTTCACTCGGAGCATTGGACCATGTTTTTCGATGGTTCTAAGATGTTGAATGGTTCCGGTGCTGGGGTTGTCCTGGTTTCCCCCAGAGGAGATAAGCTCAGATATGTGCTCCAGATTCACTTTGATTCCTCCAACAATGAGGCAGAATATGAGGCCCTCCTATATGGGTTGCGCATGGCCATTTCACTCGGCGTCCGTCGCCTAATGGTTTATGGCGACTCGGATTTAGTGGTCAACCAAGTGATGAAAGAGTGGGACGTAAGAAGCCCAGCCATGACTGGATACTGCAGTGCAGTGAGGAAGCTGGAGAAAAAGTTCGAGGGGTTGGAACTCCATCATATACCCCGACTGAAGAATCAAGCAGCTGATGATCTAGCAAAGATAGGTTCCAAGAGAGAAGCCATTCCGAGTGGTGTGTTCTTGGAGCATATACATACTCCATCAGTCAAAGAAGATCCTTTCACCGAAGAAACTCCGCAGCCCAAGAGTGCCACAGATCCGACTGAAGTTGAAGTCCCAGCGGTGGTCGACTTGATCATGGAGGTTTTGGTAGTCATTCCCGACTGGACGATTCCATATGTTGCATATATCTTGAGGAAAGAACTTCCGGAGGATGAGGAAGAGGCTCGACAGATCGTCCGTCGATCTAAGGCCTTTACCGTCATCAAAGGACAATTATACAGAGAGAGCGCGACTGGAGTCGGACAGAAGTGCATTACACCAGAAGAAGGTCGACTCATCCTCAACGATATTCACTCGGGGACCTGTGGTCATCATGCGTCCTCTCGGACCATCGTGGCCAAAGCATACCGAGCCGGATTTTACTGGCCCAAGGCGAATGAGATGGCAAAGGAGATAGTAGATAAGTGCGAAGGATGTCAGTTCTACTCGAATATGTCGCACAAGCCTGCGTCAGCTTTGAAGACCATCCCACTCGTCTGGCCTTTTGCAGTTTGGGGGCTGGACATGATCGGTCCTTTGAGAACAGGACGAAGTGGCTTCACGCATGTACTGGTGGCAGTCGACAAGTTCACCAAGTGGATCGAAGCTAAACCAATCAAGAGCCTCGACACCGGTACTGCTGTTAGCTTCATCAGGGAACTAGTATTCAGATATGGAGTCCCGCACAGCATCATCACGGATAATGGGTCGAACTTTGACTCAGAGGAATTCAGAACCTTCTGCAACTCCCAAGGCACGCGGGTCGACTACGCGTCAGTCGCCCATCCGCAGTCGAATGGACAAGCAGAGCGAGCTAATGGACTGATTCTCAAGGGACTGAAACCGCGACTGATGCGTGATCTCAAGCACGCGGCTGGAGCTTGGGTCGATGAACTTCCATCTGTGCTCTGGGGACTGCGGACCACGCCCAATCGGTCGACCGGAAGAACTCCATTCTTCTTGGTCTATGGAGCCGAAGCAGTCTTGCCGAGTGATCTTCTCCACAATGCTCCTCGAGTTGAAATCTACAACGAAGCAGAAGCTGAACAAGCGCGGCAGGACGCAGTCGACCTTTTAGAGGAAGAAAGGGAGATGGCTCTGATCCGGTCGACCATCTACCAACAAGATCTGCGCCGTTTCCACGCCCGAAATGTGAGGGGTCGAGCCTTCCAGGAAGGGGATTTGGTTCTCCGAGTGGATCAGCACAAACCACACAAGCTTGCTCCTTCTTGGGAAGGCCCTTTCATCGTTACCAAGGTTCTCCACAACGGGGCATACCGTCTTTACAACGTCGAGCATAATATCGACGAGCCCCGAGCTTGGAACGCGGAGCTACTCCGCCCGTTTTACACTTAAGTTGTATCACTCGGATGAGTTGCAATAAAGAACTTCTGTAATTCATGGGTTTAGAAATAATTGTGTCAGCACTTTTTCTTTTTGTCCACATAAAAACTCCCCCTCAGTGGGTGGCTTAGCTGCGAATCCGTTTCGCCTAAGTTTGGAAAAATCCTACCGAGTGGGTGGAGCCAGACTCCCACTCAGAGGCTTAGCTGGAATCCGTCGCCTTAACAGTTATCAAATCCTACGCGGTGGTAAGCCAGCTTCACTCGAGGCTTAGCTGCAAGCTCGTGCTGCCTAATTATAAAAATCCTACCGATGAAGAGCAATCCTCTCACTCGGGGGCTTAGCTGCAGTCCAAGCACTCGCCTAAGTTTATCAAAATCCTACCGAGTGGTAGCCAGCCTTCCACTCGGAGGCTTAGCTGCAGCCTGTGCTCGCCTAAGTTTATAAAAATCCTACCGAGTGGTGAGCAATCCTTCACTCGGGGGCTTAGCTGCAGTCCAAGCACTCGCCTAAGTTATCAAAATCCTACCGAGTGGAGCAATCCTTCACTCGAGGCTAGCTGCAGCCCGACTCGCCTAAGTTATAAAATCCTACCGAGTGGTGAGCAATCCTCCACTCGGGAGGCTTAGCTTCAGCCGCCTCGCCTAAGTTATAAAAATCCTACGAGTGGAGCATCCCTCACTCGAGCTGCAGTGAGCAATCTTCCACTCGGAGGCTTAGCTGCAGCCTCGTGCTCGCCTAAGTTATAAAAATCCTACCGAGTGGTGAGCAATCCTCTCACTCGGGGGCTTAGCTGCAGTCCAAGCACTCGCCTAAGTTTATCAAAATCCTACCGAGTGGTAAGCCAGCCTTCCACTCGGAGGCTTAGCTGCAGCCTCGTGCTCGCCTAAGTTATAAAAATCCTACCGAGTGGTGAGCAATCATCTCACTCGGGGGCTTAGCTGCAGTCCAAGCACTCGCCTAAGTTTATCAAAATCCTACCGAGTGGTAAGCCAGCCTTCCACTCGGAGGCTTAGCTGCAGCCTCGTGCTCGCCTAAGTTATAAAAACCCTACCGAGTGAAGAGCGATCCTCACGCTCGGAGGCTTAGCTGCAGTCCAAGCGCTCGCCTAAGCACAGGCACCTTGCTTTGAACCTGCAAAGGACATTTTGAGCCGAAGGCAATCATATTCAAGCGCCAAATTCAAGTTTGAATCGATGTCTAAAGGAACCGAAAGTGCTCAGGCGTCAAGCCTGTTAAAGTTTGTCGGATACAATTCCACTCGGCATACCGAGGCAAATTTAAAAGAGTCGAGCCATAAGAAGTTTTTTACCCCTCCTGTGGAGGGCTGGAAGGTGCGACGAATTCATCAAGGTCAATTCCGTCGGCGATCCGAGTGGCAGCTGCAAGGAAAGTCTCCATAAAGGACCTGAAGTCGTGCTTCTTGGTATTGGCCACCCGAAGAGCCGCCAGCTTCTCCTCTCGTGCATCTTTGCAGTGGACTCGGGCCAGACACAGAGCAACATCTGCGCCACACCGAGCTGAGGACTTCTTCCATTCCTGCACTCGACCAGGGATCGTGTTCAAGCGGGCCATTAATGACTCAAGGTCATTCTGAAGTGTCTCCTCAGGCCAGAGCGTCGAGTCGATGCGAGATGTGGCGGCCTTCAGCCTTGCGAGATAATCCACGACGGATGCAACGCGAGATTCCAGTCGGAAGATATCCATGGCAACCTCGTCATTCACCGGAGAATTGACAGGGTCAAGGTTTGGCTCCAGTCGGCTGGTTTCTTCTTCAAAGTTTTGACAAAATTCTGCAAGAGTGATCACTAAGTCAAGGGGATAGTCGAATGGAAGAAGCCACAGTCAGAAATATTTGCCAAACATGGAGGTTTACCTTCGAGCATAAGAAACAGCTTCTTGGCAAAGCCACTCAGGAAGGCCTCCAGCGCAGTCTTCTTCTCAGTCAATTTGCTGACTTGATCGGTCAAGGCAGCTTTGTCAGTTCTCAGTCGACTGACTTCTTTGTTGGCAATCCCAAGAGCAGTTTTCAGGTTGGTATTGTCTTGTTCAAGCTTGGTGACTGAAGCTAACTTCTCGTCAGCAAGCTTGATCTTCTCAGCTAGCTCAAGGTCTTTCTTCTGCTGGGCCTCCCTCACCTTACCTGCAAGACACAGCAAGATCAGATGTTGAAACAAGCAAGAGGAAAAGCAGTCGTCAAGGTCTCACCAAACATACCTTCAGTCTCCTCCTTCGCCTTTGTCAGCTTCTCCTGAACCAGCTTCAAGCTCAGCTCGACTTGAGTATGTTTCTGTTCTAGCTCTGAGTAGCGAGCCACAAGATCACAGGAGTTCTGCGAAGAACCAATCGACTAAACGTCAAAAATAATTCACTTCCGAGTGAAAAAGGGAAAAACACAAGTTTCTAAGACTACAGCCGAACACAAGCATTCGACCGTAGTCTCGGGGACTACACCCAGTGGGTGCACTCAGCGTGCCCCCACTAATCCTGTTGAAGACAAAGTCGACCAGTCGACCTCAAAAAAAAAAACAACAGTGTGCGAGACGCATTATCTAAGACTGTGATCAACTGCAAGCAGTCGACCACAGTCTCGGGGACTACACCCAGTGGGTGCACTCAGCGTGCCCCCACCGGTTTGCGAAATCCAGTCGACCAGTCGACTGATAGAAAGATTGACATTATAAAGCCTAAGGCCGACTGCCAGCAGTCGACCTTAGCCTTGGGGACTACACCCAGCGGGTGCACTCAGCGTGCCCCCGCTAACACGGAGTTTATTCGACACTCCCAGTGGGTGACTAATATAAATCCCGGAAAAGAAAAGTTTTTGGTAGCATATCCAACAGAACAAACAGCAGTCGACTGACCTGGACATTGCTTTGGAGGGCAGAGCTGGCGTCATAAGCTGCTTGACTCGCATCCCGGATGGTCTTCAGCTGCTCCATCATGAGTCCCGCCTGGCGTATCGCCTCCTTCGCCGCACCAGCTTGGTCCTCTGGGACGTGGTGAGTCGTGAAGAGGGAGGGCTGCTGAGCACTCGTCAGTGGGGTCGCGAAGGTCACCGTGTGTCGAGTGGTGTTCTCTCCCTCCACAGTCAGAATTTCAGGCGCTGACACATCCTGAGACACCTTGCCGGCGGACGCTTTCCGACTCCTCCTGTGCTTCAGCGGCTCTTCATCCTCATCATCATCAGGTAGATCGATAACTGTGTTGGGTGGAGCTGCAGAGAAGGGTCAGGATCAGAGATCGCGAGTCAGTCGACCAAGAGTGGTATTAAGAACACAGCACCTGGATTCGAAGTTGCTGCATCCTCCATCTCGTGGTCGTCGGCCCGGGCCGAGGTCTCAGAAGTAGCGGCACTGCAACTCCAAAGGATCAGTCGACTAACATCAGTGTCGACCAGAGATAAAGTTCGCATAAGAATAAGAAAATATGAGCAACACAATTACCCTGAAATGGTGGGGATGGCCACCTTCATCTTCGGCAGGAGCTTGGTCGGCTTCGATGAGGCCGCCCTGGGCTGCTTCGGCGCCTTTTCAGTCGGCGCCGGAGAGGTGGTCCGAGGGCGCTTGATCGACTGGGCGGCAGTCGCTACCCCCTTACCACGTTCGGTCGAGGGGTCGTGGACAAGTTTCGACCGCCTTTCTGAGCGCGGTGGAACGACCTCCTCCTCCTCTCCTTCCTCGTCCTCGATGTCATCTTCATCACCTTCATCATCATCATCGTCGTCGTCATCCCCTGCAGCATCCGAGTCCCATTCCTCCTCTTCCTGGCTCTCGCCCCCGCTCGCCTCGCCCCCGCTCGCCTCGCCCCCGCTCGCCTCGCCTTCCTTAGTCGAAGCTTGTGCCCCATTGGGCATCGAGTACAGCTCGGTGAAGGCCTAGCAGTCGCCCAAACAAGGATTAGTCGACCAGTCGACAGGATCGGCAGAAATGAATACAACAAAGACATGATGGAAAGCAGAGCAAGCATACCTTGTTTGGGACGCTGTCGTGGTCGAGTGGAGGAATCCTTCTGGCTCCGCGCGGGTTGTCCCTGTTTCCAGTAACGGATACCATCCACCTTTCCAGAGTGACATCGTCGACTTCTTCTGGATGGACTCTGGTCTCGTCCGCGGGCCCACAGTACAACCACATGCAGTGGCTCCGGAACTGGAGAGGTTGGATGCGGCGCTTGAGGAAAACCTCCAAGAGGTCCATGCCTGTCACTCCGTCCCGAACCAGCTGCACCACTCGCTCCATCAACATCTTCACGTCGGCTTTCTCCTCCGGAATCAGCTTCAGAGGGGAGGGCTTGTTCACTCGGTCCATGGTAAACGGAGGGAGTCCACTCGACTGCCCTGGCGTCGACTGGACCTGGCAGTAGAACCAAGTCGACTGCCAGCCCCTGATGGACTCGGGAAAAGACATGGGCGGGAAGGTGCTATTGTTCCTCACCTGAATCCCCAGGCCCCCACACATTTGGACGACTCGGGTCTTCTCGTCACCTGGGCTCGCCTTCTTCACGGTCTGAGAGCGACACGTGAAGATACGTTTGAACAAACCCCAGTGCGGTCGACAGCCCAAGAAACCCTCACACATGGACACGAATGCAGCAAGGTAGGCAATGGAGTTTGGGGTAAAGTGGTGGAGCTGCGCTCCGAAGAAATTCAAGAAACCACGGAAGAAAATGCTTGGTGGCAAGGAAAACCCCCGATCGACATGAGTGGCCAGAAGCACACACTCACCCTCTTCTGGCTGTGGCTGCCACTCCTTCCCCGGCAACCTCGCAGCTCCGTGAGGGATCAAGCCCTCATCGGCCATGTCGAGGAGGTCCTTCTCCATGATGGTCGACTGGATCCAGTCGCCTTGGACCCAGCCTTTCGGCAGGCGGGATCTGGACGAGGATCCTCGGCGGCTGGTGGATCTCCCATTCGCCTTCTCCGACGCCGACGCCTTCTTGGCACGCTCCAGCGCCGCCGTCTTCTCCTTGGCCATGGTCGCCGGAGGGATGCACGAAGGGAAGCGGTGCGGAGGCGAGAGCGGGCACGCTGAGCAGGGAGGAAGGGAGCAGAGGGAGAGAGGGAGAATGCGGAGGCGCAGCACAGAAATTCTCGCCGGGCACATTTATAAGGTCCCTTCCGAGTGACTGACGTGTGGGCCCGGTCGATCTAATCATATCTGTGAGCAGTTATGAGGACTGGATACGTGGCGAAAAAGGCGGCGCGGAGATCGAGGCGTCTACGCCCCGTCCCATTCGAACGCCGCGGTCCGCCCCGCTTCGCGCGCGCCCCCAAATTTCGCACCCCGCAGAATCCGCGAACAACAAATCTGCCTGTCAGACGCGGCGATTCCGGCGATCCGTCGCTCGGAGATCGACGAAGCTCGAAAGATCACTCGACGCAAAAATAGAATGGATCGAGTCGACCGAAGACGAATTGCTCCTTGTCAACGAAGAGGTTCTTTGATCCAGAACAGCGCACAACTAGAGCGCAAAGGTTAATCGGAAACGACATCAACTCCTTCTTCACTCGAAGCCTCAATCCATTCGGGGGCTAATGATGGGGTTATGTACCTAGGGTAGGGTCACGGACCTGTCCCAAGTAACTTACCCTAGGACATCCCTAGAAGAGGTCGCCTTCCAGTCGACCAACGAGGACTCACTCGACCAACAAGGACACACTCGACTGGCCTGAAGGACTCGACCACGAAGACGCACTCGACCACCAGGAGGTCAAGAGGCACTCTGCACCGCAACGGTCTGTAATTAAGTAGACTTTATGATAGTAAAGGCACTTTATGTGGGGCGTTACCAGTAACGCCCCAGACTTAACTCACCTTAAACCTTCTCCTACGTGGGCTGGTTGGGGTCCTGGCGCACTCTATATAAGCCACCCCCCTCCACAGGCAGAGGGGTTCGACACCTTGTAATCTATACATTCATAATCCACTCGACCGCCTCCGGGCTCCGAGACGTAGGGCTGTTACTTCTTCCGAGAAGGGCCTGAACTCGTACATCCTTTGTGCCTACAACCTCTCCATAGCTAGGACCTTGCCTCTCCATACCTACCCCCCACTCTACTGTCAGGCTTAGAACCACGACAACTGGTGCAACATTTGATGTGTCAAATTGGTTGTGGCATGAAATGTACAACATGGTCATCTACCGTAAGGTCCCAATCTATGCTCCATTTGTCATGTGCTTTCTGAACTCTGTGTGGGTTGTTCGTCGTCCTGGAGAGCTCCTCACTTCTCCAGACAATCTCACTGTTCATGAGGTCAAGCTTCTTAAGAAGAAGAAGCACGCCGAGCCCCGCTTCCCTGCCGATGCTCCTAAGGATGTCTATGCCACTTCTGACAATGAGGACTTTGAGATGGAGCCAGGGGCCCAGCCCTCTTGGGTGGCCAAGCTCACTTCCAAGGTGAAGAAGACCTTTTGTCTCCAGACTGACATCCAGAAGAAGATGTATGAGGCACATGTCAATGAGAAGCTTTCACGGTGTCGCCAAATTGCAATGATGAAGCACCTCAATATGCCGGTTCAGAGTGGCTCTGAGAAGAGCATCACCCCAGAGGAGCGTTGGATTTCAACCCACAGCACCTGGACTGATGATGAGGCCCCTCCCCAGCCATCCACCTCTTTTGCTGCTGCGGACAATGCCATGGAGGAATCCGTCACGACGACGATGACGACTCTACTGATGAGGATCCAAATGCGACCGAGGAGTCAGAGGAGGACTACTGAGCTTTGGGATGCTAGCTTCGCTCTTTTCCTTTTTGGTGTCTTGATGCCAAAGGGGGAGAGGGTTCTATAGGTCTCGGGATTTGCATGGGTTGGGGTTGCTCGTTTCCTCGTATTTCTCTTGTAGTGTTGAACTTTGTTCGTGGTTTCTTGCTGTGTGTGAGACTTTTGCTACTCTTTTTATTGTTATCAGTTCGTCGGTTATTATTATTGTTGTTATTGCTATCTATCCGTTATGTTATCTCTCATATTATGTGCTTAGAGTGGTGAGTCTATAAAATCTAGGGGGATTCTAGCCCTGAAAGTGTGCCCATGCTTTCTAACAGCTTGTTCTTATTGGGGCACACATCTAGGGGGAGTTCTGACTAGATTTCATAGACTTCTCTCTTGCAAATCTTGTTGTTGTCATCATCCACCAAAAAGGGGGAGATTGAAAGGGCATTTCCCTACTTTATGTTTTGGATGATGATGACAACCCTTTGTTGGTCTAATCCTATGCTAAATGTTTCAGGTTCTTGACGCTTAGGTCTACATCGGAAAGCTACTCTCTCTTGTAGGAAAAGATCGAAGACGTGTCCCCTATGCTTTTTTATCTCTTTGGTCGTAGGGAACCCGTACTATCAAGAGGGAATCCTCATTAGAAAGAACTGGGGAATCTTTTCACGCACACCTTCTTCACCCCTCCTTTGTCTTTCTCAGGTGTGTGTGTGAGAGAGAGAGAGTTTTCCTTGTCTCTCTTCCCTTATCTATTCCTGCTCACTGTTTCTGCCCAGCGGTTGTACCGCTCCCTGGAGCGGTTGTACCGCTGGGTCTTGTCGCTCATCAGCTTTGCTCGAGCGGTTGTACCGCTGCCTCCGGGCGGTGGTACCGCCACCATGCTCTACAACAGCTAGGGCGGTGGTTCCGACCATGCACCGTTCAAGTACCGCTCGAGCTTCTGTTTTGATGCGGTTCTTGGGCGGTAGTGGCCCGGTTGGTCCGGTCGTTCCTCGATGACCGGTATCATCGGTGGTCCGAGCGGTTCTTCTGCTCGGAACTTAGCCGCCCAAGAGCTCAAGGCCATGCGGTTGTTCCGGCCAGGCACCGCCCAAGTACCGGTCAAGCTCCTATTTTGATGCGGTGGTTGTGCAGTGGCTAGGCGGTTAGTCCGGTTATTTTTCTTAGCCGGTACTACCGCCTGCAAGTCCGGTTGTACCGCTTGGTAGGGTTCTGCAGATACACTGTGAGTCCCGGTTGTACCGCTGCAGTGCAATAAACGCAGTAACGGCTGGAATTTAGGGTTGCTATATAAGGGAGCTTCTCCCACCTACCACTCTTACCTCTTTGCTCTCTTACTCCACCATTAATGCACTTCAAGCTCTCTTGCCCGATCTCTCTCCCTAGCCACTCAAACTTGTTGATTTGCTAGGGATTGAAGGAGGAGACCTAGATCTACACTTCCACCAAAGGATATTTGCTTCCCCCATACTTTCTTGTGTGGATTTTGTTACTCTTGGGTGTTTGAGCACCCTAGATGGTTGAGGTCACCTCGGAGCCATATTCCATTATGGTGAAGCTTCGTGGTTTCGTTGGGAGCCTCCAATTAAGTTGTGGAGAGAGCCCCAACCTTGTTTGTAAAGGTTCGGTCGTCGCCTTCAAGGGCACCAATAGTGGAATCACGACATCTCGCATTGTGTGAGGGCGTGAGGAGAATACGGTGGCCTTAGTGGCTTCTTGGGGAGCATTGTGCCTCCACACCGCTCTAACGGAGACGTACTTACCCTCAAAAGGAAGGAACTTCGGTAACACATCCTCGTCTTCACCGGCTCCACTTTTGGTCTCCTCGTCCCTTTACTTTTGCAAGCTTACTTGTGTTACTTTCCTTGCTTGCTTGTGTGCTTGTATGTGTTGCATCATATAGGTTGCTCACCTAGTTGCACATCTAGACAACCTACTTTGATGCAAAGTTTAATTTGGTAAAGAAAAGTTAAAAATTGTTAGTTGCCTATTCACCCCCCCCCTCTAGTCAACCTTATCGATCCTTTCACATGAGCGCCAAAGAAGCGCAGTCTCGCCAGGCTGCTAAGCTTCTTGCGCCGCAGCTCCTGGGCCAGGCTAACCTTTCTTGAACTGTGTTGAAGTGCTATCGGTTCTGTCTATTATTTTGTCCGCCTGTTAACTTCCACTGGTGGCGACCTGCCCAGTTTATGTAATCTGCTGTCTGGTTGCCCTTTATTATCACTGGCGTCGAACTTTGACGCCGAGGGGATGTCATATGTTGTAATTTCTTCGTTGTATAGTCTAGGTTTATTCTTGGTCAGTATGCTTTAATTTAGGCCGAAAGGTTCAGTGGATCTCAGTGTTGTCGGTCTTCAGGCCGGCCCGTTACTCATATGGGCCAAAACCTGGGCCTATAATCATCTTGGGCCATTAGCAGGTCTAAACCTATAGTTGTTTCCCGCCTTTAACAGACCGAGTAAAGTTCTGTCCAGCTGGGCCAGAGAATACCATGGGCTTTTAACAGGCTAAAACCTAGATTGGGATAGCATTGAGGCAAAAAAATCACTGGCCAATACAGGCCGAAATTGCCTAAGGCCCATGTTTGGCCCAAATAGGACGAGCAGTTAACAGGCCAAAATATATCTCGGGCCTATTTCGCCCAATAAAATTATGGGCTTTAAGCAAGCCGGTATCTACGCGAGCCATAGGCCTAAAAGTGTCACGGGCCATTATCAGATGGGCTGTAAGCAGGCCGGATTCAACGCGGGCTGTAATTAGGCCCAACTATTACACGGGCCATTAACAGGACAATAGGCCAGTTGGGCTGAAATTTATCCACGAAGACTACGGGCCGTTAAGAGGCCTAAAGTTACTTCGGACAAGAACTAGCCCAGTTTCTGCATGGCCCGTTAAATGGCCTAAAGTTAAACCGGGCCAACAACGTCCCAGATGCACCATGGGCCGCTAACAGGCCGAAACTATTATCAGGCCGAACTGGTAAACGGGCATTTAACAGGCTGAAATAAAAACATGTCTTAGTATGGGCCCAAAAGAACAGTGGCCTATTAACGGGCCTGATCCGATATGGGCCGTAATTTGGCCCGAAATGCGGCAGGCTGTGAAAGGGTCTGATCTGGTATGGGCCTCAATTTGACCCAAAACATGGCAGGCTGTTAACGGGCTAGCCCACTAGTGTCTGAAAAAACATGGTGGGCCTTTAGCTGGGTCGTCCTTTTCACCAGAATGGGCCTCTGTTGGGCCGTGCCATGTGTCGACGTATCATAGGCGCCTCCTGTCCAATGAGTGGATGACATTTGTCCGAACGTTGAGCCAACACGTGTTTCCTCCGGCTAATGAGAATTTTACATGTGGAAAATCCCCATTGGTCCCGGCTGTTAACGGGTTATCGGATCCAAAACCAGACCCAATAACTTAACAGCGACCCGTTACGGTCGATGCCACGTGTCGGTCACCCTTGACGAAAGCACTTCTATGACGCACGATTTATCGTCATGGAAGTGGACACTTCCGTGATGATAATTTTGGTAATGTCATGGAACACTTCTACGACAGCACAGGTATGGCTATCTTGATTATGTCATAAAATTGTCATGGATGTACATGCATGACAGAAAACGTGACCTACTGTGACGAACACGTATCATCACGGAAGTGTCTTTTTTTGTAGTGTGTACCACGAGCTTTGCTATTATAGTTGGATCTTATGATGTTTCTCCCCCTCTACCTTCTTGTAATGGATTGAGTTTTCCCTTTGAAATTATCTTATCGGATTGAGTCTTTAAGGATTTGAGAACACTTGATGTATGTCTTGCATGTGCTTATCTGTGGTGACAATGGTATATTCGCGTGATCTACTTGATGTATGTTTTGGTGATCAACTTGCGGGTTCTGTGACCATGTGAACTTATGCATAGGGGTTGGCACACGTTTTCGTCTTGACTCTCCGGTAGAAACTTTGGGGCACTCTTTGAAGTTCTTTTGTGTTGGTTTGAATAGATGAATATGAGATTGTGTGATGCATATCGTATAATCAAACCCGCGGATACTTGTGGTGACATTGGAGTATCTAGGTGACATTAGGGTTTTGGTTGATGTGTGTCTTAAGGTTTTATTTTAGTACGAACTCTATGGATGTTTGTGACACTTATAGGAATAGCCCAATAGATCGATCAGAAAGAATAACTTTGAGGTGGTTTCGTACCCTACAATAATCTCTTCGATTGTTCTCCGCTATTAGTGACTTAGGAGTGACTCTTTGTTGCACGTTGAGGGATTGTTATATGATCTATTTATGTTATCATTGTTGAGATAACTTGCACTAGTGAAAGATTGAACCTTATGCCTTGTTTCAAAGCATTGCAATACCGTTTTCGCTCACTTTTACCACTTGCTACCTTGCTGTTTTTATATTATCATATTACAAAAATCCATATCTACCATCTGTATTACACTTGTATCACCATCTCTTCGCCGAACTAGTGCACCTATACAATTTACCATTGTATTGGGTGTGTTGGGGACACAAGAGACTCTTTGTTATTTGGTTGCAGGGTTGTTTGAGAGAGACCATCTTCATCCTACACCTCCCACGGATTGATAAACCTTAGGTCATCCACTTGTGGGAAATTTACTACTGTCCTACAAAACTTTGCACTTGGAGGCCCAACAACGTCTACAAGGATAAAGTTGCATAGTAGACATCAAGCTCTGCATTTAGTGTTGATATTTTGAAAGTCATGATTGTTTGTTGGGATGCGTGAGTATTGATGTCTTTATGTCAAATTATAGACTATTGCTTTGAATCACTCGTGTCTTAATATTCATGCCATGACTAGACATATGATCAAGTTTATGCTAGGTAGCATTCCACATCAAAAATTATCCTTTTTATCATTTACCTACTCGAGGAGAAGCAGGAATTAAGCTTGGGGATGCTGCTGATACGTCTCCGTCGTATCTATAATTTTTTATTGTTTCATGTCAATATTATACAACTTTTATACACTTTTGGCAACATTTTATATGATTTATTTGGACTAACATATTGGTCCAGTGCCTAGTGCCAGTTCTTGTTTGTTGCGTTTTTCCGCAGAAAATCCATATCAAACGAATTCCAAATGCAATAAAAAATACGGAGAATTATTTTGGAATATATGTGATTTTTTAAACTTGGAATCAATGCAAACAGAGGCCCACAATGCCCAAGAGACACCATGGCGTGCCCCAGGCTCCAGGCGTGTGGTGGTGCGTTGTGCTCACCTCGTACGTGTGTTGGGGCTCTACTTCGGGTGCAAGGAAGCTTATATCCGAAAAAATCGTGTTAAAATTTTAGTGCAATCGGAGTTACGGATCTCCCGGAATATAAGAAACGGTTTTGGCCAGATCTGGGGAACGAAAAACAGGAGAACAAAGAGGAAGATCCAATCTCGGAGGGGCTCCCGCTCCTCCGCCGCCATGGAGGCCATGGACCAGAGGGGAACTCTCCTCCCAACTAAGGGGGAGGCCAAGGAAGAAGAAGAAGAAGGAGGAGGAGGAGGAGGGGGCTCTCTCCCCCTCTCTCCCGGTGGCGCCGGAATGCCGCCGGGGCAAGGATCGTGACGACGATCTACATCAACAACCTTGCTGCCGTCAACACCAACTTTCTCCCCCTCTATGCAGCGGTGTAACACCTCTTCTCCCCGCTGTAATATCTACTTAAACATGGTGCTCAACTCCATATATTATTTCCTAATGATATTTGGCTATCCTATGATGTTTGAGTAGATCCATTTTGTCCTGTGGGTTAATCGTGATCTTGGTTGGTATGATTGTATTTTTTATTTATGGTGTTGTCCTACGGTGCCCTCCGTCTCGCGCAAACGTGAGGGGTCCCCGCTGTAGGGTGTTGCAATACATACATGATTTGCTTATGGTGGGTTGCGAGAGTGACAGAAGCTTAAACCCGAAGAGGTGGATTGTTGCGTATGAGATAAAGAGGACTTGATACTTAATGTTATGATTTGTTTCACGACCTTAATGATCTTTAGTAGTTGCGGATGCTTGCTAGGGATCCAATCATAAGTGCATATGATCCAAGTAGATAAATTATGTTAGCTCATGCCTCTCCCTCATATAGAATTGCAAGAATGATTACCGGTACTTGTTATCGATTGCTTAGGGACAAATGACTTTCTTGTTGACAAAAGCTATCCACTTTTATTACCTTGCAATTTATTCGTAGTTTTATTCTTGCAAAGTACTCGTAGTTTTATTCTTGTATTATAGTTTCATACTTGTTTTAGGTAAAGCAAACGTCAAGTGTGCGTAGAGTTGTATCAGTGGTCGGTATAACTTGAGGGAATATTTGTTCTACCTTTAGCTCCTCATTGGGTTCGACACTCTTATTTATTGAAGAAGGCTACAAGAGATCTGCTATACTTGTGGGTTATCATACTACAAACACGAATGGCGACATACAGAATAGGCACAAATGAATCTTACCATTCACCTCAATCTCCCATGCTTAAGGGGAATTACTCACTCATCGGAAGAGAGTAACCAATCATCATAGATAATAATTCCATGAAAATCGTATCAATAATACCATGAAGATCCATAATAAGATAAATGATTCAACAAGTCTTAATCTCCAGATGAGTATGAATAGAGTTATACACCCTTATCTTACAACTTGGAATTCCTCTTGCAACAATGATGATGAGATGAAAATGAATACGAAGATGGAAGAACAAAACAAGAAGGATCTCTGACGGTTCTTCTTCTTCGGATCTCTTCTCTCTCTGTTCTGAATAGAGTGGCGGCGGCTAGGTATGTAAGATGTCGTGTGCCCTTCACAAAAGTTGTTGCCATAGACGAGAGGGAGCTAACGATGCCTGGTACGAGCACTTGCACTCTATTGTAGCTAGTGCAAATCTTTCCAACATGGAAGTTGCTCCAAATGACTTGATTTCGTATAATTCCCCTTGGTTTCCTTTCATAAATGATTTTTCCTGCCAAACAGTGAAAAACAAGTTTTCTTCTCTCTGGAAGAATTAGTGTTAGAAATAACCGAGAAATAACGAAAATGCAATGAAAACCGAGTCAAAACTCTTTGTAAAAAGCCACAAATTCTCGAGCCATCACTATGATAGGTGAGTAAAAGACTCTAAACTTTTGGGCCGAAGCCTTCAACGCATATGACTAGTTAATGTTGGGACATGTATACCAATAACACTATAACCGACAAGAAAACTTAATTACTACGTTATATCTCTCTTGTTTGCATACAATCAAAGCTACTCCTACCAGCTGTCACTAAGTGAGAGAGAGATAGAGAGGAAGTTGTACCAATTCGCCGACAATAATGAGTAGAGATCATTGTATAAATCGAATATGTATTATTATCAAACAATTTACTATGAATTTAATGAATTTGATGTAGCCATCTCGATGCATGAACCTTCAATACAAATATTAGTGTGGGGAGCATAGGAGAGCCAAATTCCCCTCCTAGTTTACATTGTAATCCTCTAATCGACAAAATAACCACTTCATTTTTGTAAATCTCTTTTGTCGGCATATATACAAAGCTCCTCTGACTAGCTGTCATACAAAGAGAAATATGTACCGATTCGCTGGCAGTAACTGCTTAGGTCTAATAATCAAATACATATAGCGAAGTATTTGATGATATGTATTACAACCAAACAATTTATCAAATTTAATGTAATCATCGCAATGCAAAAGCCTTCAATATAAATATCGGTGCGTGGAGCACCCCAAAGCCAAGCATTCCCCTCCTAGATTTCCAACAAGGATGTGGAAATAATAAATAGGCCACCTTGTTTATAGTTTTCTCCCAGAGTCACCATTAGCCTTTCCTCCTATTTTCATATTTTTGCCCTCCTGCCGTTCCGATTTTGCCTCCAGAGCCCCGACTCACGGCCACCGTCGTGAACAGCACCGGCGCTCCGCCGGCGTCGGCGTTTCGTGGGGGCGACGCCGGCGCGACCCGACGCCGGCGGCACCTACCCCGCGCTTCTCCGCCGCAGCTCAACCAATTCCTCTCTAGATTAGGGTTTCTTCCTAACTAAATCTGGCAATTACACCGCCGCTCTACATTTTCCAATCCATTCCTCGTACCGCCGACCAAGCCTGATCGCGACCCGCAGCTCCTCTGCCTCCTACGCCGCAGTGGTGTTCCGTCGGCTGGCTCTGCATCGTCTCCCCGAGGATCTCCATTTCTAGTGTTCAACCTGATCACTCCCTACGTAGATCCGCCCGGCCTAAAGATTTCGTTTCTTCGTTGTGGTAAGCCCTGTCCCTACCCGAGTTCGAGCTATTTCTTTTAGTTCGGGATTCTTCCAAGTTCTTTGTATCCGCATGTTACTGGATCTGTTGCGAATTTGTTGTTTTGCTGATGTTCTTAGTTTAGTCCATCCAATGGATGGAGTTCTAGCTCCTAACCGGACCTTATCCGAGCCACGAGTTCTTGTTACTACGGAAATGATGTTTGGCTCGTAGGCGTAGTCATGTCGTCGCCGGAATTGAACACTTACGTTAGTGGGGTTTGCACGAACACAACAGTTAGACACAGAGTACGTTCAAGATCCCAGCAAAGCCGTGAAGATAAAGTAGATGGAAATTGCATAGGCGTTTTCTTTCGTCTGGTTCTGTGACTCCCTACGAATCATGCGTGTCAACAATTATATCGCTGTTAAAACATGCTGGTTCCTTCCTGTTTCATACGTAGATGGAAGTAATCTTGGATGGAACCTTGTGCCGTTCTGTTCTGCAGGCTACCTTAAATGTGTTCTGCTGCTGCAGGGTATCAGGAAAAGTTTTACTAACTTATTACTGACCTTGATTGACGTGGAACATTGAGTAAATAGAAAATTTATCAGGTTTAGCTAGACCACTTGTTGTATTGGCAACCGAAGCTAGATCACTATGGTCAAGCTACTAATACCAGAATTAGCACATGGAGCTGCAACTGAGCTCCCTCTTGATTGGGGCACTCTTCCATCAGTATAGCACTATAGCTTCGCATGTTCGTTCTGTTTGACCCCCTTATGTTAGGAAGACAATATTTTAATACCCATGAGAAATTTCTCGAGTCTCAAGTTTTATAGATTCATTATGGCATTTAAATTCTTGAAATGTTAACCACATGATATAAATATATCATGATCAAAGTCTTGGGTTTCAGTTTTACATTTGGTAAGTGATTGTCATTTCGTGTGACCTTTTAAATACAGTTTCGAAGAAGTCATTCGCTCTTGATAGTGACTCTGGCTTCATGTAGAAACACTAGCACAATTATTTTCAGCTCAGATGCTATTGAACTAATGGTCAAGTGGACAAATACTGTTTGTTTTATGATATATCATACTTCTTGTTCCAGCATAATTCAAATCCAACCCCTTTTTTGCTTTTTGTTGTTTTCCTTGTCGCTAACTATGCTTTTCTGCAGTTGTACTGCTCACAGTTGTAATTTGCAAGCTAGCCATGGAAGACAACAATGATGAGCATAATGTATCTCTTCCTCAGGATATCCAGCACACCATTCTTGCTTCACTACCTGCTAGGGTTGTTCTCAAGTTTCGAACAGTATGTAGATTCTGGCGAGACTGCATTCAAGAGCCCAATTTTGTCGATCGTCACCTCAACAATGCTCTCCGCTCCCACCGGTCCATTGCTTGCTTCACCTCGGTTGATGAGGGTCTTGTCTGCATGTACACATTTGATCCCACCACACTGAACTGCAAAAGCATGGATCTCGTGTTGTCGAGTAGGTTTCAGATGTCAGACCCATGCCATGGCTTGGTGTGCGCCTATGATTTAAAAGGTGCTGTTGAGGTGTTGAATCCAACAACAAGGATACATTTGAGGCTGCCAGTTTCAGAGCTACAGTCACTTGCTTCAGAATATTTTCTTGGACCTGTGCCTTCAACAAAGGAGTACAAGGTGCTCTGTATCCACCACCGGGTGCGGTTCTTGACATTTGAAGTATGCACTGTTGGCACACAGTCATGGAGGGCAGTGCGCGAATCTGCAGGCCTCCTGAAGACAACAAAGGCGGTCATTGTTAATGATGTCATGCATTGGCTACTTCTTGATGAGATATCCTCCAATTTTACTCGGAACATCTTGTCGTTCAACCTGACAGATGAGATGTTCTCAGAAACTGCTGTCCCAGATGCTGTAAAAGACCGTGAATTGCACCTGTTCGAGGGGGGAGGAAAGCTTCATTTGCTGGCAATGCCCGGTGAGGGATCAGCACCTAAAACCTCAGAGATTTGGGTGGCGAACTCGACCTGTGCAGTCTGGGACCACATGTGCAACATCGCTTTTGTGCTACCTTTGGGCATGAGGCCACTTTTCCTGCACAACAATAAGCTCTTCTATTGCAACCAAAGAAGATTCTACTATGTTGATCTTCAGGATGGGAGTGGTTCCTATCTCAACATGCCTTTTGGCGAGTGCATCATATCGGCTGGGATTTTCGTGGAGAGCCTTGTTCTACATTCTGTGACTGGCCTGGTGGACTCCAGAGCAATGCTACAAAGTCCCCATGATGCTAGATCATTTCCAACAGGGCGTGGACCATCTGCTCGTGGCGCTGGATCGTCCTCAGCAAGCCCTCGACGATCTTTCAAGAAGGCAAAGAGCAATATAAACATGCAGTGGAGGTTGGCATAGATCTCGCAAACGCCTGACATCATATCCATGAATAGTTCTCTGCTATGTACAATCCAATAAAGTTTACTGGTGTTTGTTTGTGTAGAGATGAAGAAATAGACCATGGGGGTGTGGGTCTGGGACAGGGTAGAACATAAGAAGCAAATAAGAAAGTGTCTCTGTTAGCAGTTTGTTCATTTTTATCGTATGGGGATTTATGTGCTGTACTGGAAAATAAAATGAAAACTCTGAACCTGATATACTGTATACTTGTTCTGGTTTGCTGTAATGAACTGTATTCCTGCGTTGCATTTTTGAAAATTATGATGCCAAGACTAATAATTCAAACCGCTGTCTCCGGTTGTTGCATTTATGAGGATCTATGCGCTGTGCTGAAAAATGAAGACTCTGAGAGCATCTCTAGCAGACCCCTTCTAAGGGGTTTACGGTTTCCCTCTTATAAGGGGCGAATTTGGCTGCGGTAGAACAGAAACTGCATATTAAACTTTGAAAAGAAAGGTTTCACATGAGAGATGAACAAGAAACAGTAGTAGATAGAAGTTGATCATTGATACATAGGGTAGATTCGTCGAAGCATCGGACTAGCCTTAACTGCCCAAAATGGGGCTCATCGGAGCCCTCCGGACGCCGCGGCATGGTGGCAATCACTCCTCCTCGTCGGAGGTGAGGTCGATGAACATGGAGTCTTGTGCGTCGGCTTCATGGTGCCACGCCTCGGAAGGAGCGCTTCCGCGCCTCGGCGGCGGCGACACATCACTTGCAATCTTTGTCATTGTCACCATCACCTTGCGCTCCACATCCCACGCCACATGAGGCAGAGTGGTGACGGATTTGTCGCCAAAGTCGCGGATAGGGGTGGCCGTCGGCGAGAAATGCGAGTGCATAGGGATGGATTGCGGCCGTGGTAAAAGGGGCTGCCACCTGTATACCGCCCGCGGGACGGTAGATATACCGTCCAGAGGGGCGATTTTGTGGGCCACTGTAAACCGTTTACAGGCCGCGATGACTATATGGGGTCTATTCTGGCTCAAAAAATAGCTCAAACCCGTATAGTCGCGGAAATACAAGGATCGGGGCGATTATAAAGGGTCTACTGGAGAGATGCTCTGAACCTATTATATACTATACACTTGTTTCGGTTTGCTGTACGAACTGTACTCCTGCACTGTATTTCTGAATTTTCTTATACCAAGACCAATACAAACTGTCGCCTCCAGGTTTTTTTTTTGGAGGGGAATCGCCTCCAGTTTTTTGAGGATTAATACTGTCGCCTCCCGTTACATTCGTGTCATTCCAGCAAAAAAAATTTACATTCGTGTCACACCAGTACATACAAATGCTGCGGAACTTCCCGAAAGTATTTGGCGACGCGACTCAAACAGTTGGCAAGCTCAGCAACGGCGGGAAGCCGAAGTACGGCCACCAGCCGTCGCTGACACCGCCGGAGCACCGCGCCCGGCAGACTCTCTCCAGCTCGAGGCGCCCGACGTCGATCTTAAACAGCTCGACGTCCCGGCTGTCGTGGCTCGACGACATGAACGGTCGCGGCGAGTCTTGGTTGACTTCAATGATCAAGCACCCGTTGGCCGCGCCGCGGATGCAGAACGGACGGCCGTGCGCCGTCGACCATGGCAGCGGGATCGTCTTCTCGAGCCGCCACGACTTCGCCGCGCCGTCGACTTCGTGAGGGATCGTGTAGTAGTTGAGGCTGGCGTTGCCGTTGGCGTGGTAGAAGTCGTGCGCGAACACGCCGACTTCGCCGTCCGCGCCCTCCACGACGACGACGTTCTCCTCCCAGAACCTGGCCGGCGCCGGGATCTCCTGGACGGAGAGCTCCATGGCGCCGATGTCGAGCACCAGCCAGCGGTTGGTGAGGCAGTCCGCCCAGTAGAAGCGGCCGTGCGCGTAGTGCCGCCGGTTCCAGACCGCGTGCACCGGGCAGGAGAAGGGCGACCGGTGGCGCCTCCAGACGAAGCAGTCCGGCGACGGGAGCGCGCGCCACCGCCCGTCCCGCGACGAGAAGGCGAGCGCCACGACCTTCCTCGGGCACCGCGCCATCCAGATCACCACGAACGAGGGCTCCTCCTCGTCCCTGCCCCCCTCGGCGTCGGCCGGCGCGAGGAAGGGCTCGCACCAGCGCCGGCCGCCGAGGACGCCGAGCGGGTTGTCGGCGCTGGCGGCGAGGTCCTCCGGGATGGGCGGGAGCAGGACGTAGCGGCGGGACACGGGGTCGCAGACGGCGAGATCCGTGACGATGTCGCTGTCGAAGGTGGTGTCGTGGTTCTAAGCCTGACAGTAGAGTGGGGGGTAGGTATGGAGAGGCAAGGTCCTAGCTATGGAGAGGTTGTAGGCACAAAGGATGTACGAGTTCAGGCCCTTCTCGGAAGAAGTAACAGCCCTACGTCTCGGAGCCCGGAGGCGGTCGAGTGGATTATGAATGTATAGATTACAAGGTGCCGAACCCCTCTGCCTGTGGAGGGGGGTGGCTTATATAGAGTGCACCAGGACCCCAGCCAGCCCACGTAGGAGAAGGTTTAAGGTGAGTTAAGTCTGGGGCGTTACTGGTAACGCCCCACATAAAGTGCCTTTACTATCATAAAGTCTACTTAATTACAGACCGTTGCGGTGCAGAGTGCCTCTTGACCTCCTGGTGGTCGAGTGCGTCTTTGTGGTCGAGTCCTTCAGGCCAGTCGAGTGTGTCCTCGTTGGTCGAGTGAGTCCTCGTTGGTCGACTGGAAGGCGACCTCTTCTAGGGATGTCCTAGGGTAAGTTACTTGGGACAGGTCCGTGACCCTACCCTAGGTACATAACCCCATCATTAGCCCCCGAATGGATTGAGGCTTCGAGTGAAGAAGGAGTTGATGTCGTTTCCGATTAACCTTTGCGCTCTAGTTGTGCGCTGTTCTGGATCAAAGAACCTCTTCGTTGACAAGGAGCAATTCGTCTTCGGTCGACTCGATCCATTCTATTTTTGCGTCGAGTGATCTTTCGAGCTTCGTCGATCTCCGAGCGACGGATCGCCGGAATCGCCGCGTCTGACAGGCAGATTTGTTGTTCGCGGATTCTGCGGGGTGCGAAATTTGGGGGCGCGCGCGAAGCGGGGCGGACCGCGGCGTTCGGATGGGACGGGGCGTAGACGCCTCGATCTCCGCGCCGCCTTTTTCGCCACGTATCCAGTCCTCATAACTGCTCACAGATATGATTAGATCGACCGGGCCCACACGTCAGTCACTCGGAAGGGACCTTATAAATGTGCCCGGCGAGAATTTCTGTGCTGCGCCTCCGCATTCTCCCTCTCTCCCTCTGCTCCCTTCCTCCCTGCTCAGCGTGCCCGCTCTCGCCTCCGCACCGCTTCCCTTCGTGCATCCCTCCGGCGACCATGGCCAAGGAGAAGACGGCGGCGCTGGAGCGTGCCAAGAAGGCGTCGGCGTCGGAGAAGGCGAAGGGGAGATCCACCAGCCGCCGAGGATCCTCGTCCAGATCCCGCCTGCCGAAAGGCTGGGTCCAAGGCGACTGGATCCAGTCGACCATCACGGAGAAGGACCTCCTCGACATGGCCGACGAGGGCTTGATCCCTCACGGAGCTGCGAGGTTGCCGGGGAAGGAGTGGCAGCCACAGCCAGAAGAGGGTGAGTGTGTGCTTCTGGCCACTCATGTCGATCGGGGGTTTTCCTTGCCACCAAGCATTTTCTTCCGTGGTTTCTTGAATTTCTTCGGAGCGCAGCTCCACCACTTTACCCCAAACTCCATTGCCTACCTTGCTGCATTCGTGTCCATGTGTGAGGGTTTCTTGGGCTGTCGACCGCACTGGGGTTTGTTCAAACGTATCTTCACGTGTCGCTCTCAGACCGTGAAGAAGGCGAGCCCAGGTGACGAGAAGACCCGAGTCGTCCAAATGTGTGGGGCCTGGGGATTCAGGTGAGGAACAATAGCACCTTCCCGCCCATGTCTTTTCCCGAGTCCGTCAGGGGCTGGCAGTCGACTTGGTTCTACTGCCAGGTCCAGTCGACGCCAGGGCAGTCGAGTGGACTCCCTCCGTTTACCATGGACCGAGTGAACAAGCCCTCCCCTCTGAAGCTGATTCCGGAGGAGAAAGCCGACGTGAAGATGTTGATGGAGCGAGTGGTGCAGCTGGTTCGGGACGGAGTGACAGGCATGGACCTCTTGGAGGTTTTCCTCAAGCGCCGCATCCAACCTCTCCAGTTCCGGAGCCACTGCATGTGGTTGTACTGTGGGCCCGCGGACGAGACCAGAGTCCATCCAGAAGAAGTCGATGATGTCACTCTGGAAAGGTGGATGGTAGCCGTTACTGGAAACAGGGACAACCCGCACGGAGCCAGAAGGATTCCTCCACTCGACCACGACAGCGTCCCAAACAAGGTATGCTTGCTCTGCTTTCCATCATGTCTTTGCTGTATTCATTTCTGCCGATCCTGTCGACTGGTCGACTGATCCTTGTTTGGGCGACTGCTAGGCCTTCACCGAGCTGTACTCGATGCCCAATGGGGCACAAGCTTCGACTGAGGAAGGCGAGGCGAGCGGGGGCGAGGCGAGCGGGGGCGAGGGCCAGGAAGAGGAGGAATGGGACTCGGATGCTGCAGGGGATGACGACGACGATGATGATGATGAAGGTGATGAAGATGACATCGAGGACGAGGAAGGAGAGGAGGAGGAGGTCGTTCCACCGCGCTCAGAAAGGCGGTCGAAACTTGTCCACGACCCCTCGACCGAACGTGGTAAGGGGGTAGCGACTGCCGCCCAGTCGATCAAGCGCCCTCGGACCACCTCTCCGGCGCCGACTGAAAAGGCGCCGAAGCAGCCCAGGGCGGCCTCATCGAAGCCGACCAAGCTCCTGCCGAAGATGAAGGTGTCCATCCCCACCATTTCAGGGTAATTGTGTTGCTCATATTTTCTTATTCTTATGCGAACTTTATCTCTGGTCGACACTGATGTTAGTCGACTGATCCTTTGGAGTTGCAGTGCCGCTACTTCTGAGACCTCGGCCCGGGCCGACGACCACGAGATGGAGGATGCAGCAACTTCGAATCCAGGTGCTGTGTTCTTAATACCACTCTTGGTCGACTGACTCGCGATCTCTGATCCTGACCCTTCTCTGCAGCTCCACCCAACACAGTTATCGATCTACCTGATGATGATGAGGATGAAGAGCCGCTGAAGCACAGGAGGAGTCGGAAAGCGTCCGCCGGCAAGGTGTCTCAGGATGTGTCAGCGCCTGAAATTCTGACTGTGGAGGGAGAGAACACCACTCGACACACGGTGACCTTCGCGACCCCACTGACGAGTGCTCAGCAGCCCTCCCTCTTCACGACTCACCACGTCCCAGAGGACCAAGCTGGTGCGGCGAAGGAGGCGATACGCCAGGCGGGACTCATGATGGAGCAGCTGAAGACCATCCGGGATGCGAGTCAAGCAGCTTATGACGCCAGCTCTGCCCTCCAAAGCAATGTCCAGGTCAGTCGACTGCTGTTTGTTCTGTTGGATATGCTACCAAAAACTTTTCTTTTCCGGGATTTATATTAGTCACCCACTGGGAGTGTCGAATAAACTCCGTGTTAGCGGGGGCACGCTGAGTGCACCCGCTGGGTGTAGTCCCCAAGGCTAAGGTCGATTGCTGGCAGTCGGCCTTAGGCTTTATAATGTCAATCTTTCTATCAGTCGACTGGTCGACTGGATTTCGCAAACCGGTGGGGGCACGCTGAGTGCACCCACTGGGTGTAGTCCCCGAGACTGTGGTCGACTGCTTGCAGTTGATCACAGTCTTAGATAATGCGTCTCGCACCCTGTTGTTTTTTTTTTTTTGAGGTCGACTGGTCGACTTTGTCTTCAACAGGATTAGTGGGGGCACGCTGAGTGCACCCACTGGGTGTAGTCCCCGAGACTACGGTCGAATGCTTGTGTTCGGCTGTAGTCTTAGAAACTTGTGTTTTTCCCTTTTTCACTCGGAAGTGAATTATTTTTGACGTTTAGTCGATTGGTTCTTCGCAGAACTCCTGTGATCTTGTGGCTCGCTACTCAGAGCTAGAACAGAAACATACTCAAGTCGAGCTGAGCTTGAAGCTGGTTCAGGAGAAGCTGACAAAGGCGAAGGAGGAGACTGAAGGTATGTTTGGTGAGACCTTGACGACTGCTTTTCCTCTTGCTTGTTTCAACATCTGATCTTGCTGTGTCTTGCAGGTAAGGTGAGGGAGGCCCAGCAGAAGAAAGACCTTGAGCTAGCTGAGAAGATCAAGCTTGCTGACGAGAAGTTAGCTTCAGTCACCAAGCTTGAACAAGACAATACCAACCTGAAAACTGCTCTTGGGATTGCCAACAAAGAAGTCAGTCGACTGAGAACTGACAAAGCTGCCTTGACCGATCAAGTCAGCAAATTGACTGAGAAGAAGACTGCGCTGGAGGCCTTCCTGAGTGGCTTTGCCAAGAAGCTGTTTCTTATGCTCGAAGGTAAACCTCCATGTTTGGCAAATATTTCTGACTGTGGCTTCTTCCATTCGACTATCCCCTTGACTTAGTGATCACTCTTGCAGAATTTTGTCAAAACTTTGAAGAAGAAACCAGCCGACTGGAGCCAAACCTTGACCCTGTCAATTCTCCGGTGAATGACGAGGTTGCCATGGATATCTTCCGACTGGAATCTCGCGTTGCATCCGTCGTGGATTATCTCGCAAGGCTGAAGGCCGCCACATCTCGCATCGACTCGACGCTCTGGCCTGAGGAGACACTTCAGAATGACCTTGAGTCATTAATGGCCCGCTTGAACACGATCCCTGGTCGAGTGCAGGAATGGAAGAAGTCCTCAGCTCGGTGTGGCGCAGATGTTGCTCTGTGTCTGGCCCGAGTCCACTGCAAAGATGCACGAGAGGAGAAGCTGGCGGCTCTTCGGGTGGCCATTACCAAGAAGCACGACTTCAGGTCCTTTATGGAGACTTTCCTTGCAGCTGCCACTCGGATCGCCGACGGAATTGACCTTGATGAATTCGTCGCACCTTCCAGCCCTCCACAGGAGGGGTAAAAAACTTCTTATGGCTCGACTCTTTTAAATTTGCCTCGGTATGCCGAGTGGAATTGTATCCGACAAACTTTAACAGGCTTGACGCCTGAGCACTTTCGGTTCCTTTAGACATCGATTCAAACTTGAATTTGGCGCTTGAATATGATTGCCTTCGGCTCAAAATGTCCTTTGCAGGTTCAAAGCAAGGTGCCTGTGCTTAGGCGAGCGCTTGGACTGCAGCTAAGCCTCCGAGCGTGAGGATCGCTCTCCACTCGGTAGGGTTTTTATAACTTAGGCGAGTGCTTGGACTGCAGCTAAGCCTCCGAGTGAGAGGATTGCTCACCACTCGGTAGGATTTTTATAACTTAGGCGAGCACGAGGCTGCAGCTAAGCCTCCGAGTGGAAGGCTGGCTTACCACTCGGTAGGATTTTGATAAACTTAGGCGAGTGCTTGGACTGCAGCTAAGCCCCCGAGTGAGATGATTGCTCACCACTCGGTAGGATTTTTATAACTTAGGCGAGCACGAGGCTGCAGCTAAGCCTCCGAGTGGAAGGCTGGCTTACCACTCGGTAGGATTTTGATAAACTTAGGCGAGTGCTTGGACTGCAGCTAAGCCCCCGAGTGAGAGGATTGCTCACCACTCGGTAGGATTTTTATAACTTAGGCGAGCACGAGGCTGCAGCTAAGCCTCCGAGTGGAAGGATTGCTCACCACTCGGTAGGATTTTTATAACTTAGGCGAGCACGAGGCTGCAGCTAAGCCTCCGAGTGGAAGGCTGGCTTACCACTCGGTAGGATTTTGATAAACTTAGGCGAGTGCTTGGACTGCAGCTAAGCCCCCGAGTGAGAGGATTGCTCACCACTCGGTAGGATTTTTATAACTTAGGCGAGCACGAGGCTGCAGCTAAGCCTCCGAGTGGAAGGCTGGCTTACCACTCGGTAGGATTTTGATAAACTTAGGCGAGTGCTTGGACTGCAGCTAAGCCCCCGAGTGAGAGGATTGCTCACCACTCGGTAGGATTTTTATAACTTAGGCGAGCACGAGGCTGCAGCTAAGCCTCCGAGTGGAAGGGTTGCTCACCACTCGGTAGGATTTTTATAACTTAGGCGAGCACGAGGCTGCAGCTAAGCCTCCGAGTGGAAGGCTGGCTTACCACTCGGTAGGATTTTGATAAACTTAGGCGAGTGCTTGGACTGCAGCTAAGCCCCCGAGTGAGAGGATTGCTCACCACTCGGTAGGATTTTTATAACTTAGGCGAGCACGAGGCTGCAGCTAAGCCTCCGAGTGGAAGGCTGGCTTACCACTCGGTAGGATTTTGATAAACTTAGGCGAGTGCTTGGACTGCAGCTAAGCCCCCGAGTGAGAGGATTGCTCACCACTCGGTAGGATTTTTATAACTTAGGCGAGCACGAGGCTGCAGCTAAGCCTCCGAGTGGAAGGCTGGCTTACCACTCGGTAGGATTTTGATAAACTTAGGCGAGTGCTTGGACTGCAGCTAAGCCCCCGAGTGAGAGGATTGCTCACCACTCGGTAGGATTTTTATAACTTAGGCGAGCACGAGGCTGCAGCTAAGCCTCCGAGTGGAAGGCTGGCTTACCACTCGGTAGGATTTTCATAACTTAGGCGAAACGGATTCGCAGCTAAGCCTCCGAGTGAGAGTCTGGCTCACCACTCGACAGGATTTTTCCAAACTTAGGCGAAACGGATTCGCAGCTAAGCCACCCACTGAGGGGGAGTTTTTATGTGGACAAAAAGAAAAAGTGCTGACACAATTATTTCTAAACCCATGAATTACAGAAGTTCTTTATTGCAACTCATCCGAGTGATACAACTTAAGTGTAAAACGGGCGGAGTAGCTCCGCGTTCCAAGCTCGGGGCTCGTCGATATTATGCTCGACGTTGTAAAGACGGTATGCCCCGTTGTGGAGAACCTTGGTAACGATGAAAGGGCCTTCCCAAGAAGGAGCAAGCTTGTGTGGTTTGTGCTGATCCACTCGGAGAACCAAATCCCCTTCCTGGAAGGCTCGACCCCTCACATTTCGGGCGTGGAAACGGCGCAGATCTTGTTGGTAGATGGTCGACCGGATCAGAGCCATCTCCCTTTCTTCCTCTAAAAGGTCGACTGCGTCCTGCCGCGCTTGTTCAGCTTCTGCTTCGTTGTAGATTTCAACTCGAGGAGCATTGTGGAGAAGATCACTCGGCAAGACTGCTTCGGCTCCATAGACCAAGAAGAATGGAGTTCTTCCGGTCGACCGATTGGGCGTGGTCCGCAGTCCCCAGAGCACAGATGGAAGTTCATCGACCCAAGCTCCAGCCGCGTGCTTGAGATCACGCATCAGTCGCGGTTTCAGTCCCTTGAGAATCAGTCCATTAGCTCGCTCTGCTTGTCCATTCGACTGCGGATGGGCGACTGATGCGTAGTCGACCCGCGTGCCTTGGGAGTTGCAGAAGGTTCTGAATTCCTCTGAGTCAAAGTTCGACCCATTATCCGTGATGATGCTGTGCGGGACTCCATATCTGAATACTAGTTCCCTGATGAAGCTAACAGCAGTACCGGTGTCGAGGCTCTTGATTGGTTTAGCTTCGATCCACTTGGTGAACTTGTCGACTGCCACCAGTACATGCGTGAAGCCACTTCGTCCTGTTCTTAAAGGACCGATCATGTCCAGCCCCCAAACTGCAAAAGGCCAGACGAGTGGGATGGTCTTCAAAGCTGACGCAGGCTTGTGCGACATATTCGAGTAGAACTGACATCCTTCGCACTTATCTACTATCTCCTTTGCCATCTCATTCGCCTTGGGCCAGTAAAATCCGGCTCGGTATGCTTTGGCCACGATGGTCCGAGAGGACGCATGATGGCCACAGGTCCCCGAGTGAATATCGTTGAGGATGAGTCGACCTTCTTCTGGTGTAATGCACTTCTGTCCGACTCCAGTCGCGCTCTCTCTGTATAATTGTCCTTTGATGACGGTAAAGGCCTTAGATCGACGGACGATCTGTCGAGCCTCTTCCTCATCCTCCGGAAGTTCTTTCCTCAAGATATATGCAACATATGGAATCGTCCAGTCGGGAATGACTACCAAAACCTCCATGATCAAGTCGACCACCGCTGGGACTTCAACTTCAGTCGGATCTGTGGCACTCTTGGGCTGCGGAGTTTCTTCGGTGAAAGGATCTTCTTTGACTGATGGAGTATGTATATGCTCCAAGAACACACCACTCGGAATGGCTTCTCTCTTGGAACCTATCTTTGCTAGATCATCAGCTGCTTGATTCTTCAGTCGGGGTATATGATGGAGTTCCAACCCCTCGAACTTTTTCTCCAGCTTCCTCACTGCACTGCAGTATCCAGTCATGGCTGGGCTTCTTACGTCCCACTCTTTCATCACTTGATTGACCACTAAATCCGAGTCACCATAAACCATTAGGCGACGGACGCCGAGTGAAATGGCCATGCGCAACCCATATAGGAGGGCCTCATATTCTGCCTCATTGTTGGAGGAATCGAAGTGAATCTGGAGCACATATCTGAGCTTATCTCCTCTGGGGGAAACCAGGACAACCCCAGCACCGGAACCATTCAACATCTTAGAACCATCGAAAAACATGGTCCAATGCTCCGAGTGAACTTCAGTCGGCTGTTGCTGTTCGATCCATTCGGCTAGGAAATCTGCTATTGCCTGGGACTTAATGGCTTTCTTTGCCTCAAACTTGATATCAAGGGGAAGAAGTTCAATCGCCCATTTGGCCACTCGACCAGTTGCATCTCTGTTGTGCAAAATCTCTGATAGTGGAGCGTCGCTGACGACTGTGATTGAATGGTCAGAGAAATAATGAGCAACCTTCTTTGTGGTCATGTATATTCCATATACAAGCTTCTGATAATGAGGATATCTCTGCTTGGATGGAGTCAAGACTTCAGACAAATAATACACTGGGCGCTGAACTTTGAGAGCTTTTCCTTCTTCTTCCCGCTCGACCGTTAGCACAGTACTGACGACTTGTCCTGTGGCTGCGATGTAGAGCAACAGAGGCTCTTTGCTGATTGGAGCAGCAAGCACCGGCTGGGTGGAGAGCAGAGCTTTTAGCTCGGCAAACGCTGCATCAGCTTCTGGAGTCCACTCGAACTTGTCAGCCTTCTTCATCAGTCGGTAAAGAGGCAATGCCTTTTCACCGAGTCGTGAGATGAATCGACTTAATGCGGCCAAGCATCCAGTAAGCTTCTGGACATCGTGCACTCGCACAGGGCGTTTCATTCGGAGAATAGTGCCAATCTTTTCTGGGTTGGCGTCGATTCCCCGTTCGGAAACGAGAAAACCGAGTAACTTGCCACCAGGAACTCCAAATGTGCACTTTGATGGATTGAGCTTGATATCATACCTTCTGAGGTTGGCAAATGTTTCGGCGAGGTCAGCGAGCAGGTCGGAACCTTTTCGTGACTTGACAACAATATCATCCATATAAGCTTCCACATTCCGACTGATTTGAGTGAGTAGACACTTCTGAATCATTCGCATAAACGTGGCTCCGGCATTCTTGAGGCCGAACGGCATGGTGATATAGCAGAAGCACCCGAATGGAGTGATGAAAGCTGTTTTTACTTCATCGGGTCCATACAGACGGATCTGGTGGTACCCGGAGTAAGCATCTAAAAAAGACAACCTCTCGCATCCCGCGGTCGAGTCAACAATTTGATCTATGCGAGGGAGAGGAAAGTGATCTTTCGGGCAGGCCCGGTTTATGTGCTTGAAATCAATGCACATTCGGAGCGACTTGTCCTTCTTAGGAACCATGACGACATTAGCGAGCCACTCGGAGTGGAATATCTCTCGGATAAATCCTGCCGCCAACAGTCGAGCCACTTCTTCACCGATGGCCTTTCTCTTCTGGACGGCGGACCGCCGAAGATGTTCTTTGACTGGCTTTGCAGACTTGTCGACTCTTAGGCGATGCTCAGCCAGTCCCCTGGGAACACCTGGCATGTCAGCGGGCTTCCATGCAAAAATGTCCCAGTTCTCACGGAGGAACTGGATGAGCGCTTCTTCCTATTTTGGGTCGAGTGTTGTGGAGATTCGGGTCGGAGCTGCTTCGGGGTCGGTCGGGTGAATGTGAACAGGCTTCGTCTCACCGGACGACTGGAATGCAGATTCTGTGGCGGGCTTCTTGGATCGCAGCAAGTCACTCGGATCTGCGTTTTGCTTGTATTCTTCGAACTCGACCGCTGTCACTTGGGAATCGGCAATTTTGGAGCCCTTCTGAAAGCACTCCTCTGCCTTTTTCCTATCTCCGGTGACAGTGATCACACCTTTGGGACCGGGCATCTTCAATTTGAGGTACACGTAACATGGTCGAGCCATGAACCGTGCGTAGGCTGGCCTCCCCAAAATGGCATGATATGCACTTTGAAAATCCACGACCTCAAACGTCAACTTTTCTTTGCGGAAATGCTTTGAATCGCCAAATACTACGTCCAAAGCTATCTGGCCGAGAGACTCAGCCTTCTTCCCTGGTATAACTCCATGGAAGCTCATGTTACTCGTGCTCAATCGGGACATCGGAATGCCCATACCTTTCAGCGTGTCTGCGTATAACAGATTCAGCCCACTTCCACCGTCCATCAGCACCTTTGTCAGTCGAGTGCCTTCGACAACTGGATCGACCACCAAAGCTTGCCTCCCAGGGGTGGCAATATGAGTTGGGTGATCAGATTGGTCGAATGTGATGGGTGTTTGAGACCACTTCAGATAATTTGCCTTCGCTGGAGCAACCATGTTAACCTCTCGGTTAATTACTTTCAGTCGACTTCTGCTTTCCACATCTGCGAAGATCATCAGAGTGGAGTTGATATGCGGGTATCCTCCCTCACTGTCCTCTTTGTCTTCGGTTTTGTCTGACTCTTTCTCCTTGTCCTTAGACTGTTTTCCCTGAAACTGCTGGATCAGGAGTCGACACTGGCGAGTGGTGTGCTTTGGGTAAATGATATTCCCCTCTTCATCTTTCTTCGTGTGAATATGACACGGCATATCCATCACGTCGTTCCCTTCTTTATCCTTCACCTTCTTGGGGTTCCAGGATCCTTTTGGTTTCCCCTTAGACTTTCCTTGAGTACGGCCAGAGCCTCTCCAGGAGCTGCTGGTTCAGCCTTCCGCTTCTGTTTCCGACTGGAATTTCCTTTTTCCGACTGACTCGGCTTGTGCTTGCCGCTTCGGAGTCGGTCTTCTTCTTCGCCGTTGGCGTACTTGGTAGCAATCTCCATCATCCGACTCAAGGTCATGTCACCGGTTCGACCAAATTTAAGCTGAGTTCTCTGTTCTTGACACCATCTTTGAAGGCGCATACTGCCTGATGGTCAGAGACATTTTCCACTGTGTGATGCAAAGTGATCCACCTCTGAATATACTCTCTGAGAGTCTCATTGGTTTTCTGCACGCAGACTTGCAACTCTGTCAATCCCGCTGGTCGCTTGCAAGTCCCTTCGAACGTTCTGACGAACACTCGGGACAGATCTTCCCAAGTGTAAATACTGCTAGGAGGTAATTGGGTCAACCATGCCCTGGCAGAACCTTCCAACATGAGGGGCAAATGCTTCATGGCCACCTCGTCGTTCCCACCACCGATCTGAACTGCCACTCGGTAGTCTTCAAGCCAAGTTTCAGGCTTAGACTCACCAGTGAACTTGCTGACTCCTGTTGCCAACCTGAAATTGGGGGGAATAACAGCGGCTCTGATAGCTCTGCTGAAACATTCAGGACCAGAAACATGTACTCGACTGCTCATGGGCACTTCTCTGTCGAGTGCACCACGATGGGCTCTGTTCCGGTCGACCAACCCTTGCACGATAATGGATCGCGCGTCGAAGCCTGGCTCCCTGGGGTCAACTGGAACTCTACGCCCTGTACTGTGCTGACGCCTATCATCTGGCTGCCGAGGAGCGTAAGACCCACCCCTCGGAGGGGAATAGGGCACTCGACGCCTATCATCTCGGTCGAGCCTGTCGCCATATTGATCTCGCCGATACTCACGCCCTTCGCGCCGCGGAGGCGATCTGGGGCTGCGAGCCGACTGTACCGTATCCACAGTGACAGATCGACTGTGAATTCTGTTGCGCGACTGAGACACGGCTGAATTCTGATCTCCTGCTGCCCGGAGCAGATCCCTGATCTGCAGCAAACCTCTGCCAGCTTCTGACTGCGAAGGCTGAATGGACTCTGCTATACGGGTCGCAGCTGCTAAATTCTGAATTGGGGTTCGATATACCTGAGTCGGCGGGAAGAGTTGACGTCGACTGGTGTCGGGAACTCGTTGCCGCGCGCGCTCGTCGAGTGCTCGCTGAAGGTTCTCCAGTCGAGTGCGCTCGGCCAAATTGGCTAGACGCGCCTCCTCCAAGGCACGAGCCTCGGGGGTTTCTCCTGCGATGGGAATACGCAGGGGATCCTCGTTCCTGCGGCGAAGCTCTTCTCTTTGCAGAGAGTCGAGTGGCTCGGGCTGGTACTCTTCGTAACCTCGAGCAGGGTCGCCGCCGTCGCCTGCTCCACCACCGCGGGCGAAGCCAGGAGGGCTATGGGGCCCGTCGACCATCAAGATTTCCGCCGCTGGATCACTGCTTCCGCACTCGGATGCAGTCTCTCCGGAGCCAGTCGACTGATCGAACAAGCTGTAGAGAGATTCGTTGGGCTCGATTGCCGCAACTTGTGTAGTGGCCGACTGGCGAGCCACCGCGTGACTCACCCATCGCTGAAGCCTCGACCTGCCTGAGCGCTTGCGCTGGCGGGAGACCGGGAGGGTGGAAGACGGAAGAACCGACCGATACTGGGTCGATGGTTGCCGCAGCAGAACGCCGCGGACACATGCGCGAAAATGCGTCGCACCGCGGACGGGGAGCGCATCTACGTCGAGTGGAGCCTCTTGGAGCCATGCGGAGTCGTCGGCGATGAAGGTGAGAGTGCCGAGACGGATCTCTTGACCCTCGATCAAAACTCCAGCAGACACCATGATGAAAATACTCGGAAGAATCGCAACTTCTCCAAAAAATCGCTAAAACACCGGCCCCACGGTGGGCGCCAACTGTCGTGGTTCTAAGCCTGACAGTAGAGTGGGGGGTAGGTATGGAGAGGCAAGGTCCTAGCTATGGAGAGGTTGTAGGCACAAAGGATGTACGAGTTCAGGCCCTTCTCGGAAGAAGTAACAGCCCTACGTCTCGGAGCCCGGAGGCGGTCGAGTGGATTATGAATGTATAGATTACAAGGTGCCGAACCCCTCTGCCTGTGGAGGGGGGTGGCTTATATAGAGTGCGCCAGGACCCCAGCCAGCCCACGTAGGAGAAGGTTTAAGGTGAGTTAAGTCTGGGGCGTTACTGGTAACGCCCCACATAAAGTGCCTTTACTATCATAAAGTCTACTTAATTACAGACCGTTGCGGTGCAGAGTGCCTCTTGACCTCCTGGTGGTCGAGTGCGTCTTCGTGGTCGAGTCCTTCAGGCCAGTCGAGTGTGTCCTTGTTGGTCGAGTGAGTCCTCGTTGGTCGACTGGAAGGCGACCTCTTCTAGGGATGTCCTAGGGTAAGTTACTTGGGACAGGTCCGTGACCCTACCCTAGGTACATAACCCCATCAGGTGGAGCAGCAGGACGCCCGGTCGAGGAGGAAGCGCCCGTCGCGGTAGTCCCGGACGAGCCAACCGGGGCGCTCGGCGCCGGTGGCGGCGTCGGGCGGCGCCGGGACGAACGCGAAGGAGAAGTCCGCGGCTCCGGCGACGTCGCGCGCGGCCGCCGCGGCCGGGTGGGGCGGGTCGGAGGGGTGAAAAGCGCCCCCCGAATCGCCGGGCGCGGGGACCGAGGAAAAGACCCCGAGGAAGGGAGCCGCCGCGTCCGGGTGGAGCGCGCGGTGGCGACGGAGGAAGCGCGGGGAGGAGACGAGGAGGCGGAAGGAGGCGCAGGCCGCGGCGGCGCGCACGAGGGAGGAGGGGCACGGCAGGCGGAGCAGGATCTCGTCCACGACGTCGTCGGGCGCCTCACGGAACGACGCCGCGGCGACGACGGCCATGGGCGGGCTGGGAGCTCGGCGGAGGTAGCAGCTGCGATGCCACTGCGTGCGCGTGCTGGTGTGTGGGCGTGTGTGTCGCTCTCGAGGCGCGAGGGGCGCGCGCGCACCGCGCAATAGTTTAACCCAGAGAGGTTCCGTGGGCCCGGCTCGCTTGCACGTGGGCCCGTCGGAGGTGATGGGCTGACAGGCAATCACAAAAGGTTACTTATTTGTTCGTATGTCTCAAAAAAAAAACTTATTTGTTCGTGGAGGTGAACATGTGTGTACGGCGCAACGGTCCACATATCCCTGTTGTTTTTCCCTCAAAGAAAAAACATATGCCTGTCGTCTGCACTGTGTCCACGTCGTCGCCGGCTTCTTCACTGCTCCTCCACTCCACGGTGCGTATGCCACGGATAAGAGCGTGACACGCCGTCCACAGTGCCGGCGTTTGATCCCGTCAAGAACCAAAACGGTGATAGTTTGATGCGGTTACCAGGGAGCAGAAGCAGCGTGAAACTTGAAAGTAGAGCTACGAATTTACGTGTGGTTTGCAGCAGGCAAAATGCTCCGCCCACCGATTTGTAGTTTTGTACCTCACGCATACGAAATCCAACCACTTGCGTGGTGCGGAGTTGAGCGTATGGAGGTCTCATAACGTGCGGCCGCAAGCAACTGCTAGCTGGCCGTGCCTAACGAGGGTTTGGAACAGAGACAAACGGTTGGTGCATTGAATGTAAGGAGGCCTGCATGTGACCCAAGGCAGAAATCACATATTTGACCTGAAGGCAAAATCAAATCACAAACTAAGCTGCTTTTGAAAAAATTTCACTCTGCTGACCTTTTCGTGTGGCGCCCGACAGCTAGGCGCCGCACACTACTATGCAACGCCTCTGCCTTAGGCGTCGCACCTCTTGGCAGCGTGGCAGCCCTGGTCCAGTTGCGGCCCCACAGACAACACTGCAGCGCCTAAGGTTTGGACGCCACACTTGTAATGTGCAGCGCCTAGCGCTTAGGCGCTGCACAGTGACTTAAAGCGCATCGGCCCAGCCCGACCAGGCAGTTCTTCCCCCTCTCCGCTCTCTGGACAGAGAGCAGCGGCGGCGCCCCCATAGAATCCCCTCCCCTCCCCCCATATCCCTCTCAGATCTGAAGATTTAATCCGTGGATTCGATTTCCAATCCATCCTACTAGGTAAACTCCTCCGTTCCTTTTCTTTTCCTCCGTAAATTTGTTGCCATTTTAGAGATTTGTCCAAGACTTGATGGAACCCTTGATTTGCTTGATTTAGGATGTGTAGTCATAGTGGTAGTACCATAGCGTTGTTGCTTAGTTCACAATATATGGTTCTTGTTAGTGAAACCCTAGATTGCTTAGTTTTTTTAGATATATATGAGATGCTTATTTTTATAGATAACTATGAGATGTTGAGTTTTGTAGACATATATGAGATGTTTGTTTAGATATATATTAGATGTTGAGTTTATTTGAAATATTAGATGTTGAGTTTATTTGAACACATATGACATATTCATTGTGTGAGAAGGAGATGTTGAGATTCTTGTAATTGAATGCATATTAGATGTTTAGTGTATACCGATATTTGAGATGAAGATGAACTCATATATGTTTATTGTTTGAACTTTGTAAGGATGGTTTGGCTTCTCGACGATGTCTACGACACGAAACACCGGGCCTACATGATGCGCGAGAAGGAGATGGTAATAACGAGTAATCTAAATATTTTGCAAATTTGCCTTAAGTTGAAATTTACATGCCCTAAGATTTGTCATTACTTGTTTTTTGCAGAAGCTTGAACCTTTGAAGATTCGGTATCACGGGGTCTCTGGTCCTGCCATGCCTTACGATGAGCGGTACACACCGTACATCAAGCAGGCAGGACTACTCCCATGGATTCAGTTGGTCAGCCGGTCCACGCCGAATCTGAACGCTCCACTGGTGTCCGCTCTTGCTGATCGGTGGAGGCCGGAGACGCATAGTTTCCATCTTCGGACTGGGGAGATGACCGTGACACTCGAGGATGTCTCGTTGATCACCGGTCTTGCTATCGACGGGATGCCTCTCTGTATGAGCACCGATTCTGATGGGTGGCGCGAGCAGATGATTGCTCTTATCGGTATGGCTCCTACCGAGGCTGAGGCTGATGTAGAGGAGGGAGAAGAGAAGAAGAAGAAGGAAAGGAAAGCAGCCGGAGCTGCTTTCACGTGGATTCAAACTCACTTTGCGACGTGCCCTCCGGATGCCACTGATGATGTGATCCAGACACATGCTCGTGTCTACATGTGGTATGTTGTGTCGAGGACTTTGTTTCCTGACTCCACTGGCAAGAACGCTCCATGGATGTGGCTGAAGGCGTTGACCGTCTTCGATAGCAAATGGAGCTGGGGTTCAGCGACTCTTGCCTACTTGTACCGACAGGTAGTTGGTCTGTTTTGTGATCAACTCATTTCTTCATTAGCAATGCAAGCTTGCTGTCAAGTTAACATTGTTTTTCTTTCATATGCAGCTGGACGATGCGTGTTGCAGGATCACAGGTAGTGCAGGCATTGGTGGTAATATGCTTCTACTTTCTGTATGGAGCTGGGAGCGTCTGCCTGTTGGACGCCCGAAGAGCGTCAGGTTTAATCCTTGGTATGAAGATGAAGATGACGAATTACGGCGCCCCACTTGGGCTTACAAGTGGGATGTGGTTTCCGAGATGACGAACGATGTCAATCTCATGTACCAGAAGTACGTTGCCGAGTTGGACACGATTACGCCTGAGCAGGTAACGAGGTCATTACTTCAGTCATTTCTCATGTTTGCCTTGAAAAAAATTCACCAATTTTGCATTGTTGCCCTATTTCATAGGTGGAATGGCAGCCATATGGCGCCGATGACAGACTTGGGTACACCCCAGAGTTTACCATCAACCCGATGTGCTTGCGGGATAGGGATCTCTGGCGTATGCGGTGCCCACTGATATGCAACTGGGCTGTTGAGTTTCATTTGCCACATCGCGTGTGTCGTCAGTTTGGTCTGTTCCAGCCTCACCCGCCGGAATGGGTGGATACGGACAAAGCACTTCATAGGTAAGAGAGCATGAACCGTATTGACTAAGCATCGTCACTCCTTGATTTTGCTAATGTTTGGTTTTGTACCATGCAGGTTGGACAGGAGAAGGCAACGGAAGATAAAGGACTGGGACAAGCATCATGCTTCTTATGTTACCCGCTTCCAGCTTTGTGTGGAGGAAGCTCGTAGCAGTGCACGCGCCAAGCTTCGTGAGCATAGTCCACTTGCTTTTGATAACTACATACGATGGCTTCTTGAAAATACTCGAGTTGAGATATGCCCGCCGGCATATAATGAGGATATTCTTGAAGAACCCGTAAACTTTGAGGATCTATCAAAGGGGAAGTACAACAGAGATGTCAGGGTAGGGCACGGAGTCCCTGCTGTTCCGGTGATTAACTATGTGGTAATGTGTTCCTTCTTTACTTTCCCATTGGCCGTATTACACATGTTTGAATGGCTAACGTGTTCATTCTTTCTCATCCGCAGCGCACCGAGATCAAGAAAGCAGCTGATGAGAGCCAGTCTATTCTGGAGGAAACACCGGTTGGAAAAGGCAATGATGATGGTTCACTACGAGCATTTCTCAAGGTACATATCGCATTCACTATGAGAGCCAGTCTATGTTGCGGAGTCTGATATCGTATACACTTGTTCATGTTACAGCGTCAGGCCAAGAAGTTAAGGCGGTTATCGAATCTTCTCGGTTGCCGCGATCCCGAATTTGATGAACCATCTGCCTCTAGGTCTGGTACACCATCAGACCCCTCATCTCACCATCAGAGGGACGATGTGAGTTCCTCATATGCTTATCTGGATGATGAGGGTGCGGTCACCCAAGAGGTATGACTAATCCTTTAGATGTGATTCTCACTTGATTACGACGTCGGTCTTCACCATATTGTTTGATTGTGTGATAGGGCGATGAGCTTGATGATGACATGACTTTGGCGGACGCTCAACTTCGGTCCCCATATGTGTTCAAGCCTAGGCAGCCCAGACGCCGGTACACGCCCAACGACTTTGACAACAGGGGCAACCCAAAGGTGGTCGTAGGGACCTCGCGGATGGCTAGCTTGGATCATGAGGCGGAGGCGGAGGCGGAGGAGGAAGTGCAGGAAGAGGAGGCTCGTCCACCCAGGAAGAAGAAGATTGCCTGCAGGCGTGGCACCAGGAACACGCGCGGAAGGCATTAGTGCTTGTGTTTGTTAGTGCTCTTGTAGCCGTTTCATTAGGTTGATGAACTTGTGACGTTATGTTATATGTTGGTGAACTATTACTAGTGTGGTATTTGTGTTTGCGAACTAGTAGTAATGTTGAATTGTCCTAAATGATGTGATGTTCAAGTTATTAGTTGTCTTTGTTCAGTATGTGCAGTTTACAGTAATTTTATGATGTTCAAGCAAGTTATGTGAGTGCTGCATGAGGCCAAAATGGCATCTGTTTCTGTAGTTTGGCAGTTAACAACACTGCAGCGCCCAACACCTGGGCGCTGCACTGTACTGTGCAGCGCCCAACGCTTAGGCGCTGCACCATACAGTGCAGCGCCCGTCTCGTAGGTGCTGCTCAACTGGCCATGGCTATCCAGAGAGCCACAGAAGGCTTGCAGCACTGACCGTCCACGAAAAATACCAAGTCAGAGTGCAGCGCCCAACTGCAAGGCGCTGCACTGTACTGTGTGACGCCTATCCCTTGGGCGCTGCACTGTACTGGAAAAACTGAGTTTACATCATGTTCATTTCACCAGAACATCATAATACTTACAATGACTGCAGCATCACATCAATTTGAACAAACACAAATTTTATGCCGATGAGTTCATAACTTAAGACAATTCAAACATTACTACGACATGGTTCACGACACATTCATTACAAATGACAAATGGCAGCTTGCCCTAGAAGATAGTTCACCAACATCTCACATGCCCTCACAAGTTCACGACACATTCATTAGAAGATAGTTGACGACGAGTGCACCAAAGCGAAGTCCCTACTGAGTAGAGCGAGGCCATTTCCCCTTCTTGTCACGTGCCGAGTCCTCCTCTTGCGCCTCGCGAGCCTTTGCAAGCTTTCTTGCCCTCTCCTCCTCACGAGCAAGTTTCGCTTGGCGTGCCCTCTCCTCCTCTCGTTTCTTCCGCTCCATCCTCTCCTTCTGACGACACTCTTCCTCCAAGCCTCTTCGAAACAATTCTTCGAACCGCCGTTGCTGCCTAAGACAATCTTGGTATTGGTCCTTTTTGACATCTTATGACACTTCAAGATCTATCCATGTGAAGTACTTGCATAGAGGAGGCGGTGACTGCATACAACATTTTTGTTAGTGTTGACACACATTGGAGAGTAACATTTTACTTATCGAGCTTACCGGTGGTTGGTCATAGGCGTTAGTTGGAAGTGCACGATCATAAGCATAGTTCGGGCATACAAAATATCTCCGCCCTTCGTCCATGATTTCTTTCGGTCGGTGGACACCTTCACCTTGCAAACATCTCCACACCAACATGGCGGGATATTGAAATCTTTCTCCTTCACCTTGTCCAAAGATGCGTCCTCCCACTTGTTCGGCATGTCTTCTTGGTTAGCACACGGTGGCCTCGTCATGGAACCGGATGAAGCCATGCCTACAAAACTGAGAATTCTTGGTTAACCCTAACCCCCACTTAACAATAACCACAACCCTAATCATAGCATAACCCTAACACCAACATCAAAACACATAACCCTAACCCTAGCATACTATGAAAGCCTAACCATACCAAATTAGCAAAGAAACATAACATGATTCAACACAAATTTCCAAATCCAAGCCAAAACTAGGGTTTCCCCAAAGTAGCAAGATTTGAGCAAATGTGACAATTCCTATGGATGAAAACGAGGGGATCGGAGGAGAATACCTTAAGGGAGGGGTTGGCTTCGAAATCAACGGTCAAGGACTCCGGATCTGAGAAGGATTTGAGAGGGGGAGAGAGGAGGGCAGAGGGGAGGCACTGAGCTTCGGGTTTGTGTGGGGGTGGGGGTGTGTGGGGTGGGGATGGGTGGGAGGGGGTGAGTGCATCCTAATAGATGTCCAGATGTGCAGCGCCTAAGGCCACGACGCCACACTACATAGTGCAGTGCCTTGACCTTAGGCTCTGCACACCTGGACATGCCAGTCCAGAGAGCAACAGAGCCGTTCCAGTAGCTTTTGCACCCGCAAAATTGCTAAGTCAGCGTGCAGCGCCTAAGGCCAAGGCACTGCACTGTACTGTGCAGTGCCTAAAGTCAGGGCGTTGCACAGTATAGTGTAGCGCCTGTCCCTTAGGCGCTGCACACCGACTTAGCAATTTTTCGGGTGCAAAAGTTACTGGAACGGTTCTGTTGCTCTCTGGAATGGCATGTCCAGGTGTGCAGCGCCCAAGGGCAAGGCGCTGCACTGTGTAGTGTGGCGCCTTGCCCTTAGGCGCTGCACAGCTGGACATGCCAGTCCAGAGAGCAACATAACCGTTCCAGTAGCTTGTGCACCCCAAAATTTGCTAAGTCCGCGTGTAACGCCTAACTGAAAGGCGCTGCATTGTACTGTGCAGCGCCTCTCCCTTAGGCGCTGCACTGTACTGTGTAGCGCCTCTCCCTTAGGCACTACACACTGACTTAGCAATTTTTCGGGTGCAAAAGCTACTGGAACTGTTATGTTGCTATCTGGACTGGCATGTCCAGCTATGCAGCGCCTAAGGGCAAGGCGCTGCACTGTGTAGTGTGGCGCCGTTGCCTTAGGCGTTGCACTGTCAGCTGTTTTCAAATTCCAAGTGCTTTTTATGTTTTGTGATTCACATAGATGGCACATATATCATATCCAAATCACATGTAGTAGTCCAAAACACAGAAAGAAGACATAGAACATATAGTACTCCAATTCACATATTCATACACACATAGCAAGAGAGTAGTTCAATCACATAGTCATACACAAACATTGAGCCAAAACACATAGTCATTTACGTCTCATAGCACATAGTAGCACACAATTTGGTTCATAAGAAGGTCACGGTCCTTGTCCCTTCTTCTTCTTCCTCTCTTCTTCTTCTTCTTGTCCCTCCTCCCACCACCAAGGGATCTCACCTTCCCCCTCTGTGTTCTCCACCCCCTTCATTGTTTTCATACCTATGAAAATGGCAATATAATAGTTAGTCACACAATGCAAAATGACAACACAAGCATTGAGCCAAAAGAACAAGATCATAGTAAGTCACATACGGCAATGGTCCATTAAGCCAAGAGAACATTCCTCCACTACGGCCGCCACCAAGGCCAAGATCACCACCACGGCCTCTACCACCACCACGGCCGCTACCACCACCATGGCCTAGACCACCACCACGGGCTCTACCGCCACCACGGCCTAGACCACCACCATGGCCTAGGCCTTCACCACGGCCAAGACCGTCACCACGACCTAGGCCTTCACCATGGCCAAGACCATCACCAAGACCTAGTCCTTCACCACGGCCAAGACCATCCCCACGGCCTAGGCCATCACCACGGCCAAGACCATCACCACGACCTCTACCACCACCGCGACCTCTACCACCACCACCACGGCCAAGACCATCACCGCGGCCTCTTCTAAGACCTAGTTGACTCCCTCTTTGTTGCCTAGTTCCTCGTTGGCTTGTTTGACTTGGTTGGCTACTCCTTGGTTGACTTGGTTGGCTATCATTTGCTTGGCTTGTGCTTGCATCATTTCTTTGATCTTTTTCTTGGTTTGGGACAAGTTCTTGTGTTGTGTCCCCGATGACTGCAGTCCCCACAATGGGATTGCTCACGAGGCTCTTGGAATTGACCGATGCCGTATTATCCACCGCCACCACGGCCCCATCCATCCATGTCACCTCTAAGACGCTTTGTCTTACGTCTTCCCTGTCTAACGACCTTCAATTCCGGGTCCGGCCATAGTTGAACTCCATGATACTCCGGCCATTGTGATTGGTCCAAGTATGGCTGAAACCGGGGAGCCCATGTATTCTTTACCGTCATGATTGAGAACTCGGACTCCCTCACGGTAAGAGGGTGATTGACGTCCACATTCCTAACACGGGATGCGTTTAACAAGTGTGAGCATGGGAGATGAAGCAACGATGGCCTCATGCAGCTGCAATCACACCGTGTTAGGGAGACCTTGAAAGCGCAGCCTCCGTGTTGGTGGCCATCGTTTGTGGTTTCTCCAGGCTCTTTCACCTCATACTTCCACTCTTTGTCGTCATATAGTACAACTTCTTGGGAGTCTGCCTTTCGTGATTGAAAGTCCAACCATTCTTCAACCTTTGGTGGGAAATAGTACTTGTGCTTATCCTTGTTCTCACCAGCAATCTCCTTATCCGTCTCCATTGAGTACTTTAAAATGTATCCATTCATCTTGTCAAATGTGTATTAAACTATTGCCGTCACGGGTAATGCACGTACACCCTTGAGCACCTTATTGAAGCATTCTGCCATATTGCTTGTCATTTGACCGTACCTCCGGCCATCTTCATCGAAAGCACGTGCCCACATATTCCTTTCAAAAATGTTCCTATTGAGAAATTCAAGACCACCGGGGTCAAGTTTCTTGTGTCTGAGCAATGCATTGAACAATGTGGCAAACCGCTTGTTGGTGAAAGCGAGACAACAATCTTGAAGATCATCGGCCAACTCCTTGATACCACATGCCCTATAGAAGTTTGCACAGAAGTGCCTCATGCACCATCGATGGTGCAACTTTGTATGTCCGGGAATGTCAACCACCACCGCATTTAGAATTCCTGGATGGTGATCCAATATGACATAAATTTCCCTTTCAGCCGGTAATACCCTTGTTCTCAATTGACGCAAGAACCACTGCTAGTTATCATTGTTCTCCACCTCAACCAAAGCGAAAGCCAAAGGCAACACCCGGTTATTGGCATCACTTGCTATTGCAACCAACAAAGTGCCCTTGTATTATCCGGTCAAGAACGTGCCATCAATGGCAATGACGGGCCGACAATGCTCAAATGCCCTCACGCATTGCTCAAAGGCCCAAAATGCACGGCCAAATACTCGGACGGTCCTCCCGTTATGAATCAATGTTTGGTGCCCATGAGGCTCAACCACGTGAACCATGCCTGGGTTTGTGGCGGCCATAGCTAACAACAACCTAGGGAGTCGGTTGTATGCTTCCTCTCAATTGCCATACAACATCTTGAATGCGGCTTGCTTCGCCTTCCATGCCTTGCCGTACTTCACCTTGTAATGAAAGATGGCTTTCACAAGGTCAATGACACTCTTGATGCTCATTATTGGAAGTGTGGATATTTGGTTGGATAACCTGTAAGTAATGAACTCGGACGTGAGTTGTCTGTGTTGTTGGTAGACAAGATCGCCATCCACATTCTTGTGCTGGCACATGTGAGTTGGTAGACAACTTACTATGCGCCAAGTTGGACCTCCTTTCCATGGCCTTGCACGCACGATCCATGGACATCTTGGCACTTCACATTTGACCGTGTAACACACATTGACGTCCGAGTTGGCCACTTTATGTGGACGGTAATGTGTAACCGAGTAGTTGTCGAGCCACACCTTCAATTCCAAGAAGGATTGAAACTCACAACCGGGATATATCCCATTCTTGCCGTCTTCCAAATCATGGTGAGAACTTCGCCTGGCTCCAAGAGATATGCATTTTCCACCATCCACAACGGCTTCATCCGCGAGACTAAGATCCTTGAACAATGGTGTCTTGTGATCCCACCCGAATACCTCTTGAATGCTTGGGCCTCCTTCGGCGTGAACCCCTCCTCATCAACTTCTTCATCGGGACCATCGTCATCCGAGTCCGATGCATATGCACGGGAAAAAGGGATGGATTGGTCCATTGTCTCTTGCACATGATATTGGTCGAGATCACCCACATTGTTGTCATGGAGATCAACTTCGTTATCATCCTCCTCGTATTCATCATTCTCCTCTTCAAAATCTTCATTTTGGTTGTTTGGAGTCGGGCTCAATGTTGGCCAATCTTGTTGCGTGAAATGAGGTTCACTTATTTGATCTTGGTTAATGGGTGGGGGAGTGCTAGCAACCAACGGGAGGGGTTCCGGTTCAAGTCCAAATTCAAAGTAGACACAACCTTCTTGGAGGCAAATAACTCAAGAGCCTTGTCTAGAGATTCGACAACCGTCTCCTTGTATGCAACCCAATGTTGCTCAGAGTTCACACGCATTGTTGTGACGCCCCCGATTTAATCATACACTAATCATGCACGCAAATGTGTACGATCAAGATCAGGGACTCACGGGAAGATATCACAACACAACTCTAAAACATAAATAAGTCATACAAGCATCATAATACAAGCCAGGGGCCTCGAGGGCTCGAATACAAGTGCTCGATCATAGACGAGTCAGCGGAAGCAACAATATCTGAGTACATACATAAGTTAAACAAGTTTGCCTTAAGAAGGCTAGCACAAACTGGGATACAGATCGAAAGAGGCGCAGGCCTCCTACCTGGGATCCTCCTAAACTACTCCAGGTCGTCGTCAGCGGGCAGCACGTAGTAGTAGGCACCTCCGGTGTAGTAGGGGTCGTCGTCGACGGTGGCGTCTGGCTCCTGGACTCCAGCATCTGGTTGCGACAACCAGAAGGAAAGGAAAGGGGAAAAGGGGGGAGAAAGCAACCGTGAGTACTCATCCGAAGTACTCGCAAGCAAGGAACTACACTACATATGCATGGGTATATGTGTAAGGAGGCCATATCAGTGGACTGAACTGTAGAATGCCAGAATAAGAGGGGGATAGCTAGTCTTATCGAAGACTACGCTTCTGGTCACCTTCGTCTTGCAACCGGCAGAAGAGGGTAGGTTGGAGTCCTCCAAGTAGCATCTCCAAGTAGCATCTCCAAGTAGCAACTCCAAGTAACAACTCCAGTAGCATCTCCAGCAGCATCTCTGTAGCATAATCCTACCCGGCGATCCCATCCTCATATCCCTGAGGTAGAGCGACCACCGGTTGTATCTGGCACTTGGAAGGGTGTGTTTTATTAAGTATCCGGTTCTAGTTGTCATAAGGTCAAGGTACAACTCCAAGTCGTCCTGTTACCGAAGATCACGGCTATTCGAATAGATTAACTTCCCTGCAGGGGTGCACCACATTACCCAACACGCTCGATCCCATTTGGCCGGACACACTTTCCTGGGTCATGCCTGGCCTCGGAAGATCAACACGTTGCAGCCCCACCTAGGCAAAACAGAGAGGCCAGCACACCGGTCTAAACCTAAGCGCGCAGGGGTCTGGGCCCATCGCCCTGAGCACACCTGCACGTTGCGTGGGCGGCCGAAAGCAGACCTAGCCTAGTGGCGTTCCAGTCCAATTCGGCGCGCGCCGCTCCGTCGCTGACGTCTGAAATGCTTCGGCTGATACCACGACGTCGGGATACCCATAACTACTCCCACGTAGATGGTTAGTGCGTATAGGCTCGTAGCCAACTCAGATCAAATACCAAGATCTCGTTAAGCGTGTTAAGTATCCGCGAACGCCGAACAGGGCCAGGCCCACCTCTCTCCTAGGCGGTCTCAACCTGCCCTGTCGCTCCGCCACAAAGATCCACACAGAGGGCCGTCGGGACAAAGGTCCTTTCAGCCCCCAATCCGTGAATCACTCGCGGGTACTCTTCGAGCTGACCCGACTTTAGTCACCATCTGTATAGTATGTATGTATGTATAGTATATACCCGTGATCACCTCCCGAGTGATCACGGCCCAATAGTATAGCAAGGCAGACCGACAAGAATGTAGGGCCAATGATGATAAACTAGCATCCTATACTAAGCATTTAGGATTGCAGGTAAGGTATCAACAGGTGTAGCAACAATGTCAGGCTATGCATCAGAATAGGAGTAACCGAACAGTAACATGCTACACTACTCTAATGCAAGCAGTATAGAAAAGAATAGGCGATATCTGGTGATCAAGGGGGGGGGCTTGCCTGGTTGCTCTGGCAAGAAGGAGGGGTCGTCAACTCCGTAGTCGAACTGGGCAGCAGCAGCGTCGGTCTCGTAGTCTACCGGAGAGAAGAGGGGGAAGAAACAATGAATACAATGCAAACAAATGCATATCGATGCATGACATGACAAGTAACGATGCTAGGTGTGCCCAATCGCGGTAGTAGGTGATACCGACGAAGGGGGAAAACATCCGGGAAAGTATTCCCGGTGTTTCGCGTTTTCGGACCGGTGAACCGGAGGGGGAAAGTTGCGTGTTCGGTATGCTAGGGGTGTGTGGCGGACGAACGGGCTGCGAAACCGGATTCGTCTCGTCGTTCTGAGCAACTTTCATGTAGAAAGTATTTTCATCCGAGTTACGGATTAAAAGATATGATTTTCTAAAGATTTTATTAATTTTTGGAATTTATTTAATTATTTAATTAATTCGGAAAACAGATTAATGACATCAACATGATGTCATGCTGACCTCAGCAGTCAACAGAGTTGACTTGGTCAACCTGACATGTGGGTCCAGTGGGACCCACCTGTCATTCTCTGTTTTGTTTAATTATAGATCAGTTAAATTAATTAGTGATTATGTTAATCTAATCAGGATTAATTAACTTAATTAATTACTTAATAAATTAATTAATTAATAATTAATTTTATTAAATCATTTTCATTTTTATTAATCATATTTACTATTTTTATTTATCTTATTTATTTATTTATTTTATTACTTTTATTATTTATTTATTTTTTTAAGCGTTCTGGGGGCGTGCCCCATGTGTCTGTGGCCCAGAGGGCATCGGGCCCCACCCGGCAGTGGCCAAGGGGGCCGACCGGGCGCGGGTGCGGGCGCTCGCCCGAACGGGCGTGGGCGCTGGGCGCGGGCGCACCCAAGCGGGCACTCGCCCGCAGGGTGGGACGAGGCCGCCGGGGCACCGACGGTGGGGCACGCCGGCGCGGCCAGCCGGGGCCACGGCGGGCGGAGGCGAGGGGTGGCGCTGGTGCGGAGTGGCAGGGTGGCGCGGCCCGAAGCAGCAGGGGGGGCGGGCGGTGACCGGAGGCGGCGCAGAGGGGCGAGGCCACCGGCGACGGGGCGCTGCAGGGCGTGGGGCGGCGCGGGAGCCGCGGTGAGCGCGGGCGACCGGAACCGGCGACGGGGAGCGGTGGTGGCGCTCGGGAGGGAGACGAGGGGAGAGAGGGGATCGATGGGGGGTGGGGGGGAGAGCTCACGGGGGGGATGCGTAGGGTCTCTGTAGTGCGCTCGGGGGCGGTCGGGGGCGACCGGCGAGGAGGAGGGCGGGGAGGCGCTCGGCGGCGATGCGGATCCGGCGAGGTGGGGTGGGAGTCGGGGACGGCCCCGAGGCGACGAGGGGGGTCGGGCGCCCTGCGCGGCCGGTCGGGGAGGAGAGGAGGAGGTGAGGACGGGGCGGTGGGGCGCCGGCGTCGGAGGGGCGACGGGATCGGGCGGACCCCGATCCAGATCGGCGGGGAGGGAGGAGAAGGGGATCGGGGGGGGGGGGAATGGGGTGGTCGGCTAGGGTTTGCCGACCGGGGGAGGGGGGATATGGGAGTGAGGGGGTGGGCCGGGCCAGGGGGCTGGCCGGCTGGGCCAGGTGGGCTTGGCCCAGTTGGGCCAGGGGGGGGGGGGTTTCCCCTTTTCTCCTTTTGTTTTATTTTTCTTTTCTTATTTTTCCTTTTCTGTTTTAAATTTTAGACCCACATTATTTTTACTTAGTAAAATATGACAACAACTCCTAAAACAACGTTTCAAAATAACCCTCAGCCACAAAAGGTTTTAACCCAAAATAAATTAGTTTTGTGTTTTATAAAATACCAAAGGCATTTAAAAATTGTTTTGCTATCGTTTAAATCATTTTAGTGCATTTATACATTATATAAAAATGTGGATTATTCATCATAGTCATCTGTGCAATAACTGACACAACCCGAACATTTTGGTTTTTAATATTTGAAAACTTTTGATGTTTGCCTAATTTTGAATTTGAATTAGAATCACTTTCGAACTAACGCAAGATTAGCATCAGTAATCAAGGTGACGTGGCATCATTAGTAGATGGTTGCTGTAGCTTAATTATCTGGGCGTCACAATTTTCCTCCACTACAAGAAATCTCGTCCCGAGATTTAAGAGGGGAGTAAGGGGGGAAGGTTTGGTAACGAATATAGCGGGTCTTTTCATCCTGGCTTGCTCTTCTCGAAGAGGTCAATCCAATATATTGATGCCTTCATACTTCTGCTTCAGGTCAAAATGATGAAGTCGTCATCCTTTCTTCGGGATCTTCATCGTACTTACGAAAAGGATATGGGGGAAGACTCGGGAAGGGCGGGCCTTACCAGGTTGACTATCTGGTACATAACTCAGGGAATGGGGTAGGAAGTAACTCTCGAATTGAACTTAAGAAAATATCGAGAGTAAAGTAAGAAGGTACCATGAGAAGTTTCAAACGGATAGGCCATTGTTCGATGTCTGAAACAACATGCGAAAGGGGTCCAGAGCAATGAGATTGAGTATTGCGTCTGCCACCAAAATAGATCACTTGGGGCGGTGGCCCATGAATTACATACGAGGCCGCACGCGAGGAACAACCTTGGGAAGAGGGGGGTGCAGGAGAGTCAGGTTTCGATCCTGTGGAACTGTGGGTTATGGGCCCACCATGTGGTTGAAAGTAGGAAGGGGGCCGACATTTTGCACGGTCATGATAGTAAGGCGTGTCAAAGGGTAGCCTGTCAGATATGTCGGCAACAACATCGATACCAAGGGCGAGGGACGGAGAGAACCATTTCCTGCTCGTTGAACGAGGCGGACCAATAGGCAAAGTTCTCGTCCATCGGTGGCTACTGGAATGTCATCAAAATAGTAACAGGGTTACACCAGACAGGAAGGTACACCGAGGTGTTTACCTAAGCAGGGGATTACCACTGCTCGGTTAAGTAGTTTACAAGAAATTTTGAACAAAACAACGGGAAGGAAGATGTGCTTAAAACACGTATATCAGGGGTATATCCTTTCCCAGGACAAGCAGAGCAAGATATCCATGACAGGATATTATGTAGAAAACTCTTTAGGTAGGGGAGAGAATTTTCATGACATTGCCCATACAACGGTGTTTGGGTAATTGAGCAAGAAACAGTTAGCATTGGGCTTCAATGTACTTGTTGAAAATCAGAGTACCACAAACATGCTTCGAGATAGCATCGACATGGTCTTCGAGCAAAGGTCAGACTTTGGAAACATGAAGGATCCATCAGGAATAACTTGTAGAATAAGTCTTACAATTTCCTCATGGATGAATGGATAACCTTGCTGAAAAGGAATCTATAATGATAGGTCCTCCAGACGGGGGGGGGGGGGGTGCTAGGCATGACATCATGTTACCGGGTCATCAAAGGATCAACATCATAACTCTTGGAAAGTTGTCCCAACCATCATATCTGACCGAGATTCAGATCCGATTGGTGTCAGGATACCTCAGGCTTAGGATACCTGAGAAGAAAAGGTGCAACGCAAATTGACGAGATGACATTGTAAGATTCTCGGGGAAATGAACTATGAAGTGATTTCCGTTAACAAGAGTCCATCATTAACCCAAGGAGAGGACAAGGAGGTGTCTGGTGAACTCAACAGCAATTCACCGAGATTCCCAAAAGATGGATGTCCACAATTAAGTGAACAAGGAGATAACATTGGTCAGATCAAATGATATAAGGAAATATGCTCGAGGAAAACATACACAATTAAACATTGGTTGAAAGGTGCGCCCGAAATATGGGTTGGGTTGCACGACCAATGTCAGAATGGTGATTCAATAAGCCATAGTCGTAGAATGAAACTATAGACCAATAACTTCAAAGCAAGAGGGTTGCTCGAAGTTTAGAATTTACACATCACAGACCATTTGTCGGTATTCCGGTTAGAAACATCACGGGGACCAAGAAAAGAATGGTGATGTTAATAAGTATCACTGGTATCAAGAATTCTTAAGGGTGGTGAATTTCTCACAACATTGAGGACATAAGAGATGTTAATGTTTCAAGGTAAAGAAGAACAATTACTGGATAGCAAGCATCTTAAGGTATAACACAAAACACGAACAAGTTTGTGTTGAACGGAAGGCAATAAAGTGGTCGATGACAACACAAATCATCGAGGGCAAGGATGGTATTTCTCATCATGAATCCGGTTGATATCCTGGAAGAGCTCATAGGGTTGATGATGATCATGACACATTTGTCGAGAGATTTCATGAAGATGTAATCAATTGGCGATGACATCAAGTCAAAGGAATGATGAAGCAAAAGGTTATTGAAACCATGGGTATGACACAAACTCGAAATCAAGTTTGTTGGTCAAGGAGAAATGGTATGACGAGGAAGATCGACGTAAGCTTAGCTCATCGTCGAAACTGGTGCTCCCGAAATAAGGACCAGGTAGCACAGTTAAAATCTGCACGACAAGGATATAGCCAAACAGGCTAGGAATGGCGTGATCGGTTACAAACTCGTACTTAAAGAAGATTATCAAGTGTTGTTGAACCGTAATGCAGACTCAGTTCGGTTATCGGTGTCTTTGAGTGTCTGTTAACTCAGAGCCCGTGAAAAATTGGAATCAGTGGGAAGGTTGCACTTGATGAAGAACTCCTAAGAAGTTATGCAGTTACATGATAATCTCGAGATACCAGGGGGGTAATACTCGACACAAGATCAAAGTAAAGGTTGGACTGGTGTATTGATCCATAGGAGACAATTGTTTTAACTTGTCCGAGAAATGAGATCAAAGAAGAACAGTCATGGTCGGAACGACGGTTGCAAGGGATCAATTCACAGATACCATATGTTAGTTATCAAGGAAATAGTTATTGTTACAAGAAGCTTCCATGATAGGATATACATCGTGTCCATGGGCATGAACACAAAGTTCAAGGTCGACTCCCACTTCTCCAATGCATACCCTTTCATTCACTTCTCGCTTTCGATGAAGTTATAGCGTTGAAATTTTATCTGGCAAAATACCAGAAGAGTACGACTCGTGAAAACTTTCGAGTTCACACATATTAAGGAAGGCATAGGTTCAACCCATCGGGGCATCTTAGAATCCTATACCAGAATCTTTTAGAAGTAATTAACTCAAGCTCGAAGGCAGAGCATGGTTGAGAAAGTAGACGATACAATTTACCAAAGGCATTATGTATCCGAGAAAAGGCTCACAAGTTTATTGAATATGAAGGGCGTTGTCAGATAAAATCCAACAAAGGATCTGGTGGTCCACAAGGGATCTGACGTGAGCATCGGTACTCAACTAGAGGAAGCAGATTATAGAAACAACTGACTAACTCAATTGTCAAATGCAAAGGAATTATGATTTCCAAATCAAGGGATCAGAAGCAATGCTCTGATTAGGGGTGGATAAGTTGAATAGCCGTAGGGTACAATCAAAGACAATTGGATTGGTCGAGAACCAATTCCAGTAAAAAGAATGGCAGCTCAGCCGGAAAAGTAATTTATAAGGATCAATGATGGTTGCGTGTATTCGCAAACATATTGAGTCAACAGACTCAAAATGATAATGACAAGGAATGTCATTAAGACTACGAGACTTATGGGATTATCCATAATGCAAGCAAGCAAGAATTTCAAGAGCCAAAGGCCCCAAAGGATTTTCGAAAGATCGAATATTATTTCGAAGACTTTTGTGAAACACATGAACAACTGGGGATGAGCGGATACTCGACAAGTGCGAGGATTTATTCGAAGGGGTATTCATGTGGCAAAGAACTGCTAGGCAGTAGGCACAAAGTATTCTCGGAATAATAGAGAAAACTTCGGGGTATCTTGTAATAACAAGATCAATGGGGGATGATCGTATGAATGGCAAGTGTAAGTAGTTATCCATACGGATTTATCGGTGGTCAGGAATAGTCAAAGTGATGGGCACAAGTCTCGAGAGAACATCAGAGAGTATCTTTGGAATCTTCTGATGTAGCAGGCGATCCTCTCCAATAAGGGGCACTTCGGGTGGATGCGATCACGAGATTCTAATCTTAGAGTTAGCAAATTCATTTAACCCGAATAGTAGAGAGATCAGAGTCCCAGAGTATAGACGAGGAATAAAAGATCCTAATACCACCCGATGGCGACATGGGCCCGTAAGGCTCACAGCCATGTTAGTAAAAGTTTTGTAGTGACTAGACTCGACTTTGGCCAAGGAGTGTGGAAGGGGGATTCCTACAGGCAGTCGGCTCTGATACCAACTTGTGACGCCCCCGATTTAATCGTACACTAATCATGCACGCAAATGTGTACGATCAAGATCAGGGACTCACGAGAAGATATCACAACACAACTCTAAAACATAAATAAGTCATACAAGCATCATAATACAAGCCAGGGGCCTCGAGGGCTCGAATACAAGTGCTCGATCATAGACGAGTCAGCGGAAGCAACAATATCTGAGTACAGACATAAGTTAAACAAGTTTGCCTTAAGAAGGCTAGCACAAACTGGGATACAGATCGAAAGAGGCGCATGCCTCCTACCTGGGATCCTCCTAAACTACTCCAGGTCGTCGTCAGCGGGCAGCACGTAGTAGTAGGCACCTCCGGTGTAGTAGGGGTCGTCGTCGACGGTGGCGTCTGGCTCCTGGACTCCAGCATCTGGTTGCGACAACCAGAAAGAAAGGAAAGGGGGAAAAAGGGGGGAGAAAGCAACCGTGAGTACTCATCCAAAGTACTCGCAAGCAAGGAACTACACTACATATGCATGGGTATATGTGTAAGGAGGCCATATCAGTGGACTGAACTGTAGAATGCCAGAATAAGAGGGGGATAGCTAGTCTTATCGAAGACTACGCTTCTGGTCACCTTCGTCTTGCAACCGGCAGAAGAGGGTAGGTTGGAGTCCTCCAAGTAGCATCTCCAAGTAGCATCTCCAAGTAGCAACTCCAAGTAACAACTCCAGTAGCATCTCCAGCAGCATCTCTGTAGCATAATCCTACCCGGCGATCCCCTCCTCATATCCCTGAGGTAGAGCGACCACCGGTTGTATCTGGCACTTGGAAGGGTGTGTTTTATTAAGTATCCGGTTCTAGTTGTCATAAGGTCAAGGTACAACTCCAAGTCGTCCTGTTACCGAAGATCACGGCTATTCGAATAGATTAACTTCCCTGCAGGGGTGCACCACATTACCCAACACGCTCGATCCCATTTGGCCGGACACACTTTCCTGGGTCATGCCCGGCCTCAGAAGATCAACACGTCGCAACCCCACCTAGGCAAAACAGAGAGGCCAGCACGCCGGTCTAAACCTAAGCGCGCAGGGGTCTGGGCCCATCGCCCATGAGCACACCTGCACGTTGCGTGGGCGGCCGAAAGCAGACCTAGCCTAGTGGCGTTCCAGTCCAATTCGGCGCGCGCCGCTCCGTCGCTGACGTCTGAAGTGCTTCGGCTGATACCACGACGTCGGGATACCCATAACTACTCCCACGTAGATGGTTAGTGCGTATAGGCTCGTAGCCAACTCAGATCAAATACCAAGATCTCGTTAAGCGTGTTAAGTATCCGCGAACGCCGAACAGGGCCAGGCCCACCTCTCTCCTAGGCGGTCTCAACCTGCCCTGTCGCTCCGCCACAAAGATCCACACAGAGGGCCGTCGGGACAAAGGTCCTTTCAGCCCCCAATCCGTGAATCACTCGCGGGTACTCTTCGAGCTGACCCGACTTTAGTCACCATCTGTATAGTATGTATGTATGTATAGTATATACCCGTGATCACCTCCCGAGTGATCACGGCCCAATAGTATAGCAAGGCAGACTGACAAGAATGTAGGGCCAATGATGATAAACTAGCATCCTATACTAAGCATTTAGGATTGCAGGTAAGGTATCAACAGATGTAGCAACAATGTCAGGCTATGCATCAGAATAGGATCAACGGAAAGCAGTAACAGGCTACACTACTCTAATGCAAGCAGTATAGAGAAGAATAGGCGATATCTGGTGATCAAGGGGGGGGGCTTGCCTGGTTGCTCTGGCAAGAAGGAGGGGTCGTCAACTCCGTAGTCGAACTGGGCAGCAGCAGCGTCGGTCTCGTAGTCTACCGGAGAGAAGAGGGGGAAGAAACAATGAATACAATGCAAACAAATGCATATCGATGCATGACATGACAAGTAACGATGCTAGGTGTGCCCAATCGCGGTAGTAGGTGATACCGACGAAGGGGGAAACATCCGGGAAAGTATTCCCGGTGTTTCGCGTTTTCGGACAGATGAACCGGAGGGGGAAAGTTGCGAGTTCGATAGGTTAGGGGTGTGTGGCGGACGAACGGGACTGCGTATCCGGAATCGTCTCGTCGTTCTGAGCAACTTTCATGTTGAAAATATTTTCATCCGAGTTACGGATTAAAAGATATGATTTTCTAAAGATTTTATTAATTTCTGGAATTTATTTAATTATTTAATTAATTCGGAAAACAGATTAATGACATCAGCATGATGTCATGCTGACATCAGCAGTCAACAGAGTTGACTTGGTCAACCTGACATGTGGGTCCAGTGGGACCCACCTGTCATTCTCTGTTTTGTTTAATTATAGATTAGTTAAATTAATTAGTGATTATGTTAATCTAATCAGGATTAATTAACTTAATTAATTACTTAATAAATTAATTAATTAATAATTAATTTTATTAAATCATTTTTATTTTTATTAATCATATTTACTATTTTTATTTATCTTATTTATTTATTTATTTTATTATTTTATTTTTTATTTATTTTTTTAAGCGTTCTGGGGGCGTGCCCCATGTGTCTGTGGCCCAGAGGGCATCGGGCCCCACCCGGCAGTGGCCAAGGGGGCCGACCGGGCGCGGGTGCGGGCGCTCGCCCGAACGGGCGTGGGCGCACCCAAGCGGGCACTCGCCCGCAGGGTGGGACGAGGCCGCCGGGGCACCGACGGTGGGGCACGCCGGCGCGGCCAGCCGGGGCCACGGCGGGCGGAGGCGAGGGTGGCGCTGGTGCGGAGTGGCAGGGTGGCGCGGCCCGAAGCAGCAGGGGGGCGGGCGGTGACCGGAGGCGGCGCAGAGGGGCGAGGCCACCGGCGACGGGGCGCTGCAGGGCGTGGGGCGGCGCGGGAGCCGCGGTGAGCGCGGGCGACCGGAACCGGCGACGGGGAGCAGTGGTGGCGCTCGGGAGGGAGACGAGGGGAGAGAGGGGATCGATGGGGGGGGGGAAGAGCTCACGGGGGGGATGCGTAGGGTCTCTGTAGTGCGCTCGGGGGCGGTCGGGGTCGACCGGCGAGGAGGAGGGCGGGGAGGCGCTCGGCGGCGATGCGGATCCGGCGAGGTGGGGTGGGAGTTGGGGACGGCCCCGAGGCGACGAGGGGGGTCGGGCGCCCTGCGCGGCCGGTCGGGGAGGAGAGGAGGAGGTGAGGACGGGGCGGTGGGGCGCCGGCGTCGGAGGGGCGACGGGATCGGGCGGACCCCGATCTAGATCGGCGGGGAGGGAGGAGAAGGGGATCGGGGGGGGGGGGGAATGGGGTGGTCGGCTAGGGTTTGCCGACCGGGGGAGGGGGGATATGGGAGTGAGGGGGTGGGCCGGGCCAGGGGCTGGCCGGCTGGGCCAGGTGGGCTTGGCCCAGTTGGGCCGGGGGGGGGGGGTTCCCCTTTTCTCCTTTTGTTTTATTTTTCTTTTCTTATTTTTCCTTTTCTGTTTTAAATTTTAGACCCACATTATTTTTACTTAGTAAAATATGACAACAACTCCTAAAACAACGTTTCAAAATAACCCTCAGCCACAAAAGGTTTTAACCCAAAATAAATTAGTTTTGTGTTTTATAAAATACCAAAGGCATTTAAAAATTGTTTTGCTACCGTTTAAATCATTTTAGTGCATTTATACATTATATAAAAATGTGGATTATTCATCATAGTCATCTGTGCAATAACTGACACAACCCGAACATTTTGGTTTTTAATATTTGAAAACTTTTGATGTTTGCCTAATTTTGAATTTGAATTAGAATCGGTTTCGAACTAACGCAAGATTAGCATCAGTAATCAAGGTGACGTGGCATCATTAGTAGATGGTTGCTGTAGCTTAATTATCCGGGCGTCACAATTGTCTCCAACGGATGTGCATTCCAAAACCAACATTATGCCTTCCCTCGAACTCAACAACTTCACTTGGGTCCATCCAATTCAAATCCTTCCTCACTTGTTCCAAGAGCTCTGCATAGCTAGGACTACTCTCAAACACCATTTCAAGCTCATCCGGGTCCGTCTCAATATTGCCTTTCAAAAAGGCCTCTTTATCCACATGATGAATATAAACACATGTTCTCCTCATCCCTATAATAATCAAAAACACACATATATCAAGTAAGTACTTAACAAAAATATTTGCACAAAATGCATATGCCCTAACATATATATGAATTAATAACCATAACCCCCACATAACAATTACCACAACCCTAAACATAGCATAACCCTAACACCAACATCAAACACACATAACCCTAACCCTAGCATACTATGAAAGCCTAACCATACCAAATTAGCAAAGAAACACAACATGATTCAACACAAATCTCCAAAACCAAGCCAAAACTAGGGTTTCCCCAAACTAGCTAGATTTGAGCAAATGTGACAATTCCTATGGATGAAAACGAGGGGATCAGAGGAGATTACCTTAAGGGAGGGGTTGGCTTCGAAATCCACGATCAAATACTCCGGATTTGCAAGATTTGAGAAGGATTTGAGAGGAGGGAAGAGGGGAAGAGAGGAGGGGCACAAGGCTAAGGGTTTGGGTGGGGTGGGGGTGTGTGGGGTGGGGGTGGGAGGGGAGAGAGGGTGGGGCCAGCCTAAGTGGCACACAGACTGTGCAGCACCTAAGCGCTAGGCGCTGCACATTACAAGTGTGGCGCCTAAGGCTTAGGCGCTACAGTGTTGTATGTGGGGCCGCAACTGGACAAGGGCTGCCACGCTGGCAGGAGGTGCGACGCCTCAGGCAGAGGTGCTGCATAGTAGTGTGCGGCGCCTAGCTGTCGGGCGCCACACGAAAGGGTCAGCAGAGTGAAATTTTTTCGGAAGCAGGTTAGTTTGTGATTTGATTTCGCCTTTAGGTCAAATATGTGATTTCTGCCGTGGCCGAAGGTCTTCTCCAATGCGTATCATCAAGGAGGCATTTGATAAACTATATGTACTCCCTCTTAAACTGATATAAAAGCGTTTAAATTACTAAAATAATGATCTAAACACTTTTATATTAGTTTACAGGAGTATCATTTTTGGCCTCTCACTATTTGTGACTCAATTGGGATATAATGAATACATGCTAAGAATCATGTTTGTGTACATAGGCCGTGTTTGGTAGCTTGCATCGTTTTTTGCCCATTTACATACTTGTCCGAATTGAACCTAGTTGAGCATATGCGGGCAAAAAAATAACACATGCATGTCTCTGCATCGTAGCGACGTCTCTACGCACCTCGTTTGGTTGCTCGCATTGTATGTGCTCACACGAGTGCACGTTGTTTAGTTACATACGAGCATAGAGTTGCACTCACCTTGTATCCTACTTGGTAAGCTTACCAATACTACTACACCTTACATGTGCTCACATCGAGCACACGAACGCCACAACACTGCTATGACGTTGAGCTTACCAATACTACTACACCTTACACACGTTCATGCCGAGCACACCAACGCCACAACATTGCTATGACGATGAACTGGACGAAGATGATGAAGTTATTCAGCCCTAACAGACGATCCACCTTGCCAACCTCAACCTTGCTGCATGAATGCTCTCGCACATACTTGGAGTAAGCATCTTCTGCCGCCTGTCTAGTCTTAAACCCTCGGTGGTTGTTGTCGCCGTACCCTGAAACTTGTTTGTTGCAAGCTTCCCATGAACTGTAAACCCCTGGAACCCTACCTTCGAACACCACATACCACTTGCCCTGGCAGTGCAAACGGGCAATAAGCTCAAGCAACAAGCATTGGAACACACATGGATAGTAGGAACTAGCAGTACAACATGGACAGATTGAACTACCAGTAACACATGCACACATGGATGATCTAATTGAAGACAACACTACCAAATCCATCAAACATACCACAACTCAACACATCATAACAAAGCACTACTCATGGACACATGGATGATCTTGTTCAACACTTGCACACTAGCATAACACCAGTCCATCGACCACTAGCTACCAAGACTTTCCCACATGGAAACAACCCCTAGCAAGCTACAAATCCATCATAATTAGCTACTACAACATCACAGTCAAACAGATCGGACGACCTAACCCTACCACATGGACAGATCTAGCTAGAACTAGTAGAGAGGAGGTGGTGACTGAACTTACAAATGTCATCGAAACGACCGCGGAGGAGGTGACTGGCACGTCAGAGAGGAGGACGGGTCGACCCGCTGCCGTAGTCAACCGTTCGCCGGAGTAGTTGCGCCGCTTACCTCGTCGTCGAAGTGGATCCATGCTAGAGGGAAAGCTCGAGAGGTGGGGAATGGTGGCGAGAGTTTTGCCGCGGTGGTCACCCTCGATATATAAGGCGACCAAATCGGCGGGCAGTGACTCGAATTCGTCTCGCCGCTTTTTCGGAGAAGCGCCATCGCTCCCGCCATCTCCCTCCCTGCACGGCGCGACGTCCCCCTACATTGCTCGAGCCTGGCTTGCTGGAAACGGATGATTCGGCCGTTCCTAGCGGGCCTGGCTGAGGGGTCCTTTGAGGTTCATGCTATGCGGGCCAAACAGTAAACACATTCATCCAAACAGCCCATTTTCATCCCGCGAGGGCTTGGTCTGACCTAATGTTGTTGGGAACGTTGCATGGAAAACAAAAAAAATTACGCACACGGAAGATCTATCCATGGAGATGCATAGCTACGAGAGGGGAGAGCATCTTCATACCCTTGAAGATCGCTAAGAGGAAGCGTTTATCAATGCGGTTGATGTAGTCGTACACCTTCACGATCCATCCCGATCAAGTACCGAACGTACGGCACCTCCGCGCTCAGCACACGTTTAGCTCGGTGACGTCCTCGCCTTCTGGATCCAGCAAGAGGGGTGAAGTAGTAGATGAGTTCCGGCAGCACGACAGCGTGGTGACGGTGGTGGTGAAGAACAATCTCCGCAAGGTTTCTCCAAGCACAACGGAAACTAGATGGAGGATAAACTAGAGGGGACGGGGTTGCCGGCGCACGGCTTGGTCAATCTTGATGTGTTTCGGGTGCTAGCCCTGTCCCTCTATTTATATGTTGAGCCTTGGGGCCGTTTCTTGGAGAAAGAGCCTCCTCAAAAGTCGGTTTAGCCTGCAAGGCAAGAGTCCTTCTCGGACTCCAGGACCAGACGCCAGGGTCCTTAATGTCTGGCCCCAGACGCCATGGCCCCTGGCATCTGCCCCCCTGACCTCTGCAAAACTCCTTTTGCGCCTTCCTAAATCCTCGTGGGCTTTACCCCTTGGCCCAAATAAAGTGTTCTCGTACCTGAACATTTCGAGAAACATCTGAAACCCCTTCCGGAGGCCAAACACTATTATCCCATATATCAATCTCTACCTCGAGACCATTCTGGAGCTCCTCGTCATGTCCGTGGTCTCATCCGGGGCTCCGAACAACATTCGGTCACCAACATACATAACTCATATAATACTATATCATCAAGGAATGTTAAGCGTGCGGACCCTACAGGTTCGAAAATGATGTAGACATGACCGAGACGCTTCTCCGGTCAATAACCAATAGCGGGACCTGGATGCCCATATTGGTTCCTACATATTCTACAAAGATCTTTATCGGTCGAACCTTTATGACAACATACGTAGTTCCCTTTGTCCGTCGGTATGTTACTTGCCCGAGATTCGATCGTCGGTATCTCCATACCTAGTTCAATCTCGTTATCGGCAAGTCCCTTTACTCATTCCATAATACATCATCTCGTAACTAACTCCTTAGTCACTTTGCTTGCATGCTTCTTGTGATGCTGTATTACCGAGAGGGCCCAGAGATACCTCTTCATCACACGGAGTGACAAATCCCAATCTCGATTCATGCCAACTCAACAGACACCTTCAGAGATACCTGTAGAGCACCTTTATCATCACCCAGTTACGTTGTGACGTTTGATGGCACACAAGGCATTCCTCCGGAGTCCGGGATTTGCATGAGCTCATGGTCGAAGAAACATATATTTGACATTAAGAAGGCAGTAGCAATAAACTGAACGATCATATCCTATGCTAATGGTTGGGTCTTGTCCATCACATCATTCTCCTAATGATGTGATCCCGTTATCAAATGACAACTCATGTCTATGGTTAGGAAATCTTAACCATCTTTGATCAACGAGCTAGTCTAGTAGAGGCTCACTAGGGACACAGTATTTGTTTATGTATTCACACATGTATATAAGTTTCCGGTCAATATAATTCTAGCATGAATAATAAACCTTTATCATGAATAAGGGCTTTATTATTGCCTCTAGGGCATATTTTCATCAGTCTCCCACTTGCACTAGAATCAATAATCTAGTTCACATCGCCATGTGATTAACACCCCTAGTTCACATCGCCATGTGAGTAACACCCAAAGAGTTTACTAGAGTCAATAATCTAGTTCACATCGCCATGTGATTAACACCCAAAGAGTTCTAAGGTGTGATCATGTTTTGCTTGTGAGACAGATTTTAGCCAACGAGTCTGCAACATTCAGATCCGTGTGTACTTTCAAAATATCTATGTCTACAATGCTCCTCATAGAGCTATTCTAGCTAATTGCTCCCACGTTCAATATGTATCTAGATTGAGACTCAGAGTCATCCGGATCGGTGTCAAAGCTTGCATCGATGTAATCCTTTACGACGAACTCTTTTCTCACCTCCATAACCGAGAAACATTTCCTTAGTCCTCTTAGGTAACTAAGGATAATTTTGACCGTTGTCTAGTGATCCACTCCTGGATCACTATTGTACCCCCTTGCCAAACTCATGGCAAGGCATACATCAGGTCTGGTACATAGCATGGCATACATAATAGAACCTATGGCTGAGGCATAGGGAATGACTTTCATTCTCTCTCTATCTTCTGTTGTGGTCGGGCTTTGAGTCTTACTCAACTTCACACCTTGCAATACAGGAAGGAACCCTTTCTTTGACTGATCCGTTTTGAACTTCTTCCAAACTTTGTCAAGGTATTTGCTTTGTAAAAGTCCTATTAAGCGTCTCGATCTATCCCTATAGATCTTGATGCCCAATATATAAGCAGCTTCAGCGAGGGGATTTCATTGAAAAATTCTTATTCAAGTATCCATTTATGCTATCCAGAAATTTTATATCATTTCCAATCAGCAATATGTCATCCACATATAATATTAGAAATGCTACAGAGCTCCCACTCACTTTCTTGTAAATACAAGCTTCACCATAAGTGTGTATAAAACCAAATTCTTTGATCACCTTATCAAAGCGTTTATTCCAACTCCGAGATGCTTGCACCAGTCCATAGATAGATCGCTGAAGCTTGCACACTTTGTTACCACCTTTAGGATCGATAAAACCTTCTAGTTGCATCATATACAACTCTTCCTTAAGAAACTCGTTAAGGAATGTAGCTTTGACATCCATTTATCAGATTTCATAATCGTAAAATGCGGCAATTGCTAACATGATTCAGACAGACTTCAACATCGCTACGGGTGAGAAAGTCTTATAGTAGTCAACTCCTTGAACTTATCGAAAACCTTTTGCAACAAGTCGAGCTTTGTAGACAGTGATATTACCATCAGTGTATATCTTCCTCTTGAAGATCCATTTATTCTCAATGGCTTGCCGATCATCGGGAAAATCCACCAAAGTCCATACTTTGTTCTCATACATGGATCCTATCTCAGATTTCATGGCCTCAAGCCATTTTTTGGAATCTAGGCTCATCATAGCTTCTTCATAGTTCACAGGTTTGACGTTGTATAACAACAAGACTTCCAGGACATGATTACCATACCACTCTGGTGCGGGACGTGTTCTGGTCGACTTACGAAGTTCAGTAGTAACTTGATCTGAAGTTTCATGATCATTATCACTTGCTTCCTCTCTAGTTGGTGTAGACATCACGGAAACAGTTTTCTCCGATGTGCTACTTTTCAATTCGAGAGAAGGTACAACTACCTCATCAAGTTCTACTTTCCTCCCACTCACTTCTTTTGAGAGAAACTCCTTCTCTAGAAAGGACTCATTCTTAGCAACAAAGACCTTGCCTTCGGATCTGTGGTAGAAGGTATACCCAATAGTTTCTTTAGGGCATCCTATGAAGACGCACTTCTCCGCTTTGGGTTTGAGCTTAGCAGGCTAAAGCCTTTTGACTTAAGCGTCACATCCCCATGCTTTAAGAAATGACAACTTAGGTTTCTTGCCAAACCACAGTTCATACAGTGTCGTCTCAACGGATTTGGATGGGTCCTATTTAACGTGAATGCGGCTATCTCTAATGCATAACCCCAAAATGATAAAGGCAAATCGGCAAGAGACATCATATATAGAACACACCATATCTAATAAAGTACGGCTACGACGTTCAGACACACCATTACACTATTGTGTTCTAGGTGGCGTGTGTTTTGAAACAATTCCACATTGTCTTAAATGAAGGCCAAACTCGTAACTCAAATATTCGCCTCCGCGATCAAATCGTAGAAACTTTATTTTCTTGTTATGATGATGTTGGGGACCGTTGCATGGAAAACAAAAAATTTCTACGCACATGCAAGATCTATCCATGGAGATGCATAGCTACGAGAGGGGGAGAGCATCTTCATACCCTTGAAGATCGCTAAGCGGACGTGTTTATCAACGCGGTTGATGTAGTCCTACACCTTCATGATCCGTCTCGATCAAGTACCGAACGTACGACACCTCCGCGTTCAGCACACGTTCTGCTCGATGACATCCTCGCCTTCTTGATCCAGCAAGAGGGGCGAAGTAGTAGATGAGTTCCGGCAGCACGACGGCATGGTGACGGTGGTGGTGAAGAACAATCTCCGCAGGGCTTTGCCAAGCACAACAAAAACTATGATGGAGGATAAACTAGAGGGGCGAGGTTGCCGGCACACGACTTGGTGAATCTTGACATCTCCCGGGTGCTAGCCCTACCCCTCTATTTATATGTTGATCCCTGGGGTTGTTTCTTAGAGAAAGAGCCTCCTCAATGTCGGTTTGACACGCAAGGCAAAAGTCCTTCTCGGACTCCAGGACTAGAAGCCAGGGTCCTTGGTGTCTGGCCCCCTGGCCTCCACAAAACGACTTTTGCACCTTCCTAAAGCTTCGTGGGCTTTACCCTTTGGCCCAAATAAAGTATTCTCATACCCAAACATTTTGAGAAACATCTGAAACCCCTCCCTGTGTATTCCGGAACCCTTCTGGAGACCAAACACTATTATCCCATATATCAATCTTTACCTCTGGACCATTTCGGAGCTCCTCATCATGTCTGTGATCTCATCCAGAGCTCCGAACAACATTTGGTCACCAACTCACATTACTCGTATAATACTATATCGTCAACGAACGTTAAGCGTGCGGACCTACGGGTTTTAGAATGATGTATACATTGTTGGGGGACGTAGCAGAATTTTAAAATTTTCTACGCATCACCAAGATCAATCTATGGAGTCATCTAGCAACGAGGGAGAGAGGAGTGCATCTACATACCCTTGTAGATCGCGCGCGGAAGCGTTCAAGAGAACAGGGTTGATGGAGTCATACTCGACGTGATCCAAATCACCGATGACCTAGTGCCGAACAGACGGCACCTCCGCGTTCAACACACGTACGGTTGGGAAGACGTCTCCTCCTTCTTGATCCAGCAAGGGGGAAGGAGAGGTTGATGAAGATCCAGCAGCACGACGGCGTGGTGGTGGATGCAGCAGGATCCCGGCAGGGCTTCGCCAAGCACAAGCGGGGAGGAGAGGTGTTACGGAGGGAGAGGAAGGCGCCAAGAGAAAAGGTGCGGCTGCCCTCCCTCCCCCCTCTTTATATAGGGGCCTTGGGGGGGGGGAGGGCGCCGGCCCTAGGGAGATGGATCTCCAAGGGGGCGGCGGCCCCCCCAAGCCAAGTGGGGGGCGCCCCCACCCCTAGGGTTTCCCAACCCTAGGCGCAGGGGAGACCCAAGGGGGGGGGCGCACCAGCCCACTAGGGGCTGGTTCCCCTCCCAATTCAGCCCATGGGGCCCTCCGGGATAGGTGGCCCCACCCGGTGGACCCCCGGGATCCTTCCGGTGGTCCCGGTACAATACTGGCGACCCTCGAAACCTTCCCGATGGCCGAAACTAGACTTCCTATATATAAATCTTTACCTCCGGACCATTCCGGAACTCCTCGTGATGTCCGGGATCTCATCCGGGACTCCTAACAACTTTCGGGTTACTGCATACTAATATCTCTACAACCCTAGCGTCATCGAACCTTAAGTGTGTAGACCCTACGGGTTCGGGAGACATGCAGACATGACCGAGACGACTCTCCGGTCAATAACCAACAGCGGGATCTGGATACCCATGTTGGCTCCCACATGCTCCACGGTGATCTCATCGGATGAACCACGATGTCGAGGATTCAATCAATCCGTATACAATTCCCTTTGTCAATCGGTATGTTACTTGCCCGAGACTCGATCGTCGGTATCCCAATACCTCGTTCAATCTCGTTACGGGCAAGTCACTTTACTCGTACCGTAATGCATGATCCCGTGATCAACCACTTGGTCACATTGAGCCCATTATGATGATGCATTACCGAGTGGGCCCAGAGATACCTCTCCGTCATACGGAGTGACAAATCCCAGTCTCGATTCGTGCCAACCCAACAGACACTTTCGGAGATACCTGTAGTGTACCTTTATAGTCACCCAGTTACGTTGTGACGTTTGGCACACCCAAGGCACTCCTACGGTATCCGGGAGTTGCACAATCTCATGGCCTAAGGAAATGATACTTGACATTCAGAAAAGCTACAGTAGACGAACTACACGATCTTTGAGCTATGCTTAGGATTGGGTCTTGTCCATCACATCATTCTCCTAATGATGTGATCCCGTTATCAATGACATCCAATGTCCATAGTCAGGAAACCATGACTATGTTTTGATCAACGAGCTAGTCAACTAGAGGCTCACTAGGGACGTGTTGTGGTCTATGTATTCACACATGTATTATGATTTTCAGATAACACAATTATAGCATGAACAATAGACAATTATCATGAACAAAGAAATATAATAATAACCATTTTATTATTGCCTCTAGGGCATATTTCCAACAGTCTCCCACTTGCACTAGAGTCAATAGTCTAGTTACATTGTGATGAATCAAACACCCATGCAGTTCTGGTGTTGATCATGTTTTGCTCTAGGGAGAGGTTTAGTCAATGGATTTGCCACATTCAGGTCTGTATGTACTTTACAAATCTCTATGTCCCCATTTTGAACACTTTCATGAATGGAGTTGAAGCGACGCTTGATATGCCTGGTCTTCCTGTGAAACCTGGGCTCCTTGGCAAGGGCAATAGCTCTAGTGTTGTCACAGAAGAGAGTCATCGGGCCCGACGCATTGGGTATGACTCCTAGGTCGGTTATGAACTCCTTCACCCAGACTGCTTCTTGTGCTGCCTCCGAGGCTGCCATGTACTCCGCTTCACATGTAGATCCTGCCACAACGCTTTGCTTGCAACTGCACCAGCTTACTGCCCCACCATTCAAAATATACACGTATCCGGTTTGTGACTTAGAGTCATCCAGATCTGTGTCGAAGCTAGCATCGACGTAACCCTTTACGACGAGCTCTTCGTCACCTCCATAAACGAGAAACATATCCTTAGTCCTTTTCAGGTACTTCGGGATATTCTTGACCGCTGTCCAGTGTTCCATGCCGGGATTACTTTGGTACCTTGCTACCAAACTTACGACAAGGTTTACATCAGGTCTGGTACACAGCATAGCATACATGATAGACCCTATGGCCGAGGCATAGGGGATGACACTCATCTTTTCTCTATCTTCTGCCGTCGTCGGGCATTGAGATATGCTCAATCTCATACCTTGCAATACAGGCAAGAACCCCTTCTTTGACTGATCCATTTTGAACTTCTTCAATATCTTGTCAAGGTACATACTCTATGAAAGACCAATGAGGTGTCTCGATCTATCTCTATAGGTCTTGATGCCTAATATATAAGCAGCTTCTCCAAGGTCCTTCATTGAAAAACACTTGTTCAAGTAGGCCTTTATGCTTTCCAAGAATTCTATATCATTTCCCATCAACAATATGTCATCCACATACAATATGAGAAATGCTACAGAGCTCCCACTTACTTTCTTGTAAATGCAGGCTTCTCCATAAGTCTGCGTAAACCCAAACGCTTTGATCATCTCATCAAAATGAATGTTCCAACTCCGAGATGCTTGCACCAGCCCATAAATCGAGCGTTGGAGCTTGCACACCTTGTCAGCATTCTTAGGATCGACAAAACCTTCCGGCTGCATCATATACAATTCTTCCTTAAGGAAACCATTAAGGAATGTTGTTTTGACGTCCATTTGCCATATTTCATAATCATAGAATGCGGCAATTGCTAACATGATTCGGACGGACTTCAGCTTTGCTACGGGTGAGAAAGTCTCATCATAGTCAACCCCTTGAACTTGTCGATAACCCTTAGCGACAAGCCAAGCTTTATAGATGGTTATGTTACCATCCGCGTCTGTCTTCTTCTTAAAGATCCATTTATTTTCTATGGCTCGCCGATCATCGGGCAAGTCAGTCAAAGTCCATACTTCATTTTCATACATGGATCCTATCTCGGATTTCATGGCTTCCAGCCATTTGTCGAAATCCGGGCCCGCCATCGCTTCTTCATAGTTCGAAGGTTCACCGTTGTCTAACAACATGATTTCCAGGACAGGGTTGCCGTACCACTATGGTGCGGAACGTGTCCTTGTGGACCTACGAAGTTCAGTAGCAACTTGATCTGAAGTTTAATGATCATCATCATTAACTTCCTCTCTAGTCGGTGCAGGCACCTTAGGAACATTTTCTTGAGCTGCGCCACTTACCGATTCAAGAGGTAATACCTCATCAAGTTCTACTTTCCTCCCACTTATTTCTTTCGAGAGAAACTCTTTCTCTGGAAAGGACCCCTTCTTGGCAACAAAGATCTTGCCTTCGGATCTGAGGTAGAAGGTATACCCAATAGTTTCTTTAGGGTATCCTATGAAGACACATTTTTCCGATTTGGGTTCGAGCTTTTCAGGTTGAAGTTTCTTAACATAAGCATCGCATCCCCAAACTTTTAGAAACAACAGCTTAGGTTTCTTCCCAAACCATAATTCATACAGTGTCATCTCAACGGATTTCGACGGAGCCCTATTTAAAGTGAACGCGGCAGTCTCTAAAGCATAGCCCCAAAATGATAGTGGTAGATCGGTAAGAGACATCATAGATCGCACCATATCCAATAGAGTGCGATTACAACGTTCGGACACACCATTGCGCTGAGGTGTTCCAGGCGGCGTGAGTTGTGAAACTATTCCACATTTTCTTAAGTGTGTGCCAAATTCGTGACTCAAGTATTCTCCCCCACGATCTGATTGTAAGAACTTGATTTTCTTGTCACGTTGATTCTCAACCTCATTCTGGAATTCCTTGAACTTTTCAAAGGTCTTTGACTTGTGTTTCATTAAGTAGACATACCCATATCTACTCAAGTCATCTATGAGGGTGAGAACATAACGATAGCCACCGCGAGCCTGAACACTCATTGGACCGCACACATCAGTATGTATGATTTCCAATAAGTTGGTTGCTCGCTCCATTGTTCCTGAGAATGGAGTCTTGGTCATTTTACCCATGAGGCATGGTTCGCACGTGTCAAATGATTCGTAATCAAGAGACTCCAAAAGCCCATCTGCATGGAGCTTCTTCATGCGTTTGACACCTATGTGACCAAGGCGGCAGTGCCACAAGTATGTGGGACTATCATTATCAACCTTACATCTTTTGGTATTCACACTATGAATATGTGTAACATTACGCTCGAGATTCATTAAGAATAAACCATTCACCATCGGAGCATGACCATAAAACATATCTCTCATATAAATCGAACAACCATTATTCTTGGATTTAAATGAGTAGCCATCTCGAATTAAACAAGATCCTGATACAATGTTCATGCTCAAAGCTGGCACTAAATAACAATTATTGAGGTTTAAAACTAATCCCGTAGGTAAATGTAGAGGTAGCGTGCCGACGGCGATCACATCGACCTTGGAACCATTCCCGACGCGCATCGTCACCTCGTCCTTCGCCAGTCTCCGCTTATTCCGCAGCTCCGGCTTTGAGTTACAAATGTGAGCAACCGCACCGGTATCAAATACCCAGGAGCTACTACGAGTACTGGTAAGGTACACATCAATTACATGTATATCACATATACCTTTAGTGTTGCCGGCCTTCTTGTCCGCTAAGTATTTGGGGCAGTTCCGCTTCCAGTGACCACTTCCCTTGCAATAAAAACACTCAGTCTCGGGCTTGGGTCCATTCTTTGGCTTCTTCCCGGCAGCTTGCTTACCGGGAGCAGCAACTCCCTTGCCGTCCTTCTTGAAGTTCTTTTTACCCTTGCTTTTCTTGAACTTAGTGGTTTTATTCACCATCAACACTTGATGTTCCTTTTTGATTTCTACCTCCGCTGATTTCAGCATTGAATATACCTTAGGAATGGTCTTTTCCATCCCCTGCATATTGAAGTTCATCACAAAGCTCTTGGAGCTCGATGGAAGCGACTGAAGGATTCTGTCAATGACCGCGTCATCCGGGAGATTAACTCCCAGCTGAGTCAAGCGGTTATGCAACCCAGACATTTTGAGTATGTGCTCACTGACAGAACTATTTTCCTCCATCTTACAGCTGAAGAACTTGTCGGAGACTTCATATATCTCGACCCGGGCATGAGCTTGGAAAACCATTTTCAGCTCTTCAAACATCTCATATGCTCCGTATCTCTCAAAACGCTTTTGGAGCCCCGGTTCTAAGCTGTAAAGCATGCCGCACTGAACGAGGGAGTAATCATCGGCACGTGACTGCCAAGCGTTCATAACGTCTTGGTTCTCTGGGACAGGTGCGTTACCTAGCGGTGCTTCTAGGACATAATCTTTCTTGGCAGCTATGAGGATGATCCTCAGGTTCCGGACCCAGTCCGTATAGTTGCTGCCATCATCTTTCAGCTTGGTTTTCTCTAGGAACGCGTTGAAGTTGAGGACAACGTGGGCCATTTGATCTACAAGACATATTGTAAAGATTTTAGACTAAGTTCATGATAATTAAGTTCATCTAATCAAATTACTCAATGAACTCCCACTCAGATAGACATCCCTCTAGTCATCTAAGTGAAACATGATCTGAGTCAACTAGGTCGTGTCCGATCATCACGTGAGATGGACTAGTCAACATCGGTGAACATCTTCATGTTGATCATATCTTCTATATGATTCATGCTCGACCTTTCGGTCTTCTGTGTTCCGAGGCCATGTCTGTACATGCTAGGCTCGTCAAGTCAACCTAAGTGTATTACGTGTGTAAATCTAGCTTACACCCATTGTATTCGAACGTTAGAATCTATCACACCCGATCATCACGTGGTGCTTCGAAACAACGAACCTTCGCAATGGTGCACAGTTAGGGGGAACACTTTCTTGAAATTATTACGAGGGATCATCTTATTTAAGCTACCGTCGTTCTAAGCAAATAAGATGTAAAACATGATAAACATCACATGCAATCAAATAGTGACATGATATGGCCAATATCATTTGCTCCTTTTGATCTCCATCTTCGGGGCTCCATGATCATCGTTGTCACCGGCATGACACCATGATCTCCATCATCATGATCTCCATCATCGTGTCTTCTTGAAGTTGTCTCGTCATCTATTACTTCTACTACTATGGCTAACGCTTTAGCAATAAAGTAAAGTAATTACATGATGTTTCTGTTGACACGCAGGTCATAAATAAATAAAGACAATTCCTATGGCTCTTGCAGGTTGTCATACTCATCGACATGCAAGTCGTGATTCCTATTACAAGAACACGATCATCTCATACATCACATATATCATTCATCACATCCTTTGGCCATATCACATCACAAAACACTTGCTGCAAAAACAAGTTAGACGCCCTCTAATTGTTGTTGCAAGTTTTTACGTGGCCGCTATAGGTTTCTAGCAAGAACGTTTCTTACCTACGCCAAGACCACAACGTGAACTACCAATTTCTATTTACCCTTCATAAGGACCCTGTTCATCGAATCCGATCCGACTAAAGTGGGAGAGACAGACACCCGCCAGCCACCTTATGCAACTAGTGCATGTCAGTCGGTGGAACCAGTCTCATGAAAGCGTGCATGTAAGGTCGGTCCGGGCCGCTTCATCCCACAATGCCGCCGAATCAAGATAAGACTAGTAACGGTAAGATAATTGACAATATCGATGCCCACAACTACTTTGTGTTCTACTCGTGCATAGAAACTACGCGGGGAGGAGAGGAGAGGTTGATGAAGATCCAGCAGCATGACGGTGTGGTGGTGGATGCAGCAGGATCCCGACAGGGCTTCGCCAAGCGCAAGCGGGGAGGAGAGGTGTTACGGAGGGAGAGGGAGGCGCCAAGAGCAAAGGTGCGGCTGCCCTCCCTCCCCCCTCTTTATATAGGGGCCTTGGGGGGGTGCTGGCCCTAGGGAGATGGATCTCCAAGGGGGCGGCAGCCAAGGGGTGGCTCCCCCCCCCCCCCAAGCCAAGTGGGGGGCGCCCCCACCCCTAGGGTTTCCCAACCCTAGGCGCAGGGGAGACCCAAGGGGGGGGGGGCGCACCAGCCCACTAGGGGCTGGTTCCCCTCCCAATTCAGACCATGGGGCCCTCCGGGATAGGTTGCCCCACCCAGTGGACCCCCAGGATCCTTCCGGTGGTCCCGGTACAATACCGGCGACCCCCGAAACCTTCCCGATGGCCGAAACTAGACTTCCTATATATAAATCTTTACCTCCGGACCATTCCGGAACTCCTCGTGACGTCCGGGATCTCATCCGGGACTCCGAACAACTTTCGGGTTACTGCATACTAATATCTCTACAACCCTAGCGTCACCGAACCTTAAGTATGTAGACCCTACGGGTTCGGGAGACATGCAGACATGACCGAGACGACTCTCCGGTCAATAACCAACAGCGGGATCTGGATACCCATGTTGGCTCCCACATGCTCCACGGTGATCTCATCGGATGAACCACGATGTCGAGGATTCAATCAATCCGTATACAATTCCCTTTGTCAATCGGTATGTTACTTGCCCGAGACTCTATCGTCGGTATCCCAATACCTCATTCAATCTCGTTACCGGCAAGTCACTTTACTCGTACCGTAATGCATGATCCCGTGATCAACCACTTGGTCACATTGAGCTCATTATGATGATGCATTACCGAGTGGGCCCAGAGATACCTCTCCGTCATATGGAGTGACAAATCCCAGTCTCGATTCGTGCCAACCCAACAGACACTTTCGGAGATACCTGTAGTGTACCTTTATAGTCACCCAGTTACGTTGTGACGTTTGGCACACCCAAGGCACTCCTACGGTATCCGGGAGTTGCACAATCTCATGGTCTAAGGAAATGATACTTGACATTCGGAAAAGCTACAACAGACGAACTACACGATCTTTGAGCTATGCTTAGGATTGGGTCTTGTCCATCACATCATTCTCCTAATGATGTGATCCCGTTATCAATGACATCCAATGTCCATAGTCAGGAAACCATGACTATCTTTTAATCAACGAGCTAGTCAACTAGAGGCTCACTAGGGACGTGTTGTGGTCTATGTATTCACACATGTATTACGATTTCCGGATAACACAATTATAGCATGAACAATAGGCAATTATCATGAACAAAGAAATATAATAATAACCATTTTATTATTGCCTCTAGGGCATATTTCCAACATACATGACCGAGATGCTTCTCCGGTCAATAACCAATAGCGGGACCTAGATGCCCATATTGGTTCCTACATATACTATGAAGATCTTTATCGGTGGAACCTTTATGACAACATACGTAGTTCCCTTTGTTCGTTGGTATGTTACTTGCCCGAGATTCGATTGTCGGTATCTCCATACCTAGTTCAATCTCGTTACTAGCAAGTCTCTTTACTTGTTCCGTAATACATCATCTCGTAACTAACTCCTTAGTCACTTTGCTTGCAAGCTTCTTGTGATGTTGTATTACCGAGAGGGCCCAGAGATACTTCTCTGATACACGGAGTGACAAATCCTAATCTCAATCCATGCCAACTCAATAGACACATTCGTAGATGCCTATAGAGCATCTTTATGATCACCCAGTTACGTTTGTGATGTTTGATATCACAGAAGGTATTCCTCCAGTATCCGGGAGTTGCATGATCTCATAGTTGAAGGAATATGTATTTGACATTAAGAAAGCAATAGCGATAAATTGAACGATCATATGCTAAGCTAACAGATGGGTCTTGTCCAACACATCATTCTCCTAATGATGTGATCCCATTATCAAATGACAACTCATGTCTATGGTTAGGAAACCTTAACCATCTTTGATCAGCGAGCTATTCTAGTAGAGGCTCACTAGGGACATGGTATTTGTTTATGTATCCACACATGTATTTAAGTTTCCAATCAATACAATTCCAGCATGAATAATAAACCTTTATCATGATTAAGGAAATATAATAATAACCATTTTATTGTTGCCTCTAGGGAATATTTCCATCAGATGATTCTCCACTTCACTTTGAAATTCTTTGAACTTTTCAAATGTTTCATACTTGTGCTTCATTAAGTAGATTTGCCCATACCTACTTAAATCATTTGTGAAGGTTAGAAAATAACGATACCCACCGCATGCTTCAACACTTATCGGACCGCATACATCAGTTTGTATTATTTCCAATAAGTCATTAGCTCACTCCATTGTTCCGGAGAACAGAGTTTTAGTCATCTTACCCATGAGGCATGGTTCGCAAGTATCAAATGATTCTTAATTAAGTGATTCCAAAAGTCCATCCACATGGAGTTTCTTCATGCGTTTTACACCAATATGAGCTAAAAGGCAGTGCCACAAGTATGTTGCACTATCATTATCAACTTTGCATCTTTTGGCATCAATATTATGAATATGTGTATCACTACGATCGAGATTCAACAAGAATAGAGCATTCACTAAAGGTGCATGACCATAAAAGATGTTACTCATATAAATAGAACAACCATTATTCTCTGACTTAAATGAATAACCATCTCGCAATAAACAAGATCCAGATATAATGTTCATGCTCAACACTGGCACCAAATAACAGTTATTTAGGTCTAAAACTAATCCCGAAGGTAGATGTAGAGGTAGCGTGCCGACGGTGATCACATCAACCTTGGAACCATTCCCAAAGCGCATCGTCCCCTCGTCCTTTGCCAATCTTCATTTATTCCGCAACTCCTGTTTCGAGTTGCAAATATAAGCAACTGAACCAGTATCAAATACCCATGCGCTACTACGAGCATCAATAAGGAACACATCAATAACATGTATATCAAATATACCTTTGTTCACTTTGCCATCCTTCTTATCCGCCAAGTATTTGGGGCAGTTTCGCTTCTAGTGACCATTACCCTTGCAGTAGAAGCACCCAGTCTCAGGCTTGGGTCCGGCTTTGGGCTTCTTCACGGGAGCGGCAACTTGCTTGTTGTTCTTCTAGAAGTTCCATTTATTTCCCTTGTCCTTTTTCTTGAAACTGGTGGTCTTATTAACCACCAACACTTGATGCTCTTTCTTCATTTCTACCTCCGTCGATTTTAGCATCGCAAAGAGCTCGGTAGTCGTTTTTGTCATCCCTTGCATATTATAGTTCATCACGAAGCCTTTGTAGCTTGGTGGCAGTGACTAAATAACTCTGTCAATAACACTCTCGATACCCAGGCATTTTGAGTATGTGTTCACTAACAGAACTATTCTCCTCCATCTTACAGCTGAAGAACTCGTTGGAGACTTCATATCTCTTAACCCATTTGCTTGAAATATTAACTTCAGCTCTTGGAACATCTCATATGCTCCATGGCGTTTGATTTCTACTACACAACCTTCTTCTTGTAGACGTTGTTGGGCCTCCAAGTGCAAAGGTTTGTGGGACAGTAGCAAATTTCCCTCAAGTGGATGACCTAAGGTTTATCAATCCGTGGGAGGCGTAGGATGAAGATGGTCTCTCTCAAACAACCTTGCAACCAAATAACAAAGAGTCTCTTGTGTCCCCAACACACCCAATACAATGGTAAATTGTATAGGTGCACTAGTTCGGCGAAGAGATGGTGATACAAGTGCAATATGGATGATAGATGTGAGTATTTGTAATCTGAAAATATAAAAACAGCAAGGTAACTAATGGTAAAAGTGAGCACAAACGGTATTGCAATGCGTTGAAACAAGGCCTAGGGTTCATACTTTCACTAGTGCAAGTCCTCTCAACAATAATAACATAATTGGATCATATAACTATCCCTCAACATGCAACAAAGAGTCACTCCAAAGTCACTAATAGCGGAGAACAAACGAAGAGATTATGGTAGGGTACGAAACCACCTCAAAGTTATCCTTTCCGATCGATCTATTCAAGAGTCTGTAGTAAAATAACATGAAGCTATTCTTTCCGTTAGATCTACCATAGAGTTCGTACTAGAATAACACCTTAAGACACAAATCAACCAAAACCCTAATGTCACCTAGATACTCCAATGTCACCTCATGTATCCGTGGGTATGATTATACGATATGCATCACACAATCTCAGATTCATCTATTCAACCAACATAAAGAACTTCAAAGAGTGCCCCAAAGTTTCTACCGGAGAGTCAAGACGAAAACATGTGCCAACCCCTATGCATAAGTTCACGAGGTCATGGAACTCGCAAGTTGATCACCAAAACATACATCTAGTGGATCACGTGATATCCCATTGTCACCACAGATAAGCACATGCAAGACATACATCAAGTGTTCTCAAATCCTTAAAGACTCACTCCGATAAGATAACTTCAAAGGGAAAACTCAATCCATTACAAGAGAGTAGAGGGGGAGAAACATCATAAGATCCAACTATAATAGCAAAGCTCGTGATACATCAAGATCGTACCACCTCAAGAACACGAGGGAGAGAGAGAGATCAAACACATAGCTACTGGTACATACCCTCAGCCCTGAGGGTGGACTACTCCCTCCTCGTTATGGAGAGCGCCAGGATGATGAAGATGGCCACCATAGAGGGATTCCCCCCTCCGGTAGGGTGCCGGAACGGGTCTAGATTGGTTTTTGGTGGCTACGGAGGCTTCTGGCGGTGGAACTCCCGATCTATTCTGCTCCCCGATGTTTTTAGGGTATATGGACATATATAGGTGAAAGAGGTTGGTCAGGGGAGCCACGAGGGGCCCACGAGGGTGGGGGCGCGCCCAGGGGGTAGGGCGCGCCTCCCTGCCTCGTGCCTCCCTCAAAGCTTCCCTGACGTCTACTCCAAGTCTCCTGGATTGCTTCCATTCCAAAAGTAAGTTTCGTGAAGTTTCAGATCAATTGGACTCCGTTTGATTTTCCTTTTTTGTGATACTCTAAAACAAGGAAAAAATAGAAACTAGCACTAGGCTCTAGGTTAATAGGTTAGTCCCAAAAATCATATAAAATAGCATATAAAACATCCAAGGTTGATAATATAATAGCATGGAATAATCAAAAACTATAGATACGCTGGAGACGTATCAAGCATCCCCAAGCTTAATTCCTGCTCGTCCTTGAGTAGGTAAATGATAAAAACAGATTTTTTTTATGTGGAATGCTACCTAACATATTTATCCATGTAGTTCTCTTTATTGTGGCAAGAATATTCAGATCCATAAGATTCAAGACAATAGTTTAATATTGACATAAAAATAATAATACTTCAAGCATACTAACAAAGTAATTATGTCTTCTCAAAATAACATGGCCAAAGAAAGCTATCCCTACAAAATCGTATAGTCTGGCTATGATTTATCTTCATCACACAAAATATTTAAATCATGCACAACCCCGATGACAAGCCAAGCAATTGTTTCATACTTTTGATGTTGTCAAACCTTTTCAATCTTCACACAATATATGAGCGTGAGCCATGGATATAGCACTATAGGTGGAATAGAATGGTGGTTGTGGAGAAGACAAAAAGGAGAAGATAGTCTCACATAAACTAGGCGTATCAACAGGCTATGGATATTCCCATCAATAGATATCAATGTGAGTGAGTAGGGATTTCCATGCAACGGATGCACTAGAGCTATAAGTGTATGAAAACTCAAAAAGAAACTAAGTGGGTGTGCATCCAACTCGCTTGCTCACGAAGACCTAGGGCAATTTGAGGAAGCCCATCATTGGAATACACAAGCCAAGTTCTATAATGAAAGATTCCCACTAGTATATGAAAGTGACAAGATAGGAGACTCTCTATCATGAAGATCATGGTGCTACTTTGAAGCACAAGTGTGGTAAAAGGATAGTAACATTGCCCCTTCTCTCTTTTTCTCTCATTTTTTTTCATTTTTTTGGGACTTCTCTTTTTTGCCTTTTTTTTCTTTTTTTCGTCCCGAGTCTCATCCCGACTTGTGGGAGAATCATAGTCTCCATCATCCTTTCCTCACTGGGACAATGCTCTAATAATGATGATCATCACACTTTTATTCACTTACAACTCAAGAATTACAACTCGATACTTAGAAAAAATATGACTCTATATGAATGCCTCCGGCGGTGTACCGGGATGTGCAATGACTCATGAGTGACATGTATGAAAGAATTATGAACGGTGGCTTTGCCACAAATACGATGTCAACTACATGATCATGCAAAGCAATATGACAATGATGAAACGTGTCATAATAACGGAACGGCGGAAAATTGCATGGCAATATATCTCGGAATGGCTATGGAAACGGCATAATAGGTAGGTATGGTGGTTGTTTTGAGGAAGGTATATGGTGGGTTTAAGGTACCGGCGAAAGTTGCGCGGTACTAGAGAGGCTAGCAATGGTGGAAGGGTGAGAGTGCGTATAATCCATGGACTCAACATTAGTCATAAAGAACTCACATACTTATTGCAAAAATTTATTAGTTATTGAAAAAGAGTACTACACGCATGCTCCTAGGGGGATAGATTGGTAGGAAAAGACCATCGCTCGTCCCCGACCACCAGTCATAAGGAACACAATCAATAAATAAATCATGCTCCGACTTCATCACATAACGGTTCACCATACGTGCATGCTACGGGAACCACAAACTTTAACACAAGTATCTCTCAAATTCACAACTACTCAACTAGCATGACTCTAATACCACCATCTTCATATCTCAAAAAAATCATCAAGTATCAAACTTCTAATAGTATTCAATGCACTTTATACGAAAGTTTTTATTATATCCATCTTGGATGCCCATCATATTAGGACTAAATTCATAACCAAAGAAAATTATCATGCTGTTTAGGACTCTCAAAATAATATAAGTGACGCATGAGAGTTCATCTATTTATATAAAATAAAACCACCACCGTGCTCTAAAAAGATGTAAGTGAAGCACTAGAGCAACAACAAACTACTCCGAAAGATATAAGTGAAGATCAATGAGTAGTCGAATAATTATGCAACTATGTGAAGACTATCTAACATTTAATAATTTCAGATCTTGGTATTTTATTCAAACAGCAAGTAAAGCAAAAGAAAATAAAATGACGCTCCAAGCAAAACACATATCATGTGGTGAATAAAAATATAGCTCCAAGTAAAGTTATCGATGAACGAAGACGAAAGAGGGGATGCCTTCCGGGGCATCCCCAAGCTTAGGCTCTTGGTTGTCCTTGAATATTACCTTGGGGTGCCTTGGGCATCCCCAAGCTTAGGCTCTTGCCACTCCTTATTCCATAGTCCATTGAATCTTTACCCAAAACTTGAAAACTTCACAACACAAAACATAACAGAAAACTCGTAAGCTCTGTTAGTATAAGAAAATAAATCACCACTTAGGTACTGTTATGAATTAATTCTAAATTCATATTGGTGTAATATCTACTGTATTACAACTTCTCTATGGTTCATACCCTCCGATACTACTCATAGATTCATCAAAATAAGCAAACAACACATGGAAAGCAGAATCTGTCAAAAAAAGAACATGCTGTAGTAATCTGTAGGTTCCGAATACTTCTGTAACTCAAAAAATCCTGAGAAATTAGGAAGTCCTAGGAAATTTGTTTATTAATCTACTGCAAGTGGAATTGGTATTTTATATCTCTCTGGTAAAAAATGAAAATTATTCTCGTGAGCGCATACTTTATGTTTTTTACAGCAAGATCAAATAACAATCACCCAAGAAGATCCTAAAGGCTTTACTTGACACAAATACTAATCTATTCTACTCCCCGATATTTTTAGGGTGCCAGAACGGGTCTAGATTGGTTTTCGGTGTCTACGGAGGCTTCTGGCGGCGGAACTCTCGATCTATTCTGCTCCCCGATGTTTTTAGGGTATATGGACATATATAGGCGAAAGAAGTCGGTCAGGGGAGCCACGAGGGGCCCACGAGGGTGGGGGGCGCGCCTCCATGCCTCGTGCCTCCCTCGAAGCTTCCCTGACGTCTACTCCAAGTCTCCTGGATTGCTTCCGTTCCAAAAATAAGTTCCATGAAGTTTCAGGTCAATTGGACTCCGTTTGATTTTCCTTTTCTGCCATACTCTAAAACAAGCAAAAAACAGAAACTAGCACTAGGCTCTAGGTTAATAGGTTAGTCCCAAAAATCATATAAAATAGCATATAAATGCATATAAAACGTCCAAGGTTGATAATATAATAGCATGGAACAATCAAAAATTATAGATACGCTGGAGACGTATCAGCGTTCAAAACGCTTTTGAAGTCCCGACTCTAAGCTGTAAAGCATGGCACATTGAACTATCGAGTAGTCATCATTCCGCATTTGCCAGGCGTTCACAACATCTAGGTTAGCGGGAGCGAGTATGTCACCTAGCAGTGCATTGATGACCCACAAGTATAGGGGATCTATCGTAGTCCTTTCGATAAGTAAGAGTGTCGAACCCAACGAGGAGCAGAAGGAAATGATAAGCGGTATTCAGCAAGGTATTCTCTGCAAGTACTGAAATAAGTGGTAACAGATAGTTTTGTGATAAGATAAATTGTAACGAGCAACAAGTAACAAAAGTAAATAAAGGGCAGCAAGGTGGCCCAATCCTTTTTGTAGCAAAGGACAAGCCGGAACAAACTCTTATAATAGGAAAAGCGCTCCCGAGGACACATGGGAATATCGTCAATCTAGTTTTCATCATGTTCATATGATTCGTTTTCGATACTTTGATAATTTGATATGTGGGTGGACCGGTGCTTGGGTGCTATTCTTACTTGAACAAGCATCCCACTTATGATTAACCTCTATTGCAAGCATCCGCAACTACAACAAAAGTATTAAGGTAAACCTAACCATAGCATGAAACATGTGGATCCAAATCAGCCCCTTATGAAGCAATGCATAAACTAGGGTTTAAGCTTCTGTCACTCTAGCAACCCAGCATCTACTTATTACTTCCCAATGCCTTCCTCTAGGCCCAAATAATGGTGAAGTGTTATGTAGTCGACGTTCACATAACACCACTAGAGGCTAGACAACATACATCTTATCAAAATATCAAACGAATACCAAATTCACATGACTACTAATAGCAAGACTTCTCCATTGTCCTCAGGAACAAACGTAATTACTCACAAAGCATATTCATGTTCATAAGCAGAGGGGTAATAATATGCATATAGGATCTGAACATATGATCTTCCACCAAATAAACCAACTAGCATCAACTACAAGGAGTAATCAACACTACTAGCAACCTACTAGCACCAATCCTGGACTTTGAGACAAGAATTGGATACAAGAGATGAACTAGGGTTTGGAGATGAGATGGTGCTGGTGAAGATGTTGATGGAGATTGCCCTCTCCTGATGAGAGGATCGTTGGTGATGATTTCCCCCTCCCGGAGGGAAGTATCCCCGGCAGAACAGCTCTGCCGGAGCTCTAGATTGGATCCGCCAAGGTTCCGCCTCGTGGTGGCAGAGTCTCGTCCCGAAAAGATCCTTTTTATTTTTTCCCCATCAAAAGACTTCATATAGGAGAAGATGGACGTTACAGAGCCACTAGGGGGCCCACGAGGCAGGGGGGCGCGCCCTAGGGGGGGCGCCCCCACCCTCGTGAGCAGGGTGTGGGCCCCCTGGCCTTCACCTTTGGCGAGGATTTTTATTTATTTATTTTAAGATGTTTCGTGGAGTTTCAGGAGTTTTGGAGTTGCGCAGAATAGGTCTCTAATATTTGCTCCTTTTCCAGCCCATAATTCCAGCTGCCGGCATTCTCCCTCTTCATGTAAACCTTGTAAAATAAGAGAGAATAGCCATAAGTATTGTGATATAAAGTGAAATAACAGTCCATAATGCAATAAATATCGATATAAAAGCATGATGCAAAATGGACGTATCAACTCCCCCAAGCTTAGACCTCGCTTGTCCTTAAGCGAAAAGCCGATAACAATAGATATGTCCTCATGTTTAGAGGTAGAGGCATCGATAAAAATAGAATACGGACATGAAGGCATCATGATTATTCTCATAACAACAACATATATAGATTTTTTCATATGATTACTTATGTTCAAGTGATGATCTATTCACAATGCAAAAGTATAAATCATAAACCTTACTGGGCTCCGACAAACTATAATCTCAGTCATTGAAGCAATTGCAATTTATCATAACATCGGAAAGAGTCTATGTCAGAGCTAAAAAGCAAGTCCACATACTCAACTATCATTTAGTCCTTCATAATTGCTAACACTCACGCAATACTTGTGGTTACGGAGTTTTAATCGGACACAGAGAAAGATAGGGGCTTATAGTTTTGCCCCACAACCTTTTACCTCAAGGGTAATGTCAACAATAATGGTTCATGCTCCCCTACATCCAATTAGATATATATATATATATATATATATATATATATATATATATATATATATATCATGTTCTTTCCAACATGCTGAGCTTGCCAAAGGATAAAATGAAAAAGAAAAGGTGAAGATCACCATGACTCTTGCATAAGGTAGAGGATAATAATAAAGATAGGCCCTTCGCAGAGGGAAGCAGAGGTTGCCATGCGCTTTTATGGTTGGATGCATAAAATCTCAATGCGAAAGAACGTCACTTTATATTGCCCCTTGTGATATGAACCTTTATTATGCAGTCCGTCGCTTTTATTACTTCCACATCACAAGATCGTATAAAGCTTATTTCTACCACACCAATCAATCATACATATTTAGAGAAATTTTTATTGTTTTGCACCGATGACAACTTACTTGAAGGATCTTACTCAATCCATAGGTAGATATGGTGGACTCTCATGGCAAAACTGGTTTAAGGGTATTTGGAAGCACAAGTAGTATTTCTACTTGGTGCTGAGAATTTGGCTAGCATGAGGGGGAAAGGCAAGCTCAACAAGTTAGAGGATCCATGACAACATACTTTATCTCAGATATAAGAAAGACATAACTCATTACGTTGTCTTCCTTGTCCAACATCAACTCTTTAGCATGTCATATTTTAATGAGTGCTCCCAATCATAAAAGATGTCAATGATAATATATCTATATGTGAAAACCTCTCTTTCCTTATTACTTCCTATTAATTGCAACAATGACCAAAGCTATGTCTGCCAACTCCCAACAACTTTTAATCATCATACTCTTTCTATGTGAAGTCATTACTCTCAATAAGATCAATATGAACTTTTTGTTTCTTTTTATTCTTTTTATTCTTTTCTTTTATTCACCCAAGGTCATGGCAACATAATCAAGCCCTTGACTCAACACTAATCTTTATTATATAGCTCACGGACTCGATTACAAATAGAGATCATAAAGCAAAACTTAAAACTAGATCATGCCATAAACTTTATTCTACTAGATCAAGATACTACTAATAGGATCGAACTAAGAAAAACGATAAAGATAGGAGTTGTGATTGTGATACGATACCGGGGCACCTCCCCCAAGCTTGGCAGTTGCCAAGGGGAGTGCGCATACCCATGTGATTATGTCTCCTTTATCGGTGAAGAAGGTGGTGGTGATGTTGTCTTAGTTGATGGCTTAGGCTTCTCCCTTAATTTGCGCTTGAGGACGACATTTTGACCCCTCAGATCACCAATCTCCCACTCCAGGGTTAATATCTTTTTCCATAGGTCCTGCTTATTTTCCTGCAAGAGACGAAAAGGGATAAACTCGAACTTGGGTTTCTTTACCCTATCAGGGAGACTTGACTTTTTGAACTCCACCTGCATGTCCCCAGGTTGAGGTAATGGTGCTTCATCTTCATCTGAGCTCGCCTCCTCCTTCCCCTTGGGTTCATAGTCCTCTTCTTCCTTCGTGGTCCATCCATCGTGTTCCACATCTCCATAGACCTTGGGGTTTGCTAAGTAATCATCCACATAGCTTTCTCCTGCCGAATCCTGGGAAGACATGTTGATTTAATCTGCAACGGGACAGCTCGAAACGAAAACAGAGGATACTTGTGTGATACGGGAGTCAAAACCTTCGGGAGAATATATAATGAACTTTTACCGACCAAAATACGTAACGTGCAAGAAAACGGAGTTCGGAAGGCACACGAGGTGCTCACGAGGTAGGGGGGCGCCCCCAGGGGGTAGGGCGCTCCCACCACCCTCGTGGGGCCCTCGTGTCCTCCCCGGACTGCTACTTATTTTTCTATTTTTCTAAATATTCCAAAACGGAGAAATATTGCCTTAAAATTGTTTTGGAGTCGGTTTACTTACCGTACCACATACCTATTCCTTTTCGGAGTCTGAAACGTTCCGGAAAGTGTCCCTTATGTATTCCTCCGGGGTTACGGTTTCAATAATATTGGTCTCAACATTTATGGGATTACCTGAGATATAATGTATAATTCTTTGACCGTTTACCACCTTCGGATTTGTGCCCTCGAAGTTGTTGATTTTTATGGCACCGGAACGATATACCTCCTCGATAACATAGGAGCCTTCCCATTTAGAGAGAAGTTTTCCTGCAAAAAATCTTAAACGAGAGTTGTATAGCAATATATAATCACCTACTCACGCTTTTGTATCCTTTTGTCATGCCATCTTTTAACCTTTTCTTTAAACAACTTGGCATTTTCATAAGCCTGGGTTCTCCATTCATCAAGTGAGCTAATATCAAATAACCTCTTCTCACCGGCAAGTTTGAAATCATAGTTAAGCTCTTTAATAGCCCAATATGCCTTATGTTCTAGTTCGAGAGGCAAGTGACATGCTTTTCCATAAACCATTTTATACGGAGACATACCCATAGGATTTTTGTATGCAGTTCTATATGCCCATAATGCATCATCAAGTTTCTTAGACCAATTCTTTCTAGACCTATTAACAATCTTTTGCAAAATTAATTTGAGCTCTCTATTGCTCAACTCTACTTGACCACTAGACTATGGGTGATAAGGAGATGCAATTCTATGATTAACATCATATTTAGCAAGCATTTTACGGAAGGCACCATGAATAAAGTGTGAACGACCATCAGTCATTAAATATCTAGGGACTCCAAACCTCGGAAAAATAACTTCTTTAAGCATTTTAATAGAAGTGTTATGATCATCACTACTAGTTGGAATAGCTTCTACCCACTTAGTAACGTAATCAACAACAACTAGAATATGTGTGTATCCATTAGAGGCAGGAAAAGGTCCCATATAATCAAAGCCCCAAACATCAAACAGTTCAATAACAAGAGAATAATTCATAGGCATTTCTTGACGTCTACTAATATTACCAATTCTTTTACACTCATCACAAGACAAGACAAACTTACGGGCATCCTTGAAGAGAGTAGGCCAATAAAAACCAGATTGCAGTACCTTATGTGCAGTTCTATCTCCAGCGTGGTGTCCTCCATAAGACTCGGAATGACACTTGCGTAGGATCTGTTCCTGTTCATGCTCAGGTATACAATGTCTAATAACACCATCTACTCCTTCTTTATAAAGATGTGGGTCATCCCAAAAGTAATGTCTCAAGTCATAGAAAAACTTTTTCTTTTGCTGGTATGTGAAGCTAGGTGGTATAAACTTAGCAACAATATAATTAGCATAATCAGCATACCACGGAGTACTACGAGAAGTACTTATAACATTTAATTGTTCATCAGGAAAGTTATCATTAATAGGTAGTGGGTCATCAAGAACATTCTCTAACCTAGACAAGTTGTCTACAACGGGGTTCTCAGCTCCCTTTCTATCAACAATATGCAAATCAAATTCTTGTAGCAAGAGAACCCACCTAATAAGTCTAGGTTTAGCATCTTTCTTCTCCATAAGGTATTTAATACCAGCATGATCAGTGTGAATAGTTACTTTAGAATCAACAATATAAGGTCTGAACTTATCACAAGCAAATACAACTGCTAAAAATTCTTTTTCAGTAGTAGCATAATTTCTTTGAGCATTATCTAGAGTCTTACTAGCATAATGAATAACATTTAATTTCTTATCAACTCTTTGCCCTAGAACAACACCTACAGCATAATCACTAGCATCACACATAATTTCAAAGGGTAAATTCCAATCAGGTGGCTGAACAACAGGTGCAGAGACTAATGCTTTCTTAAGTATTTCAAATGCTTCTACACAATCATCATCAAAGACAAATGGTATATCTTTTTGTAATAAATTAGTCAGAGGCCGAGAGATTTTTGAGAAGTCCTTAATGAACCTCCTATAAAATCCGACGTGACCAAGGAAACTTCTTATACATTTGATGTCCTTGGGACATGGCATCTTTTCAATAGCATCAACCTTGGCTTTATCAACTTCAATACCTCTTTCAGAAACTTTGTGCCCCAAGACAATACATTCATTAACCATAAAGTGACACTTTTCCCAATTCAAGACAAGATTAGTTTCTTCACATCTCTTCAAAACTCGATCAAGATTGCTCAAGCAATCATCAAAAGAAGAACCATAGACAGAAAAGTCGTCCATGAAAACCTCACAAATCTTTTCACAAAAGTCAGAGAATATAGCCATCATGCATCTTTGAAAGGTAGCAGGTGCATTACATAAACCAAAAGTCATACGTCTATAAGAAAAAGTACCAAAAGGGCATGTAAAAGTAGTCTTAGATTGATCTCTGGCCGACACAGGTATTTGAGAGAAACCAGAATAACCATCTAGAAAGCAATAATGTGTATGTTTGCATAATCTTTCTAGCATTTGATCAATAAAAGTTAAGGGGTAATGATCTTTCTTAGTGGCCTTATTTAATTTGCGGGAATCAATTACCATCCTATAACCTGTGATAATTCTTTGTGGAATCAATTCATCTTTATCATTAGGAACAACAGTAATACCTCCCTTCTTAGGGACACAATGTACAGGACTTACCCACTCACTATCAGCAACGGGATAGATTATACCTGCCTCCAGAAGCTTAAGTATTTCTTTTCTTACCACTTCTTTCATTTTAGGATTTAGGCGTCGTTGAGGACCACGAACTGGTTTGGCATCTGCCTCCAAATTTATTTTATGTTGACATAGAGTGGGACTAATGCCCTTAAGATCATCAAGAGTATATTCAATAGCAGCATGATGCTTCTTCAAAGTTTTCAATAATCTTTCTTCTTCATTCTCTGAAAGGTTAGCACTAATAATAATAGGATATATCTTCTTTTCATCAAGATAAGCATGTTTAAGATTATCAGGCAAAGGTTTAAGTTCAAACACGGGATCACCCTTGGGTGGAGGAGGATCCCCTAAAATTTCAACAGGAAAGTTGTGTTGCAGAATAGGTTCCTGTTTAAAGAATACTTCATCTATTTCCCTTCTTTCATTCATGAACATATCATTTTCATGGTCTAGTAAATAGTGTTCTAAAGGATCACTAGGAGGTATGGCAATAGAAGCAGGACCAATAATTTCATCCTTACTAGGAAATTCTTCCTCACGATGTTGTTTACTAAATTTAGAAAAATTAAACTCATGAACCATATCATCCAAGCCAATAGTAACAACATTCTTTTCGCAGTCTATCCTAGCATTAACAGTGTTCAAGAAGGGTCTACCAAATATAATGGGACAAAAGCTATCTTGCGGAGAAGTAAGAACAAGAAAATCGGCAGGATATTTAGTTTTCCCACACAAGACTTCAACATCTCTAAACAATTCCAATCGGTGAAATAGTATCTCTATTAGCAAGTTTAATTGTGACATCAATATCTTCTAACTCAATAGGTGCAATGTCATTCATAATTTCGTTGTATAAGTCAATAGGTATTGCACTAGCACTAGCACCCATATCACATAAGCCATGATAACAATGATCTCCTATTTTAACAGAAATAACAGGCATACCTACCACAGGTCTAGGTTTATCTTTATCACGGGGTTTAGCAATTCTAGCAGTTTCATCACAGAAATAAATAACATGCCCATCTATATTATCAGACAAGAGATCTTTAACAATAGCAATATTAGGTTCAACTTTAACTTGCTCAGGAGGTGTATATGTTCTAATATTGCTTTTACAAACCACAGTTGAAGCTTTAGCATGATCCTTTATCCTAACAGGGAAAGGTGGTCTCTCAACATAAGAAGTAGGAACAATAGGATCATTATAAGTGACAGTCTTTTCTTTAACTTTAATAGGTCCAGCTATTTTTACTTCTATGGGAGGATGATATTTAAACCACTTCTCCTTAGGGAGATCAACATAAGTAGAAAAAGATTCACAGAAAGAAGCTACTATCTCAGAGTCAAGGCCATATTTAGTGCTAAACTTACAGAAAATATCGGTGTCCATAAAATATTTAACACAATCAAACTTAGGTGTCATACCCGACTCCTTACCTTCATAGAGGTCCCAATCTTCAGAGTTGCGTTTAATTCTATCCAATAAATTCCATCTGAATTCAATAGTCTTCATCATAAAAGAGCCAGCAGAAGAAGTATCGAGCATGGTGCGATTGTTTTCAGAAAGCCAAGCATATAAATTTTGAATAATCATTTCTCTTGAGAGCTCATGATTGGGGCATGAATATAACATTGATTTAAGCCTCCCCCAATCTTGAGCGATGCTTTCTCCTTCATGAGGCCAGAAATTATATATATAATTGCGATCACGGTGAACAAGATGCATAGGGTAATACTTTTGATGAAATTCCAACTTCAATCTTTTATAGTCCCATGATCTCATATCATCACATAGGCTATACCATATCAATGCGTCTCCCTTGGAAGATAAAGGGAAGACCTTCTTCTTAGAAACATCATCGGGTATACCTGCAAGTTTAAATAATCCACAAAATTCATCCACATATATTAAGTGCTCATCAGGATGCTTTGTTCCATCTCCTGTAAAAGGGTTAGCTAGCAGTCTTTCCATCATACCCGAAGGAAATTCAAAAGGAGTTTCATTTTCAATAGGTTCAGTAGGTTGAGAAGCAACTCTTTGCTCTACTGGACGGGGTGAAGATACCCCGAACAAGCCCCTCAGAGAATTACTTTCCATAGTAACAAGTGACAGTAAATTTCAGCACACTATATAAATTTTTCCTTACCAAATTCCACCTACCAAAGGCGCTACACTCCCCGGCAACGGTGCCAGAAAAGAGTCTTGATGACCCACAAGTATAGGGGATCTATCATAGTCCTTTCGATAAGTAAGAGTGTCAAACCCAACGAGGAGCAGAAGGAAATGATAAGCGGTTTTCAGCAAGGTATCCTTTGCAAGTACTGAAATAAGTGGTAACAGATAGTTTTGTGATAAGCTAAATTGTAACGAGCAACAAGTAACAAAAGTAAATAAAGTGCAGCAAGGTGGCCCAATCCTTTTTGTAGCAAAGGACAAGCCGGAACAAACTCTTATAATAGGAAAAGCGCTCCCGAGGACACATGGGAATATCGTCAAGCTAATTTTCATCACGTTCATATGATTCACGTTCGATACTTTGATAATTTGATATGTGGGTGGACCGGTGCTTGGGTGCTGTTCTTACTTGAACAAGCATCCCACTTATGATTAACCTCTATTGCAAGCATCCACAACTACAACAAAAGTATTAAGGTAAACCTAACCATAGCATGAAACATGTGGATCCAAATCAGCCCCTTACGAAGCAACGCATAAACTAGGGTTTAAGCTTCTGTCACTCTAGCAACCCATCATCTACTTATTACTTCCCAATGCCTTCCTCTAGGCCCAAATAATGGTGAAGTGTTATGTAGTCAACGTTCACATAACACCACTAGAGGCTAGACAACATACATCTTATCAAAATATCAAACGAATACCAAATTCACATGACTACTAATAGCAAGACTTCTCCCTTGTCCTCAGGAACACACATAATTACTCACAAAGCATATTCATGTTCATAATCAGAGGGGTAATAATATGCATATAGGATCTGAACATATGATCTTCCACCAAATAAACCAACTAGCATCAACTACAAGGAGTAATCAACACTACTAGCAACCTACTAGCACCAATCCCGGACTTTGAGACAAGAATTGGATACAAGAGATGAACTAGGGTTTGGAGATGAGATGGTGCTGGTGAAGATGTTGATGGAGATTGCCCTCTCCTGATGAGAGGATCGTTGGTGATGACGATGGTGATGATTTCCCCCTCCCGGAGGGAAGTATCCCCGGCAGAACAGCTCTGCCGGAGCTCTAGATTGGATCCGCCAAGGTTCCGCCTCGTGGCGGCGGAGTCTTGTCCCGAAAAGTTCCTTTTTATTTTTTTCTCATCTAAAGACTTCATATAGGAGAAGATGGACGTAGGAGAGCCACCAGGGGCCCATGAGGTAGGGGGCGCGCCCTAGGGGGGGGGCACCCCCACCCTCGTGAGCAGGGTGTGGGCCCCCTGGCCTTCATCTTTGGGGAGGATTTTTCTTTATTTATTTTAAGATGTTCCGTGGAGTTTCAGGACTTTTGGAGTTGCACATAATAGGTCTCTAATATTTGCTCCTTTTCCAGCCCAGAATTCCAGCTGCCGACATTCTCCCTCTTCATGTAAACCTTGTAAAATAAGAGAGAATAGCCATAAGTATTATGATATAAAGTGAAATAACAGTCCATAATGCAATAAATATTGATATAAAAGCATGATGCAAAATGGACGTATCATGCATCAAGGACATAATTCTTCTGTGTAGCAATGAGGATAATCCTCAAGTTACTGACTCAGTCCGTGTAGTTGCTACCATCATCTTTAAACTTAGCTTTCTCTAGGAACACATTAAAATTCAACGGAACAGTAGCACAAGCCATTTATCTACATCATAGATTTGCAATGACTATCAGGACTAAGTTCATGATAAATTAAGTTCAATTAATCAAATTACTAATGAACTCCCACTTAAATTAACATCCCTCAAGTTATCTAAGTGATACATGATCCAAATCAACTAACCCATGTCCGATCATCATGTGAGATGGGGTAGTCATCAATGGTGAACATCTCCATGTTGATCATATCTACTATATGACTCATGTTCGACCTTTCGGTCTCCAGTGTTCCGAGACCATGTCTGTACATGCTAGCCTCGTCAAGTTTAACCCAAGTATTCTGCATGTGTAAAATTGTCTTACACCCGTTGTATGTGAGCGTAGAGTCTATCACACCCGATCATCACAAGGTCCTTGGAAACGACGAACTTTGGCAACGGTGAATACTCAGGAAAAACACTTTTATCTTGAAATTAAGTGAAGGGGTCATCTTATAATGCTATCATTGTTCTAAGCAAACTAAGATGCATAAAGGATAAACATCACATGCAATCAAAATATGTGACATGATATGGCCGTCATCATCTTGTGCTTTTGATCTCCATCTCCAAAGCATCGGCATGATATCCATCATCACTGGGACGACACCTTGATCTCCATCGTAGTGTTGGGGCCGTCTCTCCAACTATTGCTAACACATAGCGATAAAGTAAAGCAATTACATGGCACTTAGTGATTGACACACCGGTCATACAATAATTAAAGACAACCCTAAGGCTCCTGCTGGTTGTCGTACTCACCGACATTCAAGTCGTGAACTTATTACAAAACATGATCATCTCATACATTAACATATATCACATCATATCTTGACCATATCACATCACAACATGCCCTGCAAAAACAAGTTAGACGTCCTCTACTTTGTTGTTGCAAGTTTTACATGGCTGCTATGGGTAACTAGCAAGAACCGTTCTTACCTACAAAAAACCACAACAGTGATTATCAAACTTGTTGTTTTAACCTTCTTTAAGGACCGACCGTAGTCAAATTCGATTCAACTAAAGTGAGAGAAACAGACACCCGCCAGCCACCTTATGCAAAACAAGTTGCATCTTAGTAGATGGAACCGGTCTCATGTACGTGGACATGTAATGTTGGTCCGGGCCGCTTCATCCCACAATACCACTGAATCAAAATAAGACGTTGGTGGTAAGCAGTATGAACATCACCGCCCACAACTCCTTTGTGTTATACCCATGCATATTATCTATGCATAGACCTGGCTCATGATGCCCGCATAGACCTGGCTCATGATGCCACTGTTGGGGAACGTTGCATGGAAAACAAAAATTTTCTACGTGCACACAAGATCTATCCATGGAGATGCATAGCTATGAGAGGGGGGGAGCATCTTCATACCCTTGAAGATCGCTAAGCAGAAGCATTTATCAACACAATTGATGTAGTCGTACACCTTCACGATCCGTCATGATCAAGTATCAGATGTACGGCACATCCGTGTTCAGCACACGTCTAGCTCGATGACGTCCTCGCCTTCTCGATCCAGCAAGAGGGGCGAAGTACTAGATGAGTTCCAGCAGCATGACGGCACGGTGATGGTGGTGGTGTGATGACCCACAAGTATAGGGGATCAGTTGTAGCTCTTTTTGATAATTAAGAGTGTCGAACCCAACGAGGAGCAAAAAGAAATGACAAGTGGTTTTTAGCAAGGTAATGTCTGCAAGTGCTGAAATTTATAAGTAGCAGAGTAGTTTGATAGCAAGGTAATTTGTAACAATAAAGTAAAGATAGTAGTAACAAAAGTGCAGCAAGGTAGCCCAATCCTTTTGATGCAAAGGACAGGCCAAAACGGTCTCTTATGATAAGCAAAGCGTTCTTGAGGGTACACGGGATTTTCATCTAGTCACTTTCATCATGTTGGCTTAATTTGTGTTCGCTACTTTGATAATTTGATATATGAGTGGACCGGTGATTAGGTGTTGTTCTTACTTGAACAAACTTCCTACTTATGATTAACCCTCCCGCAAGCATCTGCATGTACGAGAAAAGTATTAATAATAAATTCCAACCATAGCATTAAACTTTTGGATCCAATTGGTCCCTTACGGAATAACGCATAAACTAGGGTTTAAGCTTCTGCCATTCTCGCAAGCCATCATCTAATGCTACTCCACAATGCATTCCTTTAGGCCCAAATATGGTCAAGTGTCATGTAGTCGACGTTCACGTGACACCACTAAGGGAATCACAACATACATACTATCAAAATATCGAACACATATCAAGTTCACATGATTACTTGCAACATGGTTTCTCCCGTGACCTCAAGAACAAAAGTAACTACTCACAAATGATAATCATGCTCAAGATCATAGGGGTATTAAATAGCATATTGGATCTGAACATATAATCTTCCAAAAAATAAACCATATAGTAATCAACTACAAGATGTAATCAACACTACCAGTCACCCACAAGCACCAATCTATAGTTTCGTAACAAGATTGAATGATAACCCACAAGTATAGGGGATCGCAACAGTTTTCGAGGGTAGAGTATTCAACCCAAATTTATTGATTCGACATAAGGGAAGCCAAAGAATATTCTCAAGTACTAGCAGTTGAGTTGTCAATTCAACCACACCTGGAAACTTAATATCTGCAGCAAAGTAATATGATAGTAGTGGTAACAGTAGCAAAAGTAATATTTTTGGTTTTATAGTGATTGTAACAGTAGTAACGGAAAAGTAAATAAGTGAAGAACAATATATGAAAAGCTCGTAGGCATTGGATCGATGATGGAGAATTATGTCGGATGCGATCGATCATGTAACAGTTATAACATAGGGTGACATAGAACTAACTCCAGTTCATCAATGTAATGTAGGCATGTATTCCGAATGTAGTCATACGTGCTTATGGAAAATAACTTGCATGCCATCTTTTGTCCTACCCTCTAATACGTCTCCAACGTATCTATAATTTTTGATTGTTCCATGCTATTATATTATCTATTTTGGATGTTAATGGGATTATTTATACACTTTTATATTATTTTTGGGACTAGCCTATTAACCGGAGGCCCAGGCCAAATTGCTGTTTTTTTTGCCTATTTCAATGTTTCACAGAAAAGGAATATCAAACGGAGTCCAAACGGAATGAAACCTTCGGGAGCGTTATTTTTGGAACAACGTGATCCAATGGGACTTGCAGTGGACGTCAAGAAACAATCGAGGAGGCCACGAGGCAGGGGGCGCGCCCTCCACCCTCGTGGGCCCCTCGTTGCTCCACCGACCTACTTCTTCCTCCTATATAAATATTCATATAGCCTGCAAACATCCAGGAGCACCACGAAACCCTATTTCCACTGCCGCAACCTTCTGTACCCAAGAGATCCCATCTTGGGGCCTTTTTCAGAGCTTTGCCGGAGGGGGCATTGATCACCGAGGGCCTTACTACCTCTTGAGCACTGCGTTGGTTTTCCCTTGAAGAGGAAAGGGTGATGCAGCAAAGTAGCGTAAGTATTTCCCTAAGTTTTTGAGAACAAAGGTATCAATCCATTAGGAGGCTACGTGCGAGTCCCTCACACCTACACAAAACAAATAAATCCTCGCAACCAACGCAATAAGGGGTTGTCAATCCCTACACGGTCACTTACAAGAGTGAGATCTGATAGATATGATAAGATAATATTTTTGGTATTTTTATGATAAAGATGCAAAGTAAAATAAAAGCAAAGTAAAAAGCAACGGAAATAACTAAGTGTTGGAAGATTAATATGATGAAGATAGACCCGGGGGCCATAGGTTTCACTAGTGGCTTCTCTCAAGAGCATAAGTATTTTACGAGGGTGGACCAGGCATCTTAAGCTTGAGAAAAGCATAATGCGGTATTGCATTAAAACGAGCGAAAGCCATTCTTCCAAGTAGTGCTTGATAACCACTTCGAAATGGGGCGATGTGAAAAGTTAACCTTTCACTTCGAAGTTATCGGGAGAACCGAATACCACCTCTAGTAGAAGAGAGCCCGTACAGTGGGCCTCTTGGCCTAGTATTACTCCCTTGAAGGTAGTATTACTGTGGCTTATTTGTGTTGGGTCCATCCCCATTTTGCGGACTGTGTCCTGGTATATCAGATTTAGATCACTACCGCCGTCCATGAGGACTCGTGTGAAATGGTACCCATTTATTATTGGTTCTAACACCAAGGCTGTTAGTCCTTCGTGCCGGATATTTGTCTCGTGATCCCTACGATCAAAAGTGATCGGGCAGGCCAATCAGGGGTTGAACCTAGGGGTGACGGGCTCTATGGCGCGTGTGCCTCGGAGTGCATGCTTGCTTCTCCTCTTTGTCACATGGATCATGTTTACTGTTTTAACCTCTGGTGGGAACTTTTTCTGTCCTCCGGTGCTTTGCTGGCGAGGTTCACCCTCGTCTTCGCTTGGTGTCTCTTCCCGTTTGTGTTCGGCATTTATCTTACCGGCCTGCTTGAAGTGTTGGGGAACGTAGTAATTTCAAAAATTTCCTACGCACATGCAAGATCATGGTGATGCATAGCAACGAGAGGGGAGAGTGTTGTCCACGTACCCTCGTAGACCGTAAGTGGAAGCGTTAGCACAACGCGATTGATGTAGTCGTACGTCTTCACGATCCGACCGATCAAGTACCGAACGTACGGCACCTCCGAGTTCAGCACACGTTCAACCCGATGACGTCCTTCGAACTCCGATCCAGCCGAGTGTTGATGGAGAGTTTCGTCAGCACGACGGCGTGGTGACGATGTTGATGTTCTACCGACGCAGGGCTTTGCCTAAGCACCGCTACAGTATTATCGAGTTGGACTACGGTGGAGGGGGGCACCGCACACGGCTAAGAGACGATCAACTTGATCAACTTGTGTCTATGGGGTGCCCCCTGGCCACGTATATAAAAGAGTGGAGGAGGGGAGGGGCCGGCCCTCTCTATGGCGCGCCCTAGGGGAGTCCTACTCCCACGGGGAGTAGGATTCCCCCTTTCCTAGTAGAACTAGGATCCCTTCCAAGTAGTAGGAGTGGGAGAGAAGGAAAGGGAAGGGAAAAGGAGAAGGAAGGAAGGGGGCGCCTCCCTTCCCTAGTCCAATTCGGACTAGCCCATGGGGAGGGGTGTGGCCACCCTTTGAGGCCTTTCTCTCCTTTGCCGTATGGCCCATTAAGGCCCAATATGAATTCCCGTAACTCCCCGGTACTCCCGAAAATACCCGAATCACTCGGAACCTTTCCGATGTCCGAATATAGTCGTCCAATATATCGATCTTTACGTCTCGACCATTTTGAGACTCCTCGTCATGTCCCCGATCTCATCCGGGACTCCAAACTCCTTCGGTACATCAAAACACATAAACTCATAATATAACCGTCATCAAAACCTTAAGTGTGCGGACCCTACGGGTTCGAGAACAATGTAGACATGACCGAGACACGTCTCCGGTCAATAACCAATAGCGAACCTGGATGATCATATTGGCTCCCACTTATTCTATGAAGATCTTTATCGGTCAGACCGCATAACAACATACATTGTTCCCTTTGTCATCGGTATGTTACTTGCCCGAGATTTGATCGTCGGTATCTCAATACCTAGTTCAATCTCGTTACCGGCAAGTCTCTTTACTCGTTCCGTAATACATCATCCCACAACTAACTCATTAATTGCGATGCTTGCAAGCCTTAAGTGATGTGCATTACCGAGAGAGCCCAGAGATACCTCTCCGACAGTCGGAGTGACAAATCCTAATCTCGAAATATGCCAACCCGACAAGTACCTTCAGAGACACCTGTAGAGCACCTTTATAATCACCCAGTTACGTTGTTACGTTTGGTCGCACACAAAGTGTTCCTTCGGTAAACGGGAGTTGCATAATTTCATAGTCATAGGAACATGTATAAGTTATGAAGAAAGCAATAGCAACAAACTAAATGATCAAGTGCTATGCTAACGGAATGGGTCAAGTCAATCACATCATTCTCCTAATGATGTGATCCCGTTAATCAAATGACAACTCATGTCTATGGTTAGGAAACATAACCATCTTTGATCAACGAGCTAGTCAAGTAGAGGCATACTAGTGACACTCTGTTTGTCTATGTATTCACACATGTATTATGTTTCCGGTTAATACAATTCTAGCATGAATAATAAACATTTATCATGATATAAGGAAATAAATAATAACTTTATCATTGCCTCTAGGGCATATTTCCTTCAGTCTCCCACTTGCACTAGAGTCAATAATCTAGTTCACATCACCATGTGATTTAATACAATAGTTCACATCACCATGTGATTAACACCCATAGTTCACAAAGACATGTGACCAACACCCAAAGGGTTTACTAGAGTCAATAATCTAGTTCACATCGCTATGTGATTAACACCCAAAGAGTACTAAGGTGTGATCATGGTTTGCTTATGAGAGAAGTTTAGTCAACGGGTCTGCCATATTCAGATCCGTACGTATTTTGCAAATTTCTATGTCAACAATGCTCTGCACGGAGCTACTCTAGCTAATTGCTCCCACTTTCAATATGTATCCAGATTGAGACTTAGAGTCATCTGGATTAGTGTCAAAACTTGCTTCGACGTAACCCTTTACGATGAACCTTTTGTCACCTCCATAATCGAGAAACATATCCTTATTCCACTAAGGATAATTTTGACCAATGTCCAGTGATCTACTCCTAAATCACTATTGTACTCCCTTGCCAAACTCAAGGCAGGGTATACAATAGGTCTGGTACATAGCATGGCATACTTTATAGAACCTATGGCTGAGGCATAGGGAATGACTTTCATTCTCTCTCTATCTTCTGTCGTGGTCGGGCTTTGAGTCTTACTCAACTTCACACCTTGTAACACAGAAAAGAACTCCTTCTTTGACTGTTCCATTTTGAACTATTTCAAAATCTTGTCAAGGTATGTACTCATTGAAAAACTTATCAAGCGTCTTGATCTATCTCTATAGATCTTGATGCTCAATATGTAAGCTACTTCACTGAGGTCATTCTTTGAAAAACTCCTTTAAAACACTCCTTTATGCTTTGCAGAATAATTCTACATTATCTCCGATCAACAATATGTCATTCACATATACTTATCAGAAATGCTGTAGTGCTCCCACTCACTTTCTTGTAAATACAGGCTTCACCGCAAGTCTGTATAAAACTATATGCTTTGATCAACTTATCAAAGAGTATATTCCAACTCCGAGATGCTTGCACCAGTCCATAGATGGATCGCTGGAGCTTGCATATTTTGTTAGCACCTTTAGGATTGACAAAATCTTCTGGTTGCATCATATACAACTCTTCTTTAATAAATCCATTAAGGAATGCAGTTTTGTTTATCCATTTGCCAGATTTCATAAAATGCGGCAATTGCTAACATGATTCGGACAGACTTAAGCATAGATACGAGTGAGAAACTCTCATCGTAGTCAACACCTTGAACTTGTCAAAAACCTTTTGCGACAATTCTAGCTTTGTAGATAGTAACACTACTATCAGCGTCCGTCTTCCTCTTGAAGATCCATTTAATCTCAATGACTCGCCGATCATTGGGCAAGTCAATCAAAGTCCATACTTTGTTCTGATACATGGATCTCATCTCAGATTTCATGGCCTCAAACCATTTCGCGGAATCTGGGCTCATCATCACTTCCTCATAGTTTGCAAGTTCATCATGGTCTAGTAACACGACTTCTAGAACAGGATTACCGTACTACTCTGGTGCAGATCTCACTCTGGTTTACCTACGAGGTTCGGTAGTAACTTGATCTAAAGTTACATGATCATCGTCATTAGCTTCCTCACTAATTGGTGTAGTAGTCACAGGAACAGATTTCTGTGATGAACTACTTTCCAATAAGGGAGCAGGTATAGTTACCTCATCAAGTTCTACTTTCCTCCCACTCACTTCTTTCGAGAGAAACTCCTTCTCTAGAAAGGATTCATTCTCAGCAATGAATATCTTGCCTTCGGATCTGTGATAGAAGGTGTACCCAACATTTTCTTTTGGGTATCCTATGAAGATTTACTTCTCCGATTTGGGTTCGAGCTTATCAAGTTGAAACTTTTTCACATAAGCATCGCAGTCCCAAACTTTAAGAAACGACAGCTTAGGTTTCTCGCCAAACCACAGTTCATACGGCATCGTCTCAACGGATTTAGATGGTGCCCTATTTAACATGAATGTAGCTGTCTCTAATGCATAACCCCAAAACGATAGTGGTAATCGGTAAGAGACATCATAGATCGCACCATATCTAATAAAGCACGGTTACGACGTTCGGACACACCATTACACTGTGGTATTCCAGGTGGTGTGAGTAGTGAAACTATTTCACATTGTTTTAACTAAAGGCCAAACTCGTAACTCAAATATTTTAATTCTACGATCATATCGTAGAAATTTTTATTTTTGTTACGATGATTCTCCACTTCACTTTGAAATTCTTTGAACTTTTCAAATATTTCAAACTTGTGTTTCATCAAGTAGATATACTCATATCTGCTCAAATCATCTGTGAAGATCAGAAAATAATGATACCTGTCGCGAGCCTCAATATTCATCAGACCACATACATCAGTATGTATGATTTCCAACAAATCTGTTGCTCGCTCCATTGTTCCGGAGAATGGAGTCTTAGTCATCTTGCCCATGAGGCATGGTTCACAAGCATCAACTGATTCATAATCAAGTGATTCCAAAAGCCCATCAGCATGGATTTTCTTCATGTGCTTTACACCAATATGACCTAAACGGCAGTGCCACAAATAATTTGCACTATCATTATTAACTTTGCATCTTTTGGCTTCAATGTTATGAAAATGTGTATTACCACGATCGATATCCAACAAACCATTTTCATTGGGTGTATGACCATAGAAGGTTTTATTCATGTAAACAGAACAACAATTATTCTCTAACTTACATGAATAACCGTATTGCAATAAACATGATCCAATCATATTTATGCTTAATGCAAACACCAAATAACATTTATTTAGGTTCAACACTAATCCCGAAAGTATAGGGAGTGTGCGATGATGATCATATCAATCTTGGAACCACTTCCAACACACATCATCACTTCAACCTTAACTAGTCTCTGTTTATTTTGCAACTCCCATTTTGAGTTACTACTCTTAGCAACTGAACCAGTATCAAATACCGAGGGGTTGCTACGAACACTAGTAAAATACACATCAATAATCTGTATATCAAATATACCTTTGTTCACTTTGCCATCCTTCTTATCCGCCAAATACTTGGGGCAGTTCCGCTTCCAGTGACCAGTCCCTTTGCAGTAGAAGCACTTAGTCTCAGGCTTAGGACCAGACTTGGGCTTCTTCACTTGAGCAGCAACTTGCTTGCCGTTCTTCTTGAAGTCCCCCTTCTTCCCTTTGCCCTTTTCTTGAAACTAGTGGTCTTGTCTACCGTCAACACTTGATATTTTTCTTGATTTCTACCTTCGTCGATTTCAGCATTACGAAGAGCTTGGGAATCATTTCTATTATCCCTTGCATATTATAGTTCATCACAAAGTTCTACTAACTTGGTGATGGTGACTAGAGAATTCTGTCAATCACTATCTTATCTGGAAGATTAACTCCCACTTGATTCAAGCGATTGTAGTACCTAGACAATCTGAGCACATTCTCACTGTTTGAGCTATTCTCCTCCATCTTTTAGCTATAGAACTTGTTGGAGACTTCATATCTCTCAACTCGGGTATTTTCTTGAAATATTAATTTCAACTCCTGGAACATTCATATGATCCATGACGTTCAAAACATCTTTGAAGTCTCGATTCTAAGCTGTTAAGCATGGTGCACTAAACTATCAAGTAGTCATCATATTGAGCTAGCCAAACATTCATGACGTCTGCATCTGCTCCTGCAATAGGTCTATCACCTAGCGGTGCATTAAGGACATAATTCTTCTGTGCAGCAATGAGGATAAACCTCAGATCATGGATCCAATCCGCATCATTGCTACTAACATCTTTCAACATAGTTTTCTCTAGGAACATATCAAAAATAAAACAGGGGAGCTAAACGTGAGCTATTGATCTACAACATAGATATGCTAATACTACCAGGACTAAGTTCATGATAAATTTAAGTTCAATTAATCATATTACTTAAGAACTCCCACTTAGAAAGACATCCCTCTAATCTTCTAAGTGATCACGTGATCCAAATCAACTAAACCATAACCGATCATCACATGAAATGGAGTAGCTTTCAATGGTGAACATCACTATGTTGATCATCTCTACTATATGATTCACGCTCGACCTTTCGGTCTCCAGTGTTCCGAGGCCATATCTGCATATGCTAGGCTCGTCAAGTTTAACCCGAGTATTTCTGCGTGTGTAAAACTGTCTTACACCCATTGTAGATGGACGTAGAGATTATCACACCCGATCATCATGTGGTGTCTCAGCACGGAGAACTTTGGCAACGGTGCATACTCAGGGAGAACACTTTTATCTTGAAATTTAGTGAGAGATCATCTTATAATGCTACCGTCAATCAAAGCAAAATAAGATGTATAACAGATAAACATCACATGCAGTCAAAATATGTGACATGATATGGCCATCATCATCTTGTGCCTTTGATCTCCATCTCCAAAACATTGTCATGATTTCCATCGTCACCGGCATGACACCATGATCTCCATCATCTTGATCTATATCAATGTGTCGTCACATGGTCGTCTCGCCAACTATTGCTATCGCATAGCGATAATTGTAAAGCAATTATTTGGCGCTTGCATCTTATGCAATAAAGAGACAACCATAAGGCTTCTGCCTGTTGCCGATAACTTCAACAAAACATGATCATCTTATACAACAACTTATATCTCATCACGTCTTGACCATATCACATCACAACATGCCCTGCAAAAACAAGTTAGACGTCCTCTACTTTGTTGTTGCAAGTTTTACGTGGCCGCTACGGGCTTAGCAAGAACCGTTCTTACCTAGGCATGAAAACCACAACGATAGTTTGTCAAGTTGGTGCTGTTTTAACCTTCTCAAGGACCGGTCGTAGCCACACTCGGTTCAACTAAAGTTGGAGAAACTAACACCCGCTAGTCACCTGTGTGCATAGCACGGCGGTAAAACCAGTCTCGCATAAGCGTACACGTAATGTCGGTCCAGGGCGCTTCATCCAACAATACCGCCGAACCAAAGTATGACATGCTGGTAAGCAGTATGACTTACATCGCCCACAACTTACTTGTGTTCTACTCGTGCACAACATCAACGCATAAAACCTAGGCTCGGATGCCATTGTTGGGGAACGTAGTAATTTCAAAAATTTCCTACGCACATGCAAGATCATGGTGATGCATAGCAACGAGAGGGGAGAGTTTTGTCCACGTACCCTCATAGACCGTAAGCGGAAGCATTAGCACAACACGATTGATGTAGTCGTATGTCTTCACGATCCGACCGATCAAGTACCGAACGTACGACAGCTCCGAGTTCAGCACACATTCAACCCGATGACGTCCCTCGAACTTCGATGCAACCGAGTGTTGATGGAGAGTTTCGTCAGCACAACGGCGTGGTGACGATGTTGATGTTCTACCGACCCAGGGCTTCGCCTAAGCACCGCTACAGTATTATCGAGTTGGACTATGGTGGAGGGGGGCACCGCACACGGCTAAGAGACGATCAACTTGATCAACTTGTGTCTATGGGGTGCCCCCTGGCCACGTATATAAAGGAGTGGAGGAGGGGAAGGGCTGGCCCTCTCTATGGCGCGCCCTAGGGGAGTCCTACTCCCACGGGGAGTAGGATTCCCCCTTTCCTAGTAGAACTAGGATCCCTTCCAAGTAGTAGGAGTAGGAGAGAAGGAAAGGGAAGGGAAAAGGAGAAGGAAGGAAGGGGGCGCCTCCCTTCACTAGTCCAATTCGGACCAGCCCATGGGGAGGGGTGTGGCCACCCTTTGAGGCCTTTCTCTCCTTTCCCGTATGGCCCATTAACGCCCAATACGAATTCCCGTAACTCCCCAGTACTCCCGAAAATACCCGAATCACTCGGAACCTTTCCGATGTCCGAATATAGTCGTCCAATATATCGATCTTTACGTCTCGACCATTTTGAGACTCCTCGTCATGTCCCCGATCTCATCCGGGACTCCAAACTCCTTCGGTACATCAGAACACATAAACTCATAATATAACTGTCATCGAAACCTTAAGCGTGCGGACCCTACGGGTTCGAGAACAATGTAGACATGACCGAGACACGTCTCCGGTCAATAACCAATAGGGAACCTGGATGCTCATATTGGCTCCCACATATTCTACGAAGATCTTTATCGGTCAGACCGCATAACAACATACATTGTTCCCTTTGTCATCGGTATGTTACTTGCCCGAGATTTGATCGTCGGTATCTCAATACCTAGTTCGATCTCATTACCGGCAAGTCTCTTTACTCGTTCCGTAATACATCATCCCACAACTAACTCATTAGTTGCGATGCTTGCAAGGCTTAAGTGATGTGCATTACCGAGAGGGCCCAGAGATACCTCTCCGACAGTCGGAGTGACAAATCCTAATCTCGAAATACGCCAACCCAACAAGTACCTTCGGAGACACCTGTAGAGCACCTTTATAATCACCCAGTTACGTTGTTACGTTTGGTCGCACACAAAGTGTTCCTCCGGTAAACGGGAGTTGCATAATCTCATAGTCATAGGAACATGTATAAGTTATGAAGAAAGCAATAGCAACAAACTAAACGATCAAGTGCTATGCTAACGGAATGGGTCAAGTCAATCACATCATTCTCCTAATGATGTGATCCCGTTAATCAAATGACAACTCATGTCTATGGTTAGGAAACATAACCATCTTTGATCAACGAGCTAGTCAAGTAGAGGCATACTAGTGACACTATGTTTGTCTATGTATTCACACATGTATTATGTTTCTGGTTAATACAATTCTAGCATGAATAATAAACATTTATCATGATATAAGGAAATAAATAATAACTTTATCATTGCCTCTAGGGCATATTTCCTTCATGAAGACCCAACATTCTCTGTGGGTATGATTTGCAGGTTTGTCTGGGGTGCCGTGAATCTGACAGAGTTTGTCAAGAATTTTGTTTAGGCCAGATTGTCCTTCTCTACTGCCTTTGAAAGGCTTTTTCCGCTGACCTGGTCGGGAGCCCATGAATCCGGCATTTACCGCCGTGTTATCTGGGCTACCTTCTTTATTTCGACGCTTGTTTTTGTTACGTCGTGGTTTACCATTGCCATCCCTGAGTTCGGATGTGCTTGGGTCGCTGGTGCTGCTACGGGCCAACTAGCTGTCCTCGCCCGCACAAAAGTGGGTCATGAGGCTTGTTAGGGCTGACATTGTTCTCGATTTTTCTTGGCCGAGGTGTCTGGCGAGCCATTCGTCTCGGACGTTGTGTTTAAAAGCTGCTAAGGCTTCGGCGTCCGGACAGTCGACGATTTGGTTCTTCTTGGTGAGGAACCTATTCCAAAGCTTTCGGGCGGACTCTCCGGACTATTGGATTATATGACTTAAATCGTCTACATCCGGAGGTCGGACATAAGTCCCTTGAAAATTGGCCCGAAAAGCGTCCTCGAGCTCCTCCCAACTTCCAATTGAGCTTTCGGGGAGGCTTTTCAGCCAGTGCCGAGCTGGCCCTTTAAGCTTGAGGGGCAAGTATTTAATGGCATGGAGATCGTCTCCACGAGCCATATGAATATGGAGGATAAAGTCCTCTATCCAAACTCCAGGGTCTGTGGTCCCGTTGTACGCCTCTATGTTCACCAGTTTGAATCCCTCTGGGAATTCGTGATCCAGCACCTCATCAGTGAAACATAAGGGGTGTGCAGCACCCCTGTATTGGGATGTGCCATGGTGTTCGGACGGTTGTAGTATTCGGTGTTGGTTTTGTACTGTAGCGCGCTTCCTAGATCCATAGATGGATTTGGCCGCGCCAGATTTTTGACGCAAGTTCTCACGTAGATCGTGTGTTGACTTATGCGCGACTTTGTTAGCCGCTCTATCGCGTTCACAAGGTGGTGGATCCGGCCGGTTGGCCGTATCATTCTTCGGCTGTATGGGCTCTAAGGCCTCATCCTCGAATTCCGATAATAGCTTGCTCTTTGGATAGCTATTTTTATGGTAACTTCCACCATACTTTGTTACTTTGTTCCACCTGCTGTTGAGCGTATCTTGTGCGACCTTGAGCCTTTGCTTCTGTTTCTTGAGGCTCCTCGTTGTGGCAATAAGCCTTCTATGGAGGTTCTCTTGCTCCAAGTGCGTTTCCGGGATGATGCGTGCATCTTCATCCGGACTGTTTTCTTCCCCAGACGGAGTTTGATGAGGCTTATCCTTGGCGTCGTCGTGTTCGGACGTTGGATCCGTACTATGTTTGCAGTTTGCATCTTGATCATGATATGCCACCGGGGTGGTGAGTCGTCGTTTCTTCTAGAGTCGACTGGACTGATATTTCCTCTTGTGCTGTTATCACTGTTTTTGCTATGGCGGGACTTAGAGCGGCGCCGCTGACATCGGTGCTTGGGTTGCTTGGAGGGGGCATCCTCCGTTGTCTCTTTGCCATTGCCCTCTCTGGGTGTATCCACCATGTATACGTCATGTTATGAAGTGGCGGTCCAGCGCCCTGTGGGCGGTGGTTCCTGTTCGTCTCCTGCATCATCGTCCATACCGTCGATGTCTTTGGAGTCGAAGTCGAGCATGTCGGTTAAGTCGTCGACATTGGCTACTAAGTGGGTGGTGGGTGGGCAGTGAATTTCTTCGTCGTCCGCATCCCATTCTAGCTGGACATAGTTCGGCCAAGGTTCTCCTGACAGGGAGAGAGACCTTAATGCATTTAGCACATCCCCGAAAGGTGAGTGTTGAAAGATATCCGCGGAGGTGAACTCCATGATTGGCATCCCATTGGATTCGACAGGCACGGATGTAGGCGACTCGGAGTCCGTGGCCGGAGGTAAATCCAGTGGTTCGGCGACGCGGGTCTCGAAAGGGGTGAAGTCAGTATCTGGATCTATCGCCACTGAGAGTGCGGCCTCCATGGCGGGGTCTATCCCTCCGCTCTTGGATGGCACGATTTGCTCCGGATTAACGACCGGAGTAGTTGCGGATGCGATCTCCCGAACACTGTCCGACGACAGAGTTACTTCATGCTCGTCGCGATTGTGCGGCGTGTCCGACATGGGCTCAAATCCGTCGAAGATCAAGTCTCCGCGGATGTCGGCCGTGTAGTTCAAGTTTCCAAATCTGACCTGATGGACAGGGACGTAGATCTCGATCTTCTCCAGATGGCCAAGCAAATTGGCCCACAGTGTGAAGCCGCCGAATACGAAGATCTGTCTGGGGAGGAAAACCTCGCCCTGGACCGCATCACTAGCGATGATCGAAGGAGCCATCAAGCCTTATGGTGACGACACAGTGGAACTCTCAATGAAAGCACCAATGTCGGTGTCAAAACTGGCGGATCTCAGGTAGGGGGTCCCGAACTGTGCATCTAAGGTGGATGGTAACAGGAGGCAGGGGACACAATGTTTACCCAGGTTCGGGCCCTCTTGATGGAGGTAATACCCTATGTCCTGCTTGATTGTTCTTGATGGTATGAGTATTACAAGATTTGATCTACCACGAGATCCAAGAGGCTAAACCCTAGAAGCTAGCCTATGGTATGATTGTATCTTGTCCTACGGACTAAAACCCTCCGGTTTATATAGACACCGGAGGAGGCTAGGGTTACACTAGGTCGGTTACAAAGGAGAAGATATACATATCCATATTGCCTAGCTTGCCTTCCACGCCAAGTAGAGTCCCATGCGGACACGGGACGAAGTCTTCAATCTTGTATCTTCATAGTCCAACAGTCCGGCCAAAGGATATAGTCCGGCTGTCCGGAGACCCCCTAATCTCGGACTCCCTCAGTAGGTATGGTGGCTGTTTTGAGGAAGGTATATGGTGGGTGTATGATACCGGCAAAAAGTGAGAGGTATTAGAGAGGCTAGCAATGGTGGAAGGAAGAAAAGTGCGTATAATCCGTGGACTCAATGTTAGTCATAAATAACTCATATACTTATTGCAAAAATCTACAAGTTATCAAAGCAAAGTATTACGCGCATGCTCCTAGGGGGATAGATTGATAGGAAAAGACCATCGCTCATCCCCGACCGCCACTCATAAGGAAGACAATCAATAAATAAATTATGCTCCGACTTCATCACATAATGGTTCACCATACGTGCATGCTACGGGAATCACAAACTTTAACACAAGTATCTCTCAAATTCACAACTACTCAACTAGCATGACTCTAATATCACCATATTTATATCTCCAAACAATCATCAAGCATCAAACTTCTCTTAGTATTCAACACACTCATAAGAATTTTTTACTAATCTTGTATACCTAGCATATTAGGATTATTTAAGAAAATTACCATGCTATTTAAGACTCTCAAAATAATATAAGTGAAGCATGAGAGATCAATAGTTTCTATAAAACAAATCCACCACCGTGCTCTAAAAGATATAAGTGAAGTACTAGAGCAAAACTATATAACTCAAAAGATATAAGTGAAGCACATAGAGTATTCTAATAATTTCCGAATCATGTGTGTCTCTCTCAAAAGGTGTGTACAGCAAGGATGATTGTGGTAAACTAAAAATCTAAGACTCAAATCATACAAGACGCTCCAAGCAAAACACATATCATGTTTATAAATAAAAATATAGCTCCAAGTAAAGTTACCGATGGAAGTAGACGAAAGAGGGGATGCCTTCCGGGGCATCCCCAAGCTTTGGCTTTTAGGTGTCCTTAGATTATCTTGGGGGTGCCATTGGAATCCCCAAGCTTAGGCTCTTTCCACTCCTTGTTCCATAATCCATCAAATCCTTACGCAAAACTTGAAAACTTCACAACACAAAACTTAAAGTAGAAAATCTCGTGAGCTCCGTTAGCGAAAGAAAACAAAACACCACTTCAAGGTACTGTAATGAACTCATTATTTATTTATATTGGTGTTAAACCTACTGTATTCCAACTTCTATATGGTTTATAAACTATTTACTAGCCATAGATTCATCAAAATAAGCAAACAACACATGAAAAACAGAATCTGTTAAAAACAGAACAGTCTGTAGTAATCTGTATCTAGCGCAAGATCTGGAGCCCCAAAAATTCTAAAATAAATTTCTGGACGTGAGGAATTTATCTATTAATCATCTGCAAAAATAATTAACTAAATAGAACTTTCAAAATAAAAATGGCAGCAGTTCTCGTGAGAGCTAAAGTTTCTGTTTTTTACAGCAAGATTAACAAGACTTTCCCCAAGTCTTCCCAACGGTTCTACTTGGCACAAACACTAATTAAACACAAAAAACACAACCAAAACAGAGGCTAGATAAATTATTTATTACTAAAATGGAGCAAAAAGCAAGGAATAAAAATAAAATTGGGTTGCCTCCCAACAAGCGCTATCGTTTAACGCCCCTAGCTAGGCATAAAAAGCAAGGATATATCTAGGTATTGCCATCTTTGGTAGGCAATCGATAACTGGCTCTCATAATAGATTCATAAGGTAATTTAATTTTCTTTCTAGGAAAGTGTTCCATGCCTTTCCTTAACGGAAATTGGAATCTAATATTTCCTTCCTTTATATCAATAATTGCACCAATCGTTCTAAGGAAAGGTCTACCAAGAATAATAGGACATGAAGGATTGCAATCTATGTCAAGAACAATAAAATCTATGGGCACATAGTTCCTATTTGCAACAATAAGAACATCATCAATTCTTCCCATAGGTTTCTTAATAGTGGAATCCGCAAGGTGCAAGTTTAAAGAGCAATCATCAAAATCACGGAAACCTAACAAATCACACAAAGTCTTTGAAATCGTGGAACACTAGCACCCAAATCACACAAAGCATAGCATTCATGATCTCTAATTTTAATTTTAATAGTTGGTTCCCACTCATCATAAAGTTTTCTAGGGATAGAAACTTCCAAGTCAAGTTTTTCTTCATAAGATTGCATCAAAGCATCAATGATATGTTTGGTAAAAGCTTTATTTTGACTATAAGCATGGGGAGAATTTAGCACGGATTGCAATAAGGAAATACAATCTATCAAAGAGCAGCTATCATAATTAAATTCCTTGAAATCCAAAATAGTAGGTTCATTAAAATCTAGAGTTTTGATCTCTTCAATCCCACTTTTATCAAATTTAGCATCAAGATCCAAAAACTCCGAATTTTTGGAATGCCTTCTAGGTAAAGGTGGATCATATCCAGCCCCATAATTATCAAGATTCATATTGCAAAAGAAAGATTTAATATGGGACACATCAATAACTTTTAGATCTTCATCTTTATTTTCATAGTTTTCTGGCTTAGCGGCCATCTTATTAACTAAGGTAGTCTGCTTATCTGAAATTTCAGCTATTAACTTCTCAAGACAAACAATTTGGGATCTCAAACCATCAAATTCTTTAGACATATCATCGAGATCTTTATTCATATAACTCATAAAGCTTTTTTGTTCCTTAAGCTCGTTTCTAAAGAAATTATTATGCTCAAATTGTAAGACCATAAACTCCTAACGTTGCTTTCGATTTCTTCTAACCTTTTAAGGTGAAAATCACCAAATCGGGGAAGAGCCATCATGACAAGCAAGCAATCCAACACACAAGCAAACGAGGAACAGGCAAAAAAGAGGCAAATAGAGAAAGAGAGGGAGGATAGAGAGAGAGAGAGAGGGTGAATAAAACGGCAAGGGTGAAGTGGGGGAGAGGAAAACGCTAGGCAAATGGAAAATAATGTAATGCGGGAGATAAGGGTTTGTGATGGGTACTTGGTATGTTGACTTTTGCGTAGACCTCCCCAGCAACGGCGCTAGAAATCCTTCTTGCTACCTCTTGAGCACTGCGTTGGCTTTTCCTTGAAGAGGAAAGGGTGATGTAAAAAAGTAGCGCAAGTATTTCCCTCAGTTTTTGAGAACCAAGGTATCAATCTAGCAGGAGGCTACGCGTGAGTCCCTCACACCTACACAAAACAAATAAATCCTCGCAGCCAACGCGATAAGGGGTTGTCAATCCCTACACGGTCACTTACGAGAGTGAGATCTGATAGATATGATAAGATAATATTTTTGGTATTTTTATGATAAAGATGCAAAGTAAAATAAAAGCAAAGTAAAAAAGCAACGGAAATAACTAAGTGCTGGAATATTAATATGATGAAGATAGACCCGGGGCCATAGGTCTCACTAGTGGCTTCTCTCAAGAGCATAAGTATTTTACGATGGGTGAACAAATTACTGTTGAGCAATTGACAGAATTGAGCATAGTTATGAGAATATCTAGGTATGATCATGCATATAGGCATCACGTCCGAGACAAGTAGACCGACTCCTGCCTGCATCTACTACTATTACTCCACACATCGACTGCTATCCAGCATGCATCTAGAGTATTAAGTTCATAAGAACAGAGTAACGCCTTAAGCAAGATGACATGATGTAGAGGGATAAATTCATGCAATATGATCAAAAACCCGTCTTGTTATCCTTGATGGCAACAATACAATACGTGCCTTGCTACCCCTACTATCACTGGGAAAGGACACCGCAAGATTGAACCCAAAGCTAAGCACTTCTCCCATTGCAAGAAAGATCAATCTAGTAGGCCAAACCAAACTGATAATTCGAAGAGACTTGCAAAGATAACCAATCATACATAAAAGAATTCAGAGAAGATTCAAATATTGTTCATAGATAAACTTGATCATAAACCCACAATTCATCGGTCTCAACAAACACACCGCAAAAGAAGATTACATCGAATAGATCTCCACGAGAGAGGGGGAGATCATTGTATTGAGATCCAAAAAGAGAGAAGAAGTCATATAGCTAATAACTATGGACTCGAAGGTCTGAGGTAAACTACTCACACTTCATCGGAGAGGCTATGGTGTTGATGTAGAAGCCCTCCATGATCGATGCCCCTCCGGTGGAGCTCCAGAAAAGGCTCCAAGATGGGATCTCGTGGATAGATAAAGTTACGGCGGTGGAATTAGGGTTTTGGCTCCGTATCTGATCGTTTGGGGGTACGTAGGTATATATAGGAGGAAGGAGTACGTCGGTGGAGCAACAGGGGGCCCATGAGGGTGGAGGGCGCGCCTGGGGGGGTAGGCGCGCCCCTACCTCGTGGCCTCCATGTTGATTGCTTGACGTAGGGTCCAAGTCTCCTGGATTTTGTTCATTCCAAAAATCACGTTCCCGAAGGTTTCATTCCGTTTGGACTCCGTTTGATATTCTTTTTCCGGGAAACTCTGAAATAGGCAAAAAAACAGCAATTCTGGGCTAGGCCTCCGGTTAATAGGTTAGTCCCAAAAATAATATAAAAGTGAATAATAAAGCCCAATAATGTCCAAAACAGAAGATAATATAGCATGGAGCAATCAAAAATTATAGATACGTTGGAGACATATCAGGCCGCTACAACTCCATGGCCCCTCCGATGATGTGTGAGTAGTTTACCTCAGACCTTCGGGTCCATAGTTATTAGCTAGATGGCTTTTTCTCTCTCTTTGGATCTCAATACAAAGTTCTCCTCGATTCTCTTGGAGATCTATTCGATGTAATCTTCTTTTGCGGTGTGTTTGTCGAGATCCGATGAATTGTGGGTTTATGATCAAGATTATCTATGAACAATATTTGAATCTTCTATGAATTCTTTTATGTATGATTGGTTATCTTTGCAAGTCTCTTCGAATTATCAGTTTGGTTTGGCCTACTAGATTGATGTTTCTTGCAATGGGAGAACTTCGTAGCTTTGGGTTCAATCTTGCGGTGCTCGATCCCAGTGACAGAAAGGGAAACGACACGTATTGTATCGTTGCCATCGAGGATAAAAAGATGGGGTTTATATCATATTGCATCAGTTTATCCCTCTACATCATGTCATCTTGCTTAAAGTGTTACTCCGTTCTTATGAACTTAATACTCTAGATGCATGCTGGATAGCGGCCGATGCGTGGAGTAATAGTAGATGCATGTGATAACCCACAAGTATAGGGGATCGCACCAGTTTTCGACGGCAGAGTATTCAACCCAAATTTATTGATTTGACACAAGGGGAGCCAAAGAATATTCTCAAGTATTAGCAGTTGAGTTGTCAATTCAACCACACCTGGATAACTTAATATCTGCAGCAAAGTGTTTAGTAGCAAAGTAATATGATAGTAGTGGTAACGGTGGCAAAAGGTAACGGTAGCAAAAGTAATATTTTTGGGTTTTGTAGTGATTGTAACAGTAGCAGTGGAAAAGTAATAAGCGAAGAACAATATATGAAAAGCTCATAGGCATTGGATCGGTGATAGAGAATTATGTCGGATGTGATCGATCATGTAACAGTCATAACATAGGGTGACACCAAACTAGCTCCAATTCATCAATGTAATGTAGGCATGCATTCTGAATATAGTCATACGTGCTTATGGAAAAGAACTTGCATGCCATCTTTTGTCCTACCCTCCCGCGGTAGCGGGGTCCTATTGGAAACTAAGGGATATTAAGGCCTCCTTTTAGTAGAGTACTGGGCCAAAGCATTAACACATAGTGAATACATGAACTCCTCAAACTACGGTCATCACCAGTAAGTATCCCGATTATTGTCACTTCGGGGTTAACGGATCATAACACATAATAGGTGACTATAGACTTGCAAGATAGGATCAAGAACTCTCATATATTAATGAAAACATAATAGGTTCAGATCTAAAATCATGGCACTCGGGCCCTAGTGACAAGCATTAGGCATAGCAAAGTTATAACAACATCAATCTCAGAACATAGTGGATACTAGGGATCAAACCCTAACAAAACTAACTCGATTACATGATAAATCTCATCCAACCCCATCATCGTCCAGCAAGCCTACGATGGAATTACTCACACACGGCGGTGAGCATCATGAAATTGGTGATGGAGGAAGGTTGATGATGACGATGACGACGGATTCCCCTCTCCAGAGCCCCGAACGGACTCCAGATCAGCCCTCCCAAGAGAGTTTAGGGCTTGGCGGCGGCTCCGTATCGTAAAACGCAATGAATAGTTCTCTCTGATTTTTTCTCCCCGAACACGAATATATGGAGTTGGAGTTGAGGTCGGTGGAGCATCAGGGGGCCCACGAGGCAGGGGGCGCGCCCCCACCCTCGTGGAGAGGTGGAGGCCCCCTGACATGGATTCTTCTTCCAGTATTTTTTATATATTCCAAAATAATTATCCGTTGATTTTCAGGTCATTCCAAGAACTTTTATTTCTGCACAAAAATAACACCATGGCAATTCTGCTGAAAATAACGTCAGTCCGGGTTAGTTCCATTCAAACCATGCAAGTTAGAGTCCAAAACAAGGGCAAAAGTGTTTGGAAAAATAGATACGACAGAGACGTATCAACTCCCCCAAGCTTAAACCTTTGCTTGTCCTGAAACAATTCAGTTGATACACTGAAAGTGATAAAGAAAAACTTTTACAAACTTGGTTTGCTCTTCTAGTTGTAAATATGTAAAGCCAATATTCAAGTTTTCAGCAAAGATTATGAACTAACCATATTCACAATAACATTTAGGTCTCATGTTTACTCATATCAATGCCATAATCAACTAGCGAGCAATAATAATAAATCTTGGATGACAACACTTCCTCAAAACAATCATGATATGATATGACAAGATGGTATCTCGCTAGCCTTTCTGAGACCGCAAATCATAAATGCAGAGAACCTTTAAAGATCAAGGACTGACTAGACATTGTAATTCATGGCAAAAGAGATCTAGTCAAGTCATACTCAATGTAAACTAATAGTAATGAATGCAAATGACAGCGGTGCTCTCGAACTGGTGCTTTTTAATAAGAGGATGATGACTCAACATAAAAGTAAATAGATAGGCCCTTCGCAGAGGGAAGCAGGGATTTGTAGAGGTGCTAGAGCTCGGTTTTGAAATACATAAGAATAATATTTTGAGCGGTATACATTCATTGTCAACATAACAACCAAGAGATCTCGATATCTTCCATGCTACACACATTATAGGCGGTTCCCAAACCGAATGGTAAAGTTTATACGCTCCCTCCACCAACAAGCATCAATCCATGGCTTGCTCGAAACAACAAGTGCCTCCAACTAACTAGAGTCCCGGGGGAGTTTTGTTTGCAGTTATTTTGATTTGATTTGCATAAAGCATGGGACTGGGCATCCCGGTGACCAGCCATTTTCTCTTGAGTGAGGAGCGGAGTCCACTCCTCTTGAGAATAACCCGCCTAGCATGGAAGATACAAACATCCCTAGTTGATACATGAGCTATTCGAGCATACAAAACAGAATGTTTATTTGAAGGTTTAGAGTTTGGCACATACAAATTTACTTGGAACGGCAAGTAGATACCGTATATAGGTAGGCATGGTGGACTCATATGGAGTAAATTTGGGGTTTATGGAATTGGATGCACAAGCAGTATTCCCGCTTAGTACAAGTGAACGCTAGAAAAAGACTGGGAAGCGGCCATCTAGAGAGCGACAACAGTCATGAACATGCATTAAAATTAATCAACACCGAATGCAAGCATGAGTAGGATATAATGCACCATGAACATAAATATCGTAGAGGCTATGTTGATTTTGTTTCAACTACATGCGTGAACATGTGCCAAGTCAAGCCACTCGAATCGTTCAAAAGAGGATACCACCCTATCATACCACATCACAACCATTTTAATAGCATGTTGGCACGCAAGGTAAACCATTATAAACTCCTAGCTAATTAAGCATGGCATAAGCAACTATAATCTCTAATTGTCATTGCAAACATGTTTATTCATAATAGGCTGAATCAGGAATGATGAACTAATCATATTTACAAAAACAAGAGAGGTCGAGTTCATACCAGCTTTTCTCATCTCAATAAGTTCATCATATATCGTCATTATTGCCTTTCACTTGCACGACAAAATAGTGTGGATAATAATAATAGTGCACGTGCATCGGACTAAGCTAGAATCTGCAAGCATTCAATTCAAGAGAGAAGACAAGGTAATATGGGCTCTTTGTTAGATCAACAATAATGCATATGAGAGCCACTTCAACATTTTCATTATGATCTTCTCCTCTCGACCCCCAAAGAAAAGAAACAAAACTATTTACACAGGAAAGCTCCCAACAAGGAAAAGAAGAACAAGAAATCTTTTTGGGTTTTCTTTTAGTTACTACTACTACAAGCATGGAAAGTAAACTATCTAAAATCTACAACTATTTTTTTAGTTTTTCTTAAGGTTTATTAAACACACTAGAAGAAATCATAAAAAGGGAAATAAACTAGCATGGATATTACAATGAAAAAGTATGAGAAGCGACAACTGGCATGAGTGTGTGAACATGAATATAATGTCAGTGAGAGATACATACTCCCCCAAGTTTAGGCTTTTGGCCTAAGTTGGTCTATGGCCACGGCTGGCCTGGCGGATATCCAAAGTTGTAGTTGGAGTCGTACTAAGATGCAGCGACAATTGCCTGATGAGCTGCAGCTTGGAGTCGAGCTGTCTCCGCCCTCCTCTCGTACTCGGTCGCCTCCTCCCTGGTTATAACATATCTCCCCTTTTCCTGAAAGTCAAAGAAAGTAGGAGCAGGGAGAGCGACGTGATAGGTGTGTCGTCTGCCAAAGATTAGTTGGTACTGGAGGAACTGATCGTTCCTCTCAACAAACTGATGACGAACCATAGCATCATAATCTAGATAAGAAGGAGGCAACTCAATATCATCTCCACGTATGGGTATCTCAAGAAAGTTAGCTATACGAGTTGCATAAATTCCACCAAAGAAATCTCCATGAATACGATTATTATGCAACCTACGTGCAACTATAGCCCCCAAGTTGTATTGTTTATCTCCTAAAACAACGCTCCTGAGAACGCTAAGATCAGGTACACACATGTGACATGCTTCATCTTTACCATTTATGCATCTACCTATGAAGAGAGCAAAATAATGTATAGCAGGAAAATGAATGCTCCCTATGGTGGCTTGTGTTACATCTCTAGATTCCCCCACTGTAATACTAGCAAGAAAATCTATAAATTCAGATTTGCGAGGTTCACTTACATCACCCCACTGAGGGAGTTTACAAGCAGTGTTAAAATCTTCTAAGTCCATGGTATAAGATTTATCATAAAGATCAAACAGGACAGTTTGATAATTGCATGATGATGAGAATTTAAACCTTCTCACAAATGAATCAGTTAAATAGAGGTATTGACGGCACTTATCTGCCTCGAAGCTCTCCAGATTAGCATTACGCACATATGCATCAAATTCGTCTTTAATTCCTGCTTGGATCATGAAACCTCTAACGGCCATTCACAAGGCCGCACTTGAGCGTCTCTTGGTGGTTCCTCGTCCGCATCGCGTATTGCGGGCCTAGGTCCTTGCTTCCTTGAAGAACCACCTTGGTACATTTTCCTAAACATATTTCTTCCTCTGAAAAATTTCTGAAATTTTTAGTAACTCGAAATAAAAGTGAACCAAACTCAACAAAATTGATAGCAACTACTCCTACAAGTGCCTAGAGGCTATATCATGCATTAAGACTACTTTTGACCATATAAATTTGACATGCAAGCTCAAGAATAGGGTCACCCAAGCAGCAAAAATTTGCAATGAATGAAGCACTAGAACAAAAACTAATTGGACCATTGGAGGAGTCACATACCAAGGAACAATCCCCCAAAGCAGTTTTGTGAATGGAGCTTTGAGCAAGGAGATCGAAAATGGCAGCAAAATGAGCTTGGACTCGGGTTTGAGCTGGTTGGTGATTTTTGTGGGAGGAAGAAGGAGTGTCTGGTAGTTGGAATAAGTGGAGGGGAGCCACCATGGGCCCACGAGGTAGGGGGCGCGCCTAGGGGGTGGGCGTGCCCTGGACCCTCGTGGCCAGGTGCTTGCTCCCCCTGCTGTGTTCTCAGTGCCAGATATTCTCAAATATTCTAGAAAAAAACATATTTAATTTTCAGGGCATTTGGAGAACTTTTATTTTTGGGGTATTTTTTATTGCATTGATAATTCAGAAAACAGGCAGAATATACTATTTTTGCTTTATTTAATATAAATAATAGAAATTAAAAAGAGGGTACACGAGAGTTGTGTTTTCTAACTTCATCCATCTCATGCTCATCAAAAGGAATCCACTAACAAGGTTGATCAGGTCTAGTTAACAAACTCATTTCGAATAACATGAAACCGGAGAATTTTCTAATAACACTTGGTTACCTCAACGGGGATATGCATGTCCCCAACAATAAGAATATCATATTTCTTCTTGACAGTAGGTAGAGGAAATTCAAAACCTCCAAAAATAATCGATGGAATTTTTCCAATAGAGTTTATACTATGAACTTGAGGTTGTTTCCTCGGAAAGTGTACCGTGTGTTCATTGCCATTAACATGAAAAGTGACATTGCCATTGGTGCAATCAATAACAGCCCTTGCAGTATTCAAAAAGGGTCTTCCAAGAATAATAGACATACTATCGTCCTCAGGAATATCAAGAATAACAAAGTCCGTTAAAATAGTAACGTTTGCAACCACTACAGGCACATCCTCACAAATACCGACAGGTATAGCAGTTGATTTATCAGCCATTTGCAAAGATATTTCAGTAGGTGTCAACTTATTCAAGTCGAGTCTACGATATAAAGAGAGAGGCATAACACTAACACCGGCTCCAAGATCACATAAAGCAGTTTTAACATAGTTTCTTTTAATGGAGCATGGTATAGTGGGTACCCTTGGATCTCCAAGTTTCTTTGGTATTCCACCCTTAAAAGTATAATTAGCAAGCATGGTGGAAATTTCAGCTTTCGGTATCTTTCTTTTATTAGTAACTATTTCCTTTATATATTTAGCATAAGGATTCATTTTAAGCATGTCAGTCAAACACATACGCAAAAATATAGGTCTAATCATTTCAGCAAAGCGCTCAAAATCCTCATCATCCTTTTTCTTGGATGGTTTAGGAGGAAAAGACATGGGTTTCTGAACCCATGGTTCTCTTTCCTTACTGTGCTTCCTAGCAACAAAGTCTCTCTTATCATAACGTTGATTCTTTGATTGTGGGTTATCAAGATCAACAGCAGGTTCAATTTCTACATCATTATCATTGCTAGGTTGAGCATCAACATGAACATCATTATTAACATTATCACTAGGTTCATGTTCATTACCAGATTGTGTTTCAGCATCAAAAATAGAAATATCATTGGGATTCTCAGGTGTGTCTACAACAGGTTCACTAGAAGCATGCAAAGTCCTGTCATTTTTCTTTTTCTTCCTTTTAGAAGGACTAGGTGCATCTACATTAGCTCTCTGAGAATCTTGCTCAATTCTCTTAGGATGGCCCTCAGGATAGAAAGGTTCCTGGGTCACTTTTCCTCCTCTGGTTGCAACTCTAACAGCAAAGTCATTATTTTTACTATTCAATTCATCGAGCAAATCATTCTGAGCTTTAAGTACTTGTTCTACTTGAGTGGTAGCCATAGAAGCATGTTTACTAATAAGTTTAAGTTCACCTTTAACATTAGCCATATAATCACTCAAGTGTTCAATCATGTAAGCATTATGTTTCAATTGTCTACCAACATAAGCATTGAAGTCTTCTTGTTTAACCATAAAGTTATCAAATTCATCCAAACATTGGCTAGCAAACTTAGCAGGAGGGATTTCAGCTTTATCATATCTATAGAGAGAATTTACCTTTACTACATGTGTCGGGTTATCAAGACCATGTATTTCTTCAACAGGCGGCAAATTAAGACCATGTATTTCTTCAATAGGAGGTAAATTCTTAACATCTTCAGCTTTAATACCTTTTTCTTTCATAGATTTCTTTGCCTCTTTGCTACCTCTTGAGCACTGCGTTGGTTTTCCCTTGAAGAGGAAAGGGTGATGCGGTAAAGTAGCGTAAGTATTTCCCTCAGTTTTTTAGAACCAAGGTATTAATCCAGTAGGAGGCCACGCACGAGTCCCTCGCACCTACACAAACAAATAAAATCCTCGCAACCAACGCAATAAAGGGGTTGTCAGTCCCTTCACGGTCACTTATGAAAGTGAGATCTGATAGATATGATAAGATAATATGTTTGGTATTTTTTGATAAAGATGAAAAGTAAATAAAGCGAAATAAAACGACACCAAAAATAGCTTGTTAACGGGAGATTAATATGATGGAAAATAGACCCGGGGGCCATAGGTTTCACTAGTGGCTTCTCTTGAGAGCATAAGTACTACAGTGGGTAAACAAATTACTGTTGAGCAATTGACAGAGTTGAGCATAGTTATGAGAATATCTAGGTATGATCATGTATATAGGCATCACGTCCGACACAAGTAGACCGACTCCTGCCTGCATCTACTACTATTACTCCACACATCAACCGCTATCTAGCATGCATCTAGAGTATTAAGTTCAAAAGAACATAGTAACGCTTTAAGTAAGATGACATGATGTAGAGGGATAAACTCATGCAATATGATATAAACCCCATCTTGTTATCCTCGATGGCAACAATACAATATGTGCCTTGCTGCCCCTACTGTCACTGGGAAAGGACACCGCAAGATTGAACCCAAAGCTAAGCACTTCTCTCATTGCAAGGAAGATCGATCTAGTAGGCCCAACCAAACTGATAATTAGAAGAGACTTGCAAAGATAACCAATCATACATAAAAGAATTCAGAGAAGATTCAAATATTGTTCATAGATAAACTTGATCATAAACCCACAATTCATCGGTCTCAACAAAAACACCGCAAAAGAAGATTACATTGAATAGATCTCCACAAGAATCGTGGAGAACTTTGTATTGAGATCCAAAGAGAGAGAAGAAGCCATCTAGCTAATAACTATGGACCAGAAGGTCTGAGGTAAACTACTCACACATCATCGGAGAGGCTATGGTGTTGAGGTAGAAGCCCTTCGTGATCGATGCCCCCTTCGGCGGAGCTCCGAAAAAGGCCCCAAGATGGGATCTCACGGGTACAGAAGGTTGCAGCGATGGAATTAGGTTTTTGGCTCCGTATCTGGTAGTTTGGGGGTACGTAGGTATATATAGGAGGAAGAAGTACGTCGGTGGAGCAGCGTGGGCCCCACAAGGGTGGAGGGCGCGCCTGGGGGGGGGGGGGGTAGGCGCGCCTCCCTTCCTCGTGCCTTCTTGTTAGTTTTTGATATTCTTTTTCTGCGAAACTCTAAAATAGGCAAAAAAACAGCAATTTTGGGCTGGGCCTCCGGTTAATAGGTTAGTCCCCAAAAAATATAAAAGTGTATAACAAATCCCATTAATCATCCAAAACAGAATATAATATAGCATAAAGCAATCAAAAATTATAGATACGTTGGAGACGTATCACTCTTGCATATCTTCAGGACTGAGAAATAGAATATCCCTTTTCTTCAGAGTTGGCTTAGGAGTTCGTTCAGGAAGTGTCCAATTATTTTCATTAGTCAACATATTATTCAATAGAATTTCAGCTTGATCAATGGTTCTTTCCCTGAAGACACAACCAGCACAACTATCCAGGTGGTCTCTGGAAGCATCGGTTAGTCCATTATAAAAGATATCAAGTATTTCCTTCTTCTTGAGAGGATGATCAGGAAAAACATTAAGTAATTGGAGAAGCCTCCCCCAAGCTTGTGGGAGACTCTCTTCTTCAATTTGCACAAAATTATATATTTCCCTTAAAGCAGCTTGTTTCTTATGCGCGGGGAAATATTTAGCAGAGAAATAGTAAATCATATCCTGGGGACTATGCGCACAGCCAGGATCAAGAGAATTAAACCATATCTTAGCATCACCCTTTAATGAGAACGGAAATAATTTAAGGATATAAAAATAGCGATTTTTCTCATCATTAGTGAACAGGGTAGCTATATCATTTAATTTAGTAAGATGTGCCACAACAGTTTCAGATACATAGCCATAGAAAGGATCAAATTCAACCAAAGTAATTAACTCAGGATCAACAGAGAAATCATAATCCTTATCAGTAACAAAGATAGGTGAAACAAGGGAGGAAGGCACGAGGCAGGGGGCGCGCCTACCCCCTGGGCGCACCCTCCACCCTCGTGGGCCCTCCGTTGCTCCATCGACACACTTCTTCCTCCTATATATATCCATGTACCTCCAAACATCCAGGAGCACCACGAAAACCTAATTCCACCGCCACAACCTTCTGTACTCAAGAGATCCCATCTCGGGGCCTTTTTTGGAGCTCCACCGGAGGGGGCATTGATCATGGAGGGCCTCTACACCAACTCCATGGCCTCTCCAGTGATGTGTGAGTAGTTTACTTCAGACCTACGGGTCCATAATTATTAGCTAGATGGCTTCTTCTCTCTCTTTGGATATCAATACAAAGTTCTCCTCGATTTTCTTGGAGATCTATTCGATGTAATCTTCTTTTGCGGTGTGTTTGTCGAGATCCGATGAATTGTGGGTTTATGATCCAGATTATCTATGAACAATATTTGATTCTCCTATGAATTCTTTTATGTATGATTGGTTTATCTTTGCAAGTCTCTTCAAATTATCAGTTTGGTTTGGCCTACTAGATTGATCTTTCTTGCAATGGGAGAAGTGCTTAGCTTTGGGTTCAATCTTGCGGTGTTCGATCCTAGTGACAGAAAGGGAACCGATACGTATTGTATTGTTGCCATCGAGGATAAAAAGATGGGGTTTATATCATATTACATGAGTTTATCCCTCTACATCATGTCATCTTCCTTAAAGCATTACTCTGTTCTCTTGAACTTAATACTCTAGATGCATGCTAGATAGCGGTCGACATGTGTAGTAATAGTAGTAGATGCAGGTAGGAGTCGGTCTACTTGTCTCGGACATGATGCCTATATACATGATCATACCTAGATATTCTCATAACTATGCTCAATTCTATCAATTGCTTGACAGTAATTCGTTTACCCACCGTAATACTTATGCTCTTGAGAGAAGCCACTAGTGAAACCTATGGCCCCCGGGTCTATCTTCCATCATATTAATCTTCCAATACTTAGTTATTTATTTTGCCTTTTATTTTACTTTGCATCTTTATCATAAAAATACCAAAAATATTATCTTATCATATCTATCAGATCTCACTCTCGTAAGTGATCGAGAAGGGCTTGACAACCCCTTTATCGCATTGGTTGCGAGGTTCTTATTTGTTTGTGTTGGTGCGTGGGACTTGAGCGTGATCTCCTACTGGATTGATACCTTGGTTCTCAAAAACCGAGGGAAATACGTACGCTACTTTACTGCATCACCCTTTCCTCTTCAAGGGAAAACCAACGCAGTGCTCAAGAGGTAGCAGCAGGCAGGAGTCGGTCTACTTGTCACGGACGTGATGCCTATATACATGATCATACCTAGATATTCTCATAATTATTCGCTTTACTATCAATTGCTCGATAGTAATTTTTTCACCCACTCTAATACTTATGCTATCTTGAGAGAAGCCACTAGTGAAACCTATGCCCCCCGAGTCTATTCTCTATCATATAAGTTTCCAATCTATTTTATTTTGCAATCTTTACTTTCAATCTATATCATAAAAATACCAAAAAAAATTATCTTATTATTATTATATCTATCAGATCTCACTCTTGCAAGTGGCTGAGAAGGGATTGGCAACCTCTTTGTCGCATTGGTTGCGAGGTTCTTATTTGTTTGTATAGGTACGAGGTGACTCGCGCATGATCTCCTACTGGATTGATACCTTGGTTCTCAAAAACTAAGGGAAATACTTACGCTGCTTTGCTGCGTCACCCTTTCCTCTTCAAGGGAAAACCAATGCATGCTCAAGAGGTAGCACCCTCCCGTGGCAGCGGGGTCCTATTGGAAACTAAGGGATATTAAGGCCTCCTTTTAATAGAGTACAAGACCAAAGCATTAACACATAGTGAATACATAAACTCCTCAAACTACGGTCATCACCAGTAAGTATCCCGATTATTGTCACTTCGGGGTTAACGGATCATAACACATAATAGGTGACTATAGACTTGCAAGATAGGATCAAGAACTCACATATATTCATGAAAACAAAATAGGTTCAGATCTGAAATCATGACACTCGGGCCCTAGTGACAAGCATTAAGCATAGCAAAGTCATAGCAACATCATTCTCAGAACATAGTGGATACTAGGGATCAAACCCTAACAAAACTAACTCGATTACATGATAAATCTCATCCAACCCATCACCGTCCAGCAAGCCTACGATGGAATTACTCACGCACGGCGGTGAGCATCATGAAATTGGTGATGGAGGAAGGTTGATGATGACGATGGCGACGAATTCCCCTCTTCGGAGCCCCGAACGGACTCCAGATCAGCCCTCCCGAGAGAGTTTAGGGCTTGGTGGCGGCTCCATATTGTAAAACGTGATTAATCCTTCTCTCTGATTTTTTCTCCCTGAACACAAATATATGGAGTTGGAGTTGAGGTCGGTAGAGCATCAGGGGGCCCACGAGGCAGGGGGCGCGCCCAGGGGGGAAGGCGCGCCCCCACCCTCGTGGATAGGGTGTGCCCCCTGACATGGATTCTTCTTCCAGTATTTTTTATATATTCCAAACATAATCTCTGTTGATTTTTAGGTCATTCCGAGAACTTTTATTTCTGCACAAAAATAACACCATGGCAATTCTGCTGAAAACAGTGTCAGTCCGGGTTAGTTCCGTTCAAATCATGCAAGTTAGAGTCCAAAACAAGGGCAAAAGTGTTTAGAAAAGTAGATACGACGGAGATGTATCAGCAGGCAGGAGTCAGTCTACTTGTCACCATCGTGATGCCTATATACATGATCATACCTAGATATTCTCATAATTATTCGCTTTTCTATCAATTGCTCGATAGTAATTTGTTCACCCAATGTAATACTTATGCTATCTTGAGAGAAGCCACTAGTGAAACCTATGCCCCCCGAGTCTATTCTCTATCATATAAGTTTCCAATCTATTTTATTTTGCAATCTTTACTTTCAATCTATATCATAAAAATACCAAAAATATTTATCTTAATATTATTCTCTCTATCAGATCTCACTCTTGCAAGTGGCCAAGAAGGGATTGACAACCCCTTTATCGTGTTGGTTGCGAGGTTCTTATTTGTTTGTGTAGGTACGAGGTGACTGACGCGTGGTCTCCTACTGGATTGATACCTTGGTTCTCAAACACTGAGGGAAATACTTACGCTGATTTGATGCATCACCCTTTCCTCTTCAAGGTAAAACCAACGCATGCTCAAGAGGTAGAAAGAAGGATTTATGGCGCCGTTGCCGGGGAGATCTATGCCAAGTCAAGACATACCAAGTACCCATCACAACTCTTATTCTTCGCATTACATTATTTGCCATTTGCCTCTCGTTTTCCTCTCCCCCACTTCACCCTTGCCGTTTTATTCACCCCCTCTTTTCTGTTTGGTTCTTTTTCGCTTGTCTCTTGTTGCCCTTATGGCTTTTACCAAAAGGTGTTGATCCTCACCTTAGAAGGTTGGAAGAAATCAAAAACAATGTTAGAAGTTTTATGTCCTTGCAGTTTGAGCATAATAATTTCTTTAGAAACGAGCTTAAAGAACAAAAAGGTTTTACCATTTTCATGAATAAAGAGCTCGATGATATGTCTAAGGAATTGTATGGTTTGAAATCTCAGTTTGCTCATCTTGAAAAAATAATTGCCCAAATTTCTGATAAGCATGCCACTTTAGTTAATAAGATGGCCGCTAAACCAGAAGAGTTAGATAATAAAGATGAAGATCTAAAAGTGATTGATGTGTCCCCTATTAAATCTTTGTTTTGCAATATGAATCTTGATAATGATGGGACTAGAGATGAGTCAACTTTAGTTAAAAGGCGTCCAATGATTCGAAGTTTTTAGATCTTAATGCAAAAATTGATAAAAGTGGGACTGAAGAGGTAAAACTTTAAATAGCAATGAATCCACTATCTTGGATTTCTAGGAATTTAATTATGATAATTGATCTTTGATAGATTGTATTTCCTTGTTGCAATCCGTGCTAAATTATGCTCATGCTTATAGTCAAAATAAAGCTTTTACTAAACATATCATCGATGCTTTGATGCAATCTTATGAAGAAAATCTTGAGTTGGAAGTTTCTATCCCTAGAAAACTTTATGATGAGTGGGAACCTACTATTAAATTAAAATTAAAGATCATGAATGCTATGCTTTGTGTGATTTGGGTGCTAGTGTTTCCATGATCCCAAAAACTTTGTGTGATTTGCTAGGTTTCCGTGAATATGATGATTGTTCTTTAAACTTGCACCTTGCGGATTCCACTATTAAGAAACCTATGGGAAAAATTAATGATTTTCTTATTGTTGCAAATAGGAATTATGTGCCTGTAGATTTCATTGTTCTTGATATAGATTGCAATCCTTCATATCCTATTATTCTTGGTAGACCTTTCCTTAGAACGATTGATGCAGTTATTGATATGAAGGAAGGGAATATAGATTCCAATTTCCGTTAAGGAAAGGCATGGAACACTTCCCTAGAAATAAAATTATATTACCATATGAATCTATTATGAGAGCCACTTATGGATTGCCTGCCAAAGATGGCAATACCTAGATCTATCCTTGCTTTTATGCCTAGCTAGGGGCGTTAAACGATAGCGCTTGTTGGGAGGCAACCCAATTTTATTTTTATTCCTTGCTTTTTGCTCCTGTTTAGTAATAAATAATTTATCTAGCCTCTGTTTTGGTTGTGTTTTTTGTGTTTAATTAGTGTTTGTGCCAAGTAGAACCGTTGGGAAGACTTGGGGAAAGTCTTGTTAATCTTGCTGTAAAAAACAGAAACTTTAGCTCTCACGAGAACTGCTGCCATTTTTATTTTGAAAGTGATATTTAGTTAATTATTTTTGCAGATGATTAATAGATAAATTCCTCACGTCCAGAAATTTATTTTAGAATTTTTGGGGCTCCAGATCTTGCGCTAGCTACAGATTACTACAGACTTTTCTGTTTTTAACAGATTCTGTTTTTCATGTGTTGTTTGCTTATTTTGATGAATCTATGGGTAGTAAATAGTTTATAAACCATAGACAAGTTGGAATACATTAGGTTTAACACCAATATAAATAAAGAATGAGTTCATTACAGTACCTTGAAGTGGTGTTTTGTTTTCTTTCGCTAATGGAACTCACGAGATTTTCTTTTTAAGTTTTGTGTTGTGAAGTTTTCAAGTTTTTGGTAAAGATTTGATGGATTATGGGACAAGGAGTGGAAAGAGCCTAAGATTTGGGACGCCCAAGGCACCCCAAGGTAAATCCAAGGATATCAAAAAGCCTAAGCTTGGGGATGCCCCGGAAGGCATCCCCTCTTTTGTCTTCGTTCATCGGTAACTTTACTTGGAGCTATATTTTTATTCACCACATGATATGTGTTTTGCTTGGAGAATCTTGTATGATTTGAGTCTTTGCTTTTTAGTTTACCACAATCATACTTGCTGTACACACATTTTGAGAGAGACACACATGAATCGGAATTTATTAGAATACTCTATGTACTTCACTTATATCTTTTGAGCTATATAGTTTTTGCTCTAGTGCTTCACTTATATCTTTTAGAGCACGGTGGTGGTATTATTTTATAGAAATTATTGATCTCTCATGCTTCACTTATATTATTTCGAGAGTCCTATAGAACAGCATGGTAATTTGCTTTTAGGAATAATAAAAACTTCCATATAAGTGCATTGAATACTATGAGAAGTTTGATACATGATAATTGTTTCGAGATATGGAGATGGTGATATTAGAGTCATGCTTGTTGAGTAGTTGTGAATTTGAGAAATACTTGTGTTAAAGTTTGTGATTCCCGTATCATGCACGTATGGTGAACAGTTATGTGATGAAGTCGGAGCATGATTTATTTATCGATTACCTTCCTTATGAGTGGCGGTCGGGGACGAGAGATGGTCTTTTCCTACCAATCTATCCCCCTAGGAGCATGTGTGTAGTACTTTGTTTCGATAACTAATAGATTTCTACAATAAGTATGTGAGTTCTTTATGACTAATGTTGAGTCCATGGATTATACGCACCCTCTCCCTTCCACATTTGCTAGCCTCTCTATTACCGCACACTTTTCGCCGGTATCATAAACCCACCATATACCTTCCTCAAAACAGCCACCATACCTACCTATTATGGCATTTCCATTGCCATTCCGAGATATATTGCCATGCAACTTTCCACCGTTCCGTTTGTTATGACACGCTTCATCATTGTCATATTGCCATTCATGATCATGTAGTTGACATCGTATTTGTGGCAAAGCCACCTTTCATAATTTTTTTCATACTTTTCACTCTTGATTCATTGCACATCCCGGTACACCGCCAGAGGCATTCACATAGACTCATATTTTGTTCTAATTATTGAGTTGTAATTCTTGAGTTGTAAGTAAAAAAGAAGTGTGATGATCATCATTCTTAGAGCATTGTCCCAGTGAGGAAAGGATGATGGAGACTATGATTCCCCCACAAGTCGGGATGAGACTTCGGATGAAAAAAGAAGAAGAAAAGAGGCCAAAAAAGAAGAATAAAGAAGGCCCAAATAAAAAAATGAGAGAAAAAGAGAGAAGGGACAATGTTACTATCCTTTTTCCACACTTGTGCTTCAAAGTATGTAACATCCTAAATTTTCAATTTGGAATGTTATACATAGATCATCATTGCATATCACATTTTATTTGCATTTTGGCTTGATCCTAGAAATCCTACGCAACTCAAGGACCCATGGAGAGAGTTGGGATTTCGTTATTTTCATATTTGGGGTTTTCTCAAATTTTGAAATAGGATCATTTGATTTAATTATTTTATCTTCAATAATTCCAATTATAAAAATAAGTGAGAGGGAATAAATGACTTTCCCAAATTAAAGGAATATTGAGGATTTAATAAAAAATCAAATAAGATTTTTATTTTGGAGTTTTTCGCTGTTTTATTTGAATTTAGGAAAAATACACATTTTTCAAAATTGCATTTAGGCCCCAAATAAATGTTCACCTTGTCCGGATTTATTTTAGAAGTCAGGGAAACTTTATTTCGGGATTTTGGAGTCCGTTTAGTATTTCTTTTATTTATTTTTTCTGTGCGAAACTATATATATATATATAAAACGAACCGACCTAGCCGGGCCGTACCCGACCCGGACTCTAGCCCGGCCGGCCTTCATAAGTCGGGGGAGCGAAGCCCCGAGCCACCCTGCCCCGCCCTAACCCTAGACGCCGCCGCCCCGAGCCGCCGCCGCCGCTGCCCGCTGCCGCCGCCGCCGACCCGCCGGAGTTCGCCGCCGCTGCCCGCTGCCGCCGCCGCCGCCCCGCCGGAGTTCGCCGCTGCAGGAGGTAGCCGCCGCCGCCGCCGGTCTTCACCGGTCAACCGCCCGTTTTTTTTTATAAAAACCACGGTCGTTTTCTTTATTTAGATCGGTTTTTTCCCGGTTTGGTTTATTTAGCGGACGTTCGTCCGTACGTTCATTTTAACGAACGGTTTTCGTCGTTTAGACGCAGACAACAAACGTTCCTTCATTAGCCTGTTCGTCGTTTTTTCTTTTTCTTAGATTTTCCGCGATTATTTCTGATCGCGATTTCTGATCCGATTTTCATTTGAGTTTAACTTTTCGCTCGTTTATCGGAATCAGGCGATTCAAGCGCCTAAAGTTTCGCCTCAAAACCCTCTTTCCATTTAACCAACTCAAACAAGTTTTTGCTTCTATAAAATATGACTTAGATCCGGATTAATAAACGAAGCTTGTTTCTTTCGCCGTTTGACTTTCGTTGTTTCAGTCAATTTTGATTCTTTTTGCAAACCGGAGTTCTTAAGTTGAACTTTCTGGTTAGATCTCTTATTTGAGTTTTACCTATGCATTAGATGAGTACTTATTGTTTGCTTGTTTGTTTGTTTGCGTTAGAGTACTCGGAGTGCGCCGCTTGCTACTTCGAATCTCTAGGTTTCGCGGATCATCAGCAAGGCCATTAACACTTTGATCATACCTCTTACTACCCAGTTTTATTGCATTAGATCAATCCTTAAACAATTGCATGGTTAGGATCTGAATAAATTGTGGGTTGGGAAGTAGATGAGGTAGCACCTATTATCTGTTTTATTATCAAACCCTGGGAGTTACTTCTACGTTTGCTTATGCCATGCTATGCTTGTAGACGTGGATTGGGTTTGAGTGTATCCATGACAGATGTGAGAATGTTAATTAATGGTTCAACTTAAGGTGGCAACTTTAATACACATCTGGGTGGATTGAGGCACCTGGGTATTCCAGCGATTGCCTGTTTTCTTTATGGACCGCCATCCAGACTCAAATGTATCATGAGATTATTCATGCTAGAAACTTCCGTGTGCAGCCACAAGCTACTATGGGCTCTAGCATAGTTGATTAAGTCGTGCGAACTCTTACAGTGGTAGACTAGCAGATGTAGGGGAAAGTAGGTGTAACGGTCTACCCGGTTGTAAGGTGCTAGCACTTCTGAAAGACTATGTCTCGGTCATCCGTTTCTCAAACACCATGTAGTGCGAGAATCCCAACGGAGGAGATCGAGTCTTGTGGGGAAAAGTGTGCAAACCTCTGCAGAGTGTATAAACTAATCATGATTAGCTGTGTCCCGGGTTATGGACGTCTTGAGTATCTAGTACTTGGATTATCATGTGCATCTCATCATGTGACTTAATTAATTTTGTTGGGTTTTAATGATGATGTTTAATTGGGATTGAGAGGGTGTCTACACTCTCAATGTTTAACAACCACCATGATAGTTAAATAAAATTTATTCCTTTGCAGTAGGGAAAAATTGGCTTTACACAAAACTGTAACCATAGAGCTTTCCACCAGCCATATAAGCATGTAGTATAGATTATTTCTGTTCATTGCTCTCTATGTGTTACATTGCCAGCATATTCCATGTGCTAACCCGTTTTCGAGCTGGAACGTTCATGTTGCAGACTTTTCAGACGATGAGTAAGGTGCCTTTAGGTCGTGGTTCTATACTCAGTGATGCCATTGGAGTTGATGGACTCACTTATCTTCCAAGCCTTCCGTTGTTATCGTTAATAGATGGCCTTAAGCCATATTATTTGTAATAAGTTCTCTTTTGAGACACTCGTTGTAATAAGTGTGTGATTGCTACTCTATTATAAATCCTTCAAGTACTGTGCATGTCAGCATTACTGATCCAGGGATGACACTGAAGCACAGAGATCAGACTGTTTGAGGTCTGGTCGCTACAAGATGGTATCAGAGCACACGCTGACCGTAGGACACAACCACTAAGCTAAAGCCCTAGATCACTACTCACTCTTCTCATTTCTGACTCCTCATCTTTTCTACTCTTTTAGGATGGCGGATGCAAGGAACAAGTTCACGCAACCGGATGAAGATACACCCTTTGGACGCCACCTGAAGGAAGTCACTAAGTACCTGAACATCGGAGTACCAAGCTTCACCGGGACCTACAACACCACTTTAACCGAGGAGGAGCGCTGGACGATTCAAGTTCAAGTCCCAGGAAGGACGTTCGCGCCAGTCACCGAGCCCATAGAGTTTTCCTTTGATGCACCAACCTAGAGTCTAGGAAAGAGCATGGCAGCCCACATCACCATGGGACATATTGGAGAAGTTTACCACAATGATCTCAAGGATACTATCTACCAGATTTGTGGGCGCCGAGATGAGCACTGGGAAATGATCAGCACCAAGAAGGATAGATCAATCGCAGCTTTTATCCAGGAGTTAAACCAGCACATTCAACGTCAGGAGAACCAGATGTGCGCAGGCATGTTAGATCTGAAGAAGGCGATGACAAGAATCATGGAGCTAGAGGAAGAACTCAAGGCTACACGTGAAGATTATGAGGAGGAAATCGTCGTACTAGTGGAGAAGAATGACGACCTGATTAAGAAGATCGGAATATTCATGGGAGACCCCACACCAGTAGAAGAAGGCGAAGAACCCAAGGAGATTCGCTCGGAAGACTACATCATCATCAACGGCACCGACTCTGACCTGAGCGATGATGACTTTGAAGACGAAGCTGGAGCAGATATCATGGAGTCTGCAACCGAGGAATATTTCTAGTAGACCACCACATCAGTTGTAACGCCCTCGATGCGGCTATATCTCCCACATGTCGAAGCACGACTTAGAGGCATAATCGCATTGAAAGCAATGTCGCAAGTGAGGTAATCTTCACACAACCCATGTAATACATAAGGGAAAGAGATACATAGTTGGCTTACAATCGCCACTTCACACAAATACATGAATAAAGCATTACAACATCCAAATACAATCAAGGTCCGACTATGGAACCAAAATAAAAGAAGAACCCCAAATGCGACAAAGGCCCCCGATCGACCCCAACTGGGCTCCACTACTGATCAACTAGAACGAAACAACACAAAGGAGCAGATCTTCATCGAGCTCCTCCCGAGCTTGGTTGTGTCACCTGCACGGACTCATCAGCACCTGCAAGCTGGTATTGGAAGTATCTGTGAGTCATGGGGACTCAGCAATCTCACACCCTCGCGATCAAGACTATTTAAGCTTATGGGTAAGGTAAAAGGTATGAGGTGGAGCTGCAGCAAGCGACTAGCATATATGGAGGCTAACATACGCAAAAGAGAGCGAGAAGAGAAGGCAAAGCACGTTCGAGAAAGTATGATCAAGAAGTGATCCAAAAACAACCTACGTCAAGCATAACTCCAACACCGTGTTCACTTCCCGGACTCCGCCGGAAAGAGATCATCACGGTTACACACGCGGTTGATGCATTTTAATTAAGATCAACTTCAGGTTTTCTACAACCGGACGTTAACAAATTCCCATCTGCCCATAACCGCGGGCACGGCTTTCGAAAGTTCAAATCCCTGTAGGGGTGTCCCAACTTAGCCCATCACAAGCTCTCACGGTCAACGAAGGATATTCCTTCTAGCGGGAAGACCCGATTAGACTCGGAATCCCGGTTACAAGACATTTCGACAGGGTAAAACTAAACCAGCAACACCGCCCGAATGTGCCGACAAATCCCGATAGGAGCTGCACATATCTCTTTCTCAAGGCACACTCAGATTGTCTTAGGTACGGGTAGGCCAGCCCAGAGTTGCCCCTGGTGGCCACCGGTAGCTGACAGGTTGGACCAACACTCAGAGGAGCACTGGCCCGGGGGGGTAAAATAATGATGACCCTCAGGAGCGCGACTCCCAAGGGAAAAGAAAAGGCTAGGTGGCAAATGGTAAAACCAATGTTGGGCATTGGTGGAGGAGTTTTATTCAAGGCGAACTGTCAAGGGGTTCCCATTATAACCCAACCGCGTAAGGAACGCAAAATCCGGGAACATAACACCGATATGACGGAAACTAGGGCGGCAAGAGTGGAACAAAACACCAGGCATAAGGTCGAGCCTTCCACCCTTTACCAAGTATATAGATGCATTAATTAAATAAGATATATTGTGGTATCCCAACAAGTAAACAATGTTCCAACAAGGAACGATCTCCATGTTCCAACAAGGAACAAACTTCAATCTTCACCTGCAACTAACAACGCTATAAGAGGGGCTGAGCAAAGCGGTAACACAGCCAAACAACGGTTTGCTAGGACAAGGTGGGTTAGAGGTTTGGTTCAACAATATAGGAGTCATGATAAGCAAGTGGTAGGTATCGCAGCATAGGCATAGCAAAAGAGCGAGCATCTAGCAAGCAAAGATAGAAGTGATTTCGAGGGTATGGTCATCTTGCCTGCAAAGTTGTCAGAGTTGACTAGATCCTCGAAAGCAAACTCAACGGGCTCCTCGTTAGCGAACTCGTCTCCCGGCTCTACCCAAACAAGACAAACAAGAAACAAGGACACAATCAACCACGTGCAAACTCAAACAACTTGATGCAAACATGGTATGCTATGCGGGATGCAATATGCGATGCATATGCAAGATTTGGCAAGGAATGAAAGAACCTGGCCTCAACTTGGAAATCCAAGTGTGCCACTGGAAAGGTGAGATGAAATCGCTTGAAAACGATATAAAGATCACCGAAATCGGAGTTACGGTTTGGAAATGGCAAGCGATTCAATATGGCCACGTTCTGTGATTTACAGCAAATAGCCATCTAAATGCAACAAGATGAACAAGCTACAGCACCCAAACATGGCAACAAAATACATGGCAGGAATCCACTCACGATGCTTAACAAAATATGAACACTGGGCTATGGCCATTCATCCATTAACAGGTTCAAACAAGCATGGCAAAAATGCATTTGACAAACAGATTTCAGACTTAGTGAAATTAACACTTGTCTGGAATTTCAGATCAGATAGCACTCTTTGGAGCAAGAAAACAATATGCTACAGGACCTGAACATGGCAAAGTAAAGCATGGCATGGAGCTACTCAGAGAGCTTAACAAAAGTCCCTTAGTGACCTTGAGCCAAAAGGGATCAGAAAATACAATTGCAAGCATGTGAACATGGCAAAAACATAATCAGATCACAGACTTAGTGAAAAACTGGAGCATGCAAATCAGATATCAAGTAGGCATGTTAACGAGCTCGATGCACTCACTACAGAGCATGACATGACAATCTAAGCATGCACCCATCAAGAATACACATTATAAAAGCTAGACATGGCAAGAACAATAACATAGCATGCACGGATCAACTACAACATCCTCGGCAAAATCGCTAACGAGTAGACAATCTGCCCAGATTCACGAAATAGCAAAAGTAGAGCTCGATTGACTCAAGCTAGGGTGCTCCATAATTGCAAACAAAGACATGGATGGATAGAGAACTACAAGATTAACAAAACATCCTTAGTGATCATCCTCAAAAGAGGCATGTATCACTAGGAAACAACATGAACATATGGCATAATGAGATAAACAGTCCAAGGACTTAGTGGAAATGTTAAGTCCCTGAAATCAGCATTAACGAATGCACCACTTTGCAAGCTTGTGCTAGTCACCACACACATCACAAAAATACATGGGTTGCACCTCTGGAAAGATGGCAAAACATATAACAAAACACATGTAGAGCTCAGGGGCATATCATGCACACAATAATCATGGCAAAAATGACAAATATCTATTTGGAGCAGCAGATCTGATAATTAACTCAAATAGCACTCTTCCAACAGCATTTAGGGCATCAAGATGAGCTCAAATGAAAATGATTCAATGAGATGAAATGATGTACTCTCTGAGATGAACATTTTGATATGCTACACGCCCAAAACGGAGCTACAGATGCGGAGTTACGGCATGACAAAGTATGCAAAAAAGTTATCAGGGATTAGGGTTAGAGGAGAAAAGTCAACCACGAGGTGGATCTGGATCTGGATCCAGATTGGGCGCGGAATCCGAGGACGGCCGGAGCTGCTCGAGTTCCCCGGAGTTCGTCGTGCCCGCGGTGGCCGGAGCTGCTCCGAGGAAGAGGAAGGAGAGGCCCGCCGGAGAAGGGGCGGCGCCGGCGTTGGGCGAGGTTGACGAGGCGGCGGTGGTCGGAGAGCAACTCCGGCGAGGCGGCGCGGTGGTGCGGAGACCTCGAGGAAGCTCACCGGCGCAGGCTCGCGGCAGCCGGGGTTGAAGCAGGCGGCGGCGCGCAGCGGAGACGAGGGCGCTGGCGGCGGAGTCGGGCGCGGGGCCCGGCCCGGCTCGCAGCGAGGAGGGCCCGGCTCGGGCCGAGCGGGCCGGCGGCGGAGACGAGAGCGGCGTGACACGTGGCGAGCCCTCAGTGGCGCGGGGCGGCGTCCGGCGCGAGAACGGACATGCCCGGCGCGCTGCGGGGAAAATGGCTAGGGGTAGGGGGGAAGAGACCCGGGATTTTCGAGAGGGGATCTATATATAGGCATAGAGGGAGCTAGGAAGCTCCAAATGGAGTGTGGTTTTTGGCCACGCGATCGTGATCGAACGCTCTAGAGGATGGAGAGGGTTTTGATGGGTTTTGGCCAAATTGGGGGAGTGTTGGGCTGCAACACACACGAGGCCTTTTCCGTCCCTCGGTTAACCGTTGGAGCATCAAACGAAGTCCAAATGATACGAAACTTGACAGGCGGTCTACCGGTAGTAAACCAAGGCCGCTTGGCAAGTCTCGGTCCAATCCGGAAATGTTTAATCCCCACACATGAAAGAAAGGTAGAAATGACCACCGGAGGAGAACGGAGTGCCGGAATGCAAAACGGACAACGGGGAAAATGCTCGGATGCATGAGACGAACATGTATGCAAATGAAATGCACATGATGACATGATATGCAATGCATGACACGCAAGCAATGACAAGGCAACAACAGCGAATAAATGGAAGACACCTGGCACCTCGGTCTTGGGGCGTTACATCAGTAGTAGTATTCCACCATGTAAATAGAGTAGTCCAAGAACTTTCACGATAGTTAGACCGATTGTATGCCCTTGTTTGATTGATTGAGTGAAATGTTTGTGTTTGTCTCATGTGCATATGGGTAGTGCTTTCTCATTAGACCTCATTCTATTCTAATCTCTCCCCTCTAAACCCATCAGATGCCTCCAAGACGTGACAATGGATTTGCCTTCCCACCGGAGCTCACTCAGTTGATCCAGCAGCAGAATGCGTTGATGCAGTTGCTAGTCCAGAATCAGAATCAGGGGAACAACAATAACAACAACAACAACCCACCACCACCTCCTGTTGATCACTTAACCCGTTTCCTTAGACTGAATCCGCCGGTGTTCTCCAGTAGCACTGAGCCTATAGTAGCAGATGATTCGCTCTGCAAGATTGGAAGGGAGTTAACCACTACAGGATGTACTGACGCTGAGAAGGTGCGTTTTGCCACACATCAGTTGGATGGACCAGCAGCATCATGGTGGGAGAATTACACTGTCACCTACCCTATAGCCACAGTGACATGGGACCAATTTCAGCAGGCTTTCCGTACAACCCATGTTTCAGCAGGAGCTATGGCCATGAAGAAGCATGAGTTTCACAACTTGCGCCAAGGAGGACGGACAGTTGGCCAATACGTGGATGACTTTAGTAAGTTAGCACGTTATGCCCCGGATGACGTTGCTACGGATGCAGCTAAGCAGGAGAAGTTTCTGGAAGGACTGAATGATAAGTTGAGCATGCAGTTGATGGTAGCAACTTTCAACAACTACCAGGAACTGGTAGATCGTGCTCTTATGATTGAAGGAAACAGCAGCAGATTGAGAACCGCAAGAGGAAGTATGGACAAGGGAAGTACAATTCAGGAGCTCAGCAGAAGCCATGTTTTACCCCGAAATTGGGAGGACATTTTCAGCATACCCATGGAGGAGGAAGTTCGCATAATCATAATGGCCCCAAGAACGGTAATGGGAATGGGGGAAGCAACGGTCAGAACCGTACCAACCCATCAACCCCAGCCAAGAGAGACCTGAGCCAAGTCACTTGTTATAACTGTCAGAAGAACGGACATTATGCCAATGAATGTCCTGAAGCCCAGAATGGAAATGGCAATGGAAGCTCTGGGAAGAAGCTGAATCCTTTCAACAGGGGACAGGTGAACCACGTTAACGTGAAGGAGGTTGAAGCCCAGACAGATGCAGTAATCGGTAAGTTTTTGGTTAAGTCTTTTACTGCAATCGTTCTTTTCGATACTGGTGCATCGCATTCATACATATCAAGGGGATTCGTGGATAAGTATAAACTGCCCACCAAGGTTCTTAGAACACCTATGTTAGTAAGCTCACCAGGAGCGGAGTATATGGACAGTAAAGGATGTTTTCAAGTGCCATTGAGTATAGGTAGGCATGTGTTTCCCTCGGATTTAATCATTTCGGAATTGCAAGGTTTGGATGTAATCATGGGTATGGATTGGCTATCGATGTATGGAGGAAACATCGATTGCGCCAGTAAGTCGATTTTGCTTACCACCCCAGAAGGAAGAAGGATCAAGTATGTGTCACGGCATGAGCCGAAGAGGACACAAGTAAATTCCCTATCAGGAGTTGTACAGGAGGAAGTACCGGTGGTAAATGATTTTCTGGATGTATTTCTAGAAGAATTGCCTGGCATGCCACCAGATAGAGACATTGAGTTTTTGATTGAGCTTTTGCGAGGCACAGGACCAGTATCTAAGAGACCGTATAGAATGCATGCAAAGCATTTGGAGGAGATTAAGAAGCAGATTAAGGAGTTACTGGATAAGGGATATATTCGCCCAAGTTCGTCACCTTGGGGATCACCAGTACTTCTAGTGGAAAAGAAGGATGGATCGTTAAGGATGGTTGTTGATTATCGAGGATTGAATGAAGTGACGATCAAGAATAAGTACCCACTGCCGATGATCAATGATTTGTTTGACCAATTGCAAGGAGCTAAGGTATTTTCCAAGATCGATTTGCGATCAGGATACCACCAGTTGAAGATTCAAGAGCGGGACATACCTAAGACAGCTTTTACCACAAGGTATGGGCTGTATGAGTATACCGTTATGTCATTTGGTCTGACTAACGCACCTGCTTATTTTATGAACATGATGAACAAAGTGTTTACGGAGTTTCTAGATAAGTTCGTCATAGTATTCATTGATGATATTCTGGTTTACTCGAAGAATGAGGAAGAACATAAAGAACATTTGTGTTTGGTACTTGGTAAGCTCAGAGAACATCAATTATGCGCCAAGTTCAGCAAATGTGAGTTTTGGTTGAAGGAAGTTGGATTCCTCGGACATGTTATATTCGGAGAAGGAATAGCAGTAGATCCCACCAAAGTTGTCACTGTGACAAATTGGGAAGCTCTAACAACAGTTGGAGAGATCTGGAGTTTTCTTGGACTCGCAGGATACTACCGGAGATTCATTAAAAATTTCTCGAAGATTGCAAAACCTATGACGGAGTTGTTGAAGAAGGATACCAAGTTCAAATGGACTAAGGAATGTGAGGCCAGTTTCCAAGAGTTGAAGAAACGTTTGGTTACCTCGCCAGTGTTGATTCTGCCAGATCACCGCAAGGATTATGAGGTGTATTGTGACGCTTCACGTCGAGGACTTGGAGCAGTGCTTATGCAGGAGGGAAGAGTTGTTTCGTATGCTTCATGACAGCTTAAGCCCCATGAGTTGAATTATGCTACACGTGATTTGGAGTTAGCAGCCGTAGTGCACGCATTGAAGACTTGGAGACATTTTCTCATTGGAAACCATTGTTAGGTGTACACGGATCACAAGAGTTTGAAGTACATCTTCACGCAGAAGGAGTTGAATCTCAGGCAAAGAAGATGGTTGGAGCTCATCAAGGATTATGATATGAGATTACATTATCATCCCGGAAAGGCTAACGTAGTAGCTGACGGATTCAGCCGCAAGAGCCATGTCAACACACTAATGACCGGAGAGTTACCAAAGGAGTTAGCCGAGGATCTTCGTGAGCTATGTTTGGAGATAGTTCCGAGAGGCTATGTAGCAGCATTGGAGATTCAGTCTACTCTGATGGATAAGATCAGAGAAGCTCAGAAGACTGACAAGGATATTGCCACCATAAAGGAGAAAATGAGCAAGGGAAAAGCTAAAGGATATCGTGAGGATGAACACGATACCTTATGGTTTGAGGACCGTATTTATGTGCCTAATGACCCAGAGATCAGGAAGCTAATTCTGCAAGAGGCCCATGATTCGCCGTACTCGATTCACCCAGGAAATACCAAGATGTATTTGGATTTGAAAGACACTTTTTGGTGGACCGGAATGAAGAAGGATATTGTGGAGTATGTAGGCTTTTGTGATGTATGTCAGAGAGTAAAGGCAGAGCATCAGAAGCCAGCAGGCTTGCTACAGCCATTGCCGATACCCGAATGGAAGTGGGATAAGCTAGGCATGGATTTTATCACGGGATTACCCAGGACCCGCTCAGGCTATGACTCGATATGGGTTGTAGTCGATCGCTTGACGAAGGTAGCTCATTTCATCCCAGTAAAGACCACTTACACCAGTGCTAAGTTGGCAAAGATATACATGACCAGGATCGTATGTCTGCATGGAGTTCCAAGGAGCATTGTATCAGATAGAGGAACCCAGTTTACCTCAAAGTTCTGGAATCAGTTGCACGAAACTTTGGGTACCAGGCTAGAGTTCAGTACAGCTTTTCATCCGCAGACCGATGGACACACCGAGAGAGTCAATCAGATTTTGGAGGATATGCTGAGAGCTTGTGCGCTAGATTATGGATCTAGTTGGGATGACAACTTGCCATATGTGGAGTTCTCTTACAACAATAGTTATCAATCCAGTTTGAAGATGGCCCCTTTTGAAGCCTTGTACGGAAGAAGGTGCAGAATACCATTGTCGTGGGATGAAGTTGGAGACCGCTAGTTGCTACCTCTTGAGCACTGCGTTGGATTTTCCCGAAGAGGAAGGGATGATGCAGCAAAGTAGCGTAAGTATTTCCCTCAGTTTTTGAGAACCAAGGTACCAATCCAGTAGGAGGCTATGCTCGAGTCCCTCGTACCTACACAAAAACAATAGCTCAACGCAATCAACGCGCTTAGGGGTTGTCAGTCCCTTCACGGTCACTTACGAAAGTGAGATCTGATAGAGATGATAAATAATATTTTTGGTATAGAGATGCAAAGTAAAAATTAAAAGCAAAGCAATAATGAAGTGATGGGGATTGATATAATGAGAAAGAGACCCCGGGGCCATAGGTTTCACTAGTGGCTTCTCTCAAGAGCATAAGTATTCTACGATGGGTGAACAAATTACTGTTGAGCAATTGACAGAATTGAGCATAGTTATGAGAATATCTAGGTATGATCATGTATATAGGCATCATGTCCGAGACAAGTAGACCGAAACAATTCTGCATCTACTACTATTACTCCACTCATCGACCGCTATCCAGCATGCATCTAGAGTATTAAGTTAAAAACAGAGTAACGCCTTAAGCAAGATGACATGATGTAGAGGGATAGTTTCATGCAATATGATAAAAACCCCATCTTGTTATCCTCGATGGCAACGATACAATACGTGCCTTCCTGCCCCTTCTGTCACTGGGAAAGGACACCGCAAGATCGAACCCAAAGCTAAGCACTTCTCCCATGGAAAGAATAACCAATCTAGTAGGCCAAACCAAACTGATAATTCGAAGAGACTTGCAAAGATAACCAATCATACATAAAAGAATTCAGAGAAGATTCAAATATTATTCATAGATAGACTTGATCATAAACCCACAATTCATCGGTCTCAACAAACACACCGCAAAAAGAAGATTACATCGAATAGATCTCCACAAGAGAGGGGGAGAACATTGTATTGAGATCCAAAAAGAGAGAAGAAGCCATCTAGCTACTAACTATGGACCTGTAGGTCTGAAGTAAACTACTCACACTTCATCGGAGAGGCTTGGATGATGATATAGAAGCCCTCCATGATCGATGCCTCCTCCGACGGAGCTCTGGAACAGGCCCCAAGATGGGATCTCATGAATACAGTAAGTTGCGGCGGTGGAATTAGGTTTTTGGCTCCTGTTCTGATCGTTTGGGGGTACGTGGATATATATAGGAGGAAAAAGTACGTCGGTGGAGCTTCGAGGGGCCCACGAGGCAGGGGCGCGCCCTAGGGGGGCGCCCTCCACCCTCGTGACTGCCTCGTGGCTTTCTTGACGGAGGGTCCAAGTCTCCTGGGTCTTATCTGATGAGAAAATCACGTTCCCGACGGTTTCATTCCGTTTGGACTCCGTTTGATATTCCTTTTCTTCGAAACCCTAAAACATGCAAAAAACGGCAATTCTGGGCTGGGCCTCCGGTTAATAGGTTAGTCCCAAAATAATATAAAAGTGGAAAATAAAGCCCAATATAGTCCAAAACAGTAGATAATATAGCATGGAGCAATCAAAAATTATAGTTACGTTGGAGACGTATCACCAGTTATTTGGACCAGATGTGATTAAGGAGTCTGAACAGAAAGTGAAGTTGATTCGCGATAGGCTCAAGGTAGCCCAGTACAGGCAGAAGAGCTATGCAGATTCTAAATGCAAGGATATAGTTTACGAAGCCGAAGATAGAGTTTATCTTCGTGTATCTCCACTTCAAGGAGTTAAGCGCTTTGGAGTTAAGGGAAAGTTAGCACCACGTTTTGTGGGACCATACAAAGTTTTGGAACGCATGGGAGAAGTTGCTTACAAGTTGGAGTTGCCCGAAGGATTGTCAGGAGTTCATGATGTGTTCCATGTTTCCCAGTTGAAAAGGTGCCACGCAGAGATGGCTGATGCACCACTAAGAGATACAGTGCCGCTGGAAGCGATTCAGTTGGATAGTGATTTGACCTACGAGGAGAAACCAGTCAAGATTCTCGAATATGCCAGCCGAGTCACCCGCAGCAAGGTTATCAGGTTTTGTAAAGTTCAATGGATTCACCACACCGAGGATGAAGCCACGTGGGAGTGAGAGGAAGATCTGCTGAAGGACCACCCTCACCTATTTTCTAGCCACCCCGAATCTCGAGGACGAGATTCATCTTAAGGGGGGTAGGTTTGTAACATCCCAAATTTTCAATTTGGAATGTTATACATAGATCATCATTGCATATCACATTTTATTTGCATTTTGGCTTGATCCTAGAAATCCTACGCAACTCAAGGACCCATGGAGAGAGTTGGGGATTTCGTTATTTTCATATTTGGGGTTTTCTCAAATTTTGAAAATAGGATAATTTGATTTAATTATTTTATCTTCAATAATTCCAATTATAAAAATAAGTGAGAGGGAATAAAATGACTTTCCCAATTAAAGGAATATTGAGGATTTAATAAAAAAATCAAATAAGATTTTTATTTTGGAGTTTTTCGCTGTTTTATTTGAATTTAGGAAAAAATACACGTTTTTCAAAATTGCATTTAGGCCCCAAATAAATGTTCACCTTCTCCGGCTTGATTTTAGAAGTTGGGGAAAATTTATTTCAGGATTTTTGGAGTCCATTTAGTATTTCTTTTATTTGTTTTTTCTGCGCGGAACTATTTTAAAAAAAAGGAACCGACCTAGCCGGGGCGTACCCGACCCGGACTCTAGCCCGGCCGGCCTTTATAAGCCGGGGGAGCCCAGCCCCGAGCCACCCAGCCCCGCCCTAACCCTAGACGCCGCCGCCCCGAGCCGCCGCTGCCGCTTCCCGCTGCCGCTGCCCCGTCGGAGTTCGCCGCCACCGCCGATCTTCACCGGTCAACCGCCCGGTTTTTTTATAAAAACCACGGTCGTTTTCTTTATTTAGATCGGTTTTTTTACCGATTTAGTTTATTTAGCAGACGTTCGTCCGTACGTTCGTTTTAGCGAACGGTTTTCGTTGTTTAGCCGTAGATAGCGAATGTTCGTTCGTTAGCCTGTTCGTCGTTTTTTCTTTTTCTCAGATTTTCCATGATTATTTCTGATCGCGATTTCTGATCTGATTTTCGTTTTAGTTTTACTTTTCGCTCGTTCATCGGAATCAGGCGATTCAAGCGCCTAGAGTTTCGTCTCGAAACCCTCTTTCCGTTTAACCAACTCAAACAAGTTTTTGCTTCTGTAAAATTTGACTTAGATCTAGATTAATAAACGAAGCTTGTTTCTTTCGCCATTTGACTTTCGTTGTTTCAGTCAATTTTGATTCTTTTTGCAAACCGGAGTTCTTAAGTTGAACTTTCTGGTTAGATCTCTTATTTGAGTTTTACCTATGCATTAGATGAGTACTTATTGTTTGCTTGTTTGTTTGTTTGCGTTAGAGTACTCGGAGTGCGCCGCTTGCTACTTCGAATCTCTAGGTTTCGCGGATCATCAGCAAGGCAAGTAACACTTTGATCATACCTCTTACTACCCAGTTTTATTGCATTAGATCAATCCTTAAACAATTGCATGGTTAGGATCTGAATAAATTGTGGGTTGGGAAGTAGATGAGGTAGCACCTATTATCTGTTTTATTATCAAACCCTGGGAGTTACTTCTACGTTTGCTTATGCCATGCTATGCTTGTAGACGTGGATTGGGTTTGAGTGTATCCATGACAGATGTGAGAATGTTAATTAATGGTTCAACTTAAGGTGGCAACTTTAATACACATCTGGGTAGATTGAGGCACCTGGGTATTCCAGCGATTACATGTTTTTTATGGACCGCCACCCAGACTCAAATGTATCATGAGATTATTCATGCTAGAAACTTCCATGTGCAGCCACAAGCTACTATGGGCTCTCGCATAGTTGATTAAGTCGTGCGAACTCTTACAGTGGTAGACTAGCAGATGTAGGGGAAAGTAGGTGTAACGGTCTACCCGGTTGTAAGGTGCTAGCGCTTCTGAAAGACTATGTCTCGGTCATCCGTTTCTCAAACACCATGTAGTGCGAGAATCCCAATGGAGGAGATCGAGTCTTGTGGGGAAAAGTGTGCAAACCTCTGCAGAGTGTATAAACTAATCATGATTAGCTGTGTCCCGGGTTATGGACGTCTTGAGTATCTAGTACTTGGATTATCATGTGAATCTCATCATGTGACTTAATTAATTTTGTTGGGTTTTAATGATGATGTTTAATTGGGATTGAGAGGGTGTCTACACTCTCAATGTTTAACAACCACCATGATAGTTAAATAAAATTTATTCCTTTGCAGTAGGGAAAAATTGGCTTTACGCAAAACTGTAACCATAGAGCTTTCCACCACCCATATAAGCATGTAGTATAGCTTATTTCTGTTCATTGCTCTCTATGTGTTACATTGCCAGCATATTCCATGTGCTGACCCGTTTTCGGGCTGCAACATTCATGTTGCAGACTTTTCAGACAACGAGTAAGGTGCCTTTAGGTCGTGGTTCTATACTCAGTGATGCCGTTGGAGTTGATGGACTCACTTATCTTCCAAGCCTTCCGCTATTATCATTAATAGATGGCCTTAAGCCATATTATTTGTAATAAGTTCTCTTTTGAGACACTCGTTGTAATAAGTGTGTGATTGCTACTCTATTATAAATCCTTCAAGTACTGTGCATGTCAGCATTACTGATCCAGGGATGACACTGAAGCACAGAGATCAGACTGTTTGAGGTCTGGTCGCTACAAGATGGTATCAGAGCACACGCTGACTGTAGGACACGACCACTAAGCTAAAGCCCTAGATCACTACTCACTCTTCTCATTTCTGACTCCTCATCTTTTCTACTCTTTTAGGATGGCGGATGCAAGGAACAAGTTCACGCAACCGGATGAAGATACACCCTTTGGACGCCACCTGAAGGAAGTCACTAAGTACCTGAACATCGGAGTACCAAGCTTCACCGGGACCTACAACTCCACTTTAACCGAGGAGGAGCGCTGGATGATTCAAGTTCAAGTCCCAAGAAGGACGTTCGCGCCAGTCACCGAGCCCATAGAGTTTTCCTTTGATGCACCAACCTGGAGTCTAGGAAAGAGCATGGCAGCCCACATCACCATGGGACGTATTGGAGAAGTTTACCGCAATGATCTCAAGGATACTATCTACCAGATTTGTGGGCGCCGAGATGAGCATTGGGAAATGATCAACACCAAGAAGGATAGATCAATCGCAGCTTTTATCCAGGAGTTAAACCAGCACATTCGACGTCAGGAGAACCAGATGTGCGCAGGCATGTTAGATCTGAAGAAGGCGATGACAAGAATCACAGAGCTGGAGGAAGAAATCAAGGCTACACGTGAAGATTATGAGGAGGAAATTGTCGTACTAGTGGAGAAGAATAACAACCTGATTAAGAAGATCGGAATATTCATGGGAGACCCCACACCAGTAGAAGAATACGAAGAACCCAAGTAGTACCATGATCTTCATGATAGAGTGTCACCTATGTTGTCACTTTCATAAACTAGTGGGAATTTCACATTATAGAACTTGGCTTGTATATTCCAATGATGGGCTTCCTCAAAATTGCCCTAGGTCTTCGTGAGCAAGCAAGTTGGATGCACACCCACTTAGTTTCTTTTGTTGAGCTTTCATACACTTATAACTCTAGTGCATCCGTTGCATGGCAATCCCTATTCACTCACATTGATATCTATTGATGGGCATCTCCATAGCCCGTTGATACGCCTAGTTGATGTGAGACTAGCTTCTCCTTTTTTGTCTTCTCCACAACCTCCATTATATTCCACCTATAGTGCTATGTCCATGGCTCACGCTCATGTATTGCGTGAAAGTTGAAAAAGTTTGAGAACATCAAAAGTATGAAACAATTGCTTGGCTTGTCATCGGGGTTGTGCATGATTTAATATTTTGTGTGATGAAGATAGAGCATAGCCAGACTATATGATTTTGTAGGGATAACTTTCTTTGGCCATGTTATTTTGAGAAGACATGATTACTTAGTTAGTATGCTTGAAGTATTATTATTTTTATGTCAATATTAAACTTTATCTTGAATCTTTCGGATCTGAACATTCATGCCACAATAAAGAAAAAATACACTGAGAAATATGTTAGGAAGCATTCCACATCAAAAATTCTGTTTTTATCATTTACCTACTCAAGGACGAGCAGGAATTAAGCTTGGGGATGCTTGATACGTCTCCAACATATCTATAATTTTTGATTGTTCCATGCTATTATATTATCTGTTTTGGATGTTAATGGGCTTATTTATACACTTTTATATTATTTTTGGGATTGACCTATTAACCGGAGGCCCAGCCCAAATTGTTGTTTTTCCCCTATTTTAGTGTTTCGCAGAAAAGGAATATCAAACGGAGTCCAAACGGAATGAAACCTTCAGGAGCGTTATTTTTGGAACAAACGTGATCCAGGGGACTTGGAGTGGATGTCAAGAAACAATCGAGGAGGCCACAAGGCAGGGGGCACGCCTACCCCCTTGGGCGCGCCTTCCACCCTCGTGGGCCCCTCGTTGCTCCACTGACCTACTTCTTCCTCCTATATATATATATATATATATATATATATATATATATATATTCATATACCCCGCAAACATCCTGGAGCACCACGAAACCCTATTTCCACCACTGCAACCTTCTATACCCAAGAGATCCCATCTTGGGGCCTTTTCCGGAGCTCCGCCGGAGGGGGCATTGATCACGGAGGGCCTCTACATCAACTCCATGGCCCCTCCGATGATGTGTGAGTAGTTTACCTCAGACCTTCGGGTCCATAGTTATTAGCTAGATGGCTTCTTCTCTCTCTTTGGATCTCAATACAAAGATCTCCTCGATTCTCTTGGAGATCTATTCGATGTAATCTTCTTTTGCGATGTGTTTGTCGAGATCCGATGAATTGTGGGTTTATGATCAAGATTATCTATGAACAATATTTGTATCTTCTCTGAATTCTTTTATATACGATTGGTTATCTTTGCAAGTCTCTTCGAATTATCAGTTTGGTTTGGCCTACTAGATTGATCTTTCTTGCAATGGGAGAAGTGATTAGCTTTGGGTTCAATCTTGCGGTGCTCGATCCCAGTGACATAAAGGGAAACGACACGTATTGTACTGTTGCCATCGAGGATAAAAAGATGGGGTTTATATCATATTACATGAGTTTATCCCTCTACATCATGTCATCTTGCTTAAAGCTTTACTCCCTTCTTATGAACTTAATACTCTAGATGCATGCTGGATAGCGGTCGATGTGTGGGGTAATAGTAGTAGATGCAGGTGATACGTCTCCAATGTATCTATAATTTTTTATTGCTCCATGCTATTATATTATGATGTTAATGGGCTTTATTTTACACTTTTATATCATTTTTGGGACTAACCTACTAATCGGAGGCCCAGGCCAAATTGTTATTTTTTTTCCTATTTTAGGGTTTCGAAGAAAAGTAATATCAAACGGAGTCCAAACGGAATGAAACATTCGGGAATGTGATTTTCTCAACAAACGTGATCCAGGAGACTTGGAGTGGCCGTCAAGAAACAAGGGAGGAAGGCACGAGGCAGGGGGCACGCCTACCCCCCTGGGCGCGCCCTCCACCCTCGTGGGCCCTCCGTTGCTCCACCGACGTACTTCTTCCTCCTACATATATCCACGTACCCCCAAACATCCAGGAGCACCACGAAAACCTAATTCCACCGCCGCAACCTTCTGTACTCGAGAGATCCCATCTCGGGGACTTTTCCGGAGCTCCACCGGAGGGGGCATTGATCATAGAGGGCCTCTACACCAACTCCATGGCCTCTCCAGTGATGTGTGAGTAGTTTACTTCAGTCCTACGGGTCCATAGTTATTAGCTAGATGGCTTCTTCTCTCTCTTTGGATCTCAATACAAAGTTCTCCTCGATTTTCTTTGAGATCTATTCGATGTAATCTTCTTTTACGGTGTGTTTGTCGAGATCCGATGAATTGTGGGTTTATGATCCAGATTATCTATGAAAAATATTTGATTATCCTCTGAATTCTTTTATGTATGATTGGTTTATCTTTGCAAGTCTCTTCAAATTATCAGTTTGGTTTGGCCTACTAGATTGATCTTTCTTGTAATGGGAGAAGTGCTTAGCTTTGGGTTCAATCTTGGGGTGTTCGATCCCAGTGACAGAAAGGGAACCGATACGTATTGTATTGTTGCCATCGAGGATAAAAAGATGGGGTTTATATCATATTGCATGAGTTTATCCCTCTACATCATGTCATCTTCCTTAAAGCGTTACTCTCTTCTCTTGAACTTAATACTCTAGATGCATGCTGGATAGCGGTCGATGTGTGTAGTAATAGTAGTAGATGCAGGCAGGAGTCGGTCTACTTGTCTCGGACGTGATGCCTATATACATGATCATACCTAGATATTCTCATAACTATGCTCAATTCTATCAATTTCTCGACGGTAATTCGTTTACCAACCGTAATACTTATGCTCTTGAGAGAAGCCACTAGTGAAACCTATGGCCCCCGGGTCTATCTTCCATCATATTAATCTTCCAATACTTAGTTATTTTTTCTGCCTTTTATTTTAATTTGCATCTTTATCATAAAAATACCAAAAATATTATCTTATCATATCTATCAGATCTCACTCTCGTAAGTGACCGAGAAGGGCTTGACAACCCCTTTATCGCGTTGGTTGCGAGGTTCTTGTTTGTTTGTGTAGGTGCGTGGGACTTGAGCATCACCCTACTAGATTGATACCTTGGTTCTCAAAAACTGAGGAAAATACTTATGCTGCTTTACTGCATCACCCTTTCCTCTTCAAGGGAAAACCAACGCAGTGCTCAAGAGGTAGCAAGAAGGATTTCTGGCGCCGTTGCCGGGGAGATTCGCGCCAAGTCAAGTCAAGATTTGACTCCCACAACAAGTCATTTCTAGCGCCATTACCAAGTCAAAATATACCAAGTACCCATACAAACTCTTATCCCTCCCATTACATTATTTGCCATTTGACTCTCATTTTCCTCTCCCTCACTTCACCCTTGTCGTTTTATTCGCCCTCTTTTCCTTTCTCCCTCTCTTTCCATCCGCTTCTTTTTCCTTCCTGCCTTCTGTGTGCTTGTTCTTCTTGCGACCTGTTGCCATCGTGGGGAGGTTATCGCTGATAAGGATAATAATATGGAAAATTTTGATGCTTTTGATGATCCTCCTGAAAACTCTACTATTTTATATACTAAAAATTTTCGGATTGGTAGCGGTAATATCATTGGGAAGGGAGTTATCCAAGATTTCTTTACTTGTGCCAGTGCTTTGCCTTCTATGGGTAGTTCTATCCTTCATAGAACCAGTACTCTTGCGGATGCTATTGCCATGCTTGTAGTTGAACTTGAAAGGAAATTTATGCACATGCATCCTTGCATACAAAGGATTTTCCTAGAATTTTCTAATATTGAGCATTCTTCTGTTAAGCGTGCCGCTACTATCTTTTTGGCTCATGAGTTCAAATTTATAATAAAAGAGGCCAAAGAAATCTTTGCACACTATAGGGTGGACACTGGCCGTCCTCCCATAGAGGCAATCCTCTTTGATCAAGAGGAAATAATGTGTTTCCAATCTTTAGACTATGTTGCTTTTAATGAGAACCTTAGAAAAAAGGTCCCTAGCAATGTTCTAGTTGATAGAATTTCCGAACTTAATGATGATTTTTTCTATTCGAAATAATGAGCTAGGATATTCTCTCGAGTATAGGCTCACAAAGTTTTGTCAAAAGAATGCTTATAATGATGAATTGGTTGTGCAATATGAAGGGCCAAAGGAGGAACCTATACATCCCAAAATTGATCTTGGGGACTTTTGTCCCATTAAATTTAGCCCTTTTGATTACTTTTTCTTGCCTCAAAGAAAACTTGCTGCTGAAGTAGAGAATATGAAATGAGTTTTCGTGATTTATCGTATTATTATGGCAACACCTAGATCTATCTTCACTGTTATGCCTAGCTAGGGGCGTTAAACGATAGCGCTTGTTGGGAGGCAACCCAATTTTTTTATTACTTGATTTTTGCTCCTGTTTAGTAATAAATAATTTACCTAGACTCTGTTTTGGTTGTGTTTTTTAGTGTCTAATTAGTGTTTGTGCCAAGTAGAACCGTTGGGAAGACTTGGGGAAAGTCTTTTTGATCTTGTTGTAGAAAACAGAAACTTTAGCGCTCATGAGAACTGCTGCAATTTTTATTTGGAAGGTGCTATTTAGTTAATTCTTTTTGCATATGATTAACAGATAAATTCCTCATGTCCAGAAATTTATTTTAGAATTTTTGGGGTTCCAGAACTTGCGTTAGCTACATGTTACTACAGACCGTTCTATTTTTGACAGATTCTGTTTTTCTTGTGTTGTTTGCTTATTTTGATGAATCTATGGCTAGTAAAAGAGTTTATAAACCATAGAGAAGTTGGAATACAGTAGGTGTAACACCAATATAAATACATAATGAGTTCATTACATTACCTTGAAGTGGTGTTTTGTTTTCTTTCGCTAACGGAGCTCACGACATTTTCTATTTTGAGTTTTGTGTTGTGAAGTTTTCAAGTTTTGGGTAAAGATTTGATGGATTATGGAACAAAGAATGGAAAGAGCCTAAGCTTGGGGATGCCCATGGCACCCCAAGGTAAAATTAAAGGACACCAAAAAGCCTAAGCTTGGGGATGCCCCGGAAGGCATCCCCTCTTTCGTCTTCGTCTATCGGTAACTTTACTTGGAGCTATATTTTTATTCACCACATGATATGTGTTTTGCTTGGAGCGTCCTGTATGATTTGAGTCTTTGCCTTTTATTTTACCACAATCATCCTTTCTGTACACACCTTTTGAGAGATACTCGCATGAATTGAAATTTATTAGAATACTCTATGTGCTTCACTTATATCTTTTGCGCTATATAGTTTTTGCTCTAGTGCTTCACTTATATCTTTTGGAGCACGGTGGTGGATTTGTTTTATAGAAACTATTGTTCTCTCATGCTTCACTTATATTATTTTGAGAGTCCTTTAGAACAACATGGCAATAATAAAAACTTTCATATAAGTACATTTAATACTATGATAAGTTTGATACTTGATAATTGTTTTGAGATATGAAGATGGTGATATTAGAGTGATGCTAGTTGAGTAGTTGTGAATTTGAGAAATAATTGTGTTGAAGTTTGTGATTCCCGTAGCATGCACGTATGGTGAATCGTTATGTGATGAAGTCGGAGCATGATTTATTTATTGATTGTCTTCCTTATGAGTGGCGGTCGGGGATGAGCGATGGTCTTTTCCTACCAATCTATCCCCCTAGGAGCATGCGCGTAATACTTTGCTTTGATAACTTGTAGATTTTTGCAATAAGTATGTGAGTTCTTTATGACTAATGTTGAGTCCATGGATTATACGCACTCTCACCCTTCCACCATTGCTAGCCTCTCTAGTATCGCACAACTTTCGCCGGTACCATAAACCCACCATATACCTTCTTCAAAACAGACATCATACCTACCTATTATGGCATTTCCATAGCCATTCCGAGATATATTGCCATGCAACTTTGCATCGTTCCGTTATTATGACATGCTTCATCATTGTAACACCCCCAGTGTCATGCTACAGTAACCATCTCTGATTAAGTTAATCATTTTTCCAAAATAGTGCTTAATCACCTTTGTTCAATATCCCATTTCAAATTCCAGTCAATTCAAATTCAAGTGAAGTTTGAAGTTGCTCAAAAGTTGTTGGGAAAATGTTCATCATTTGCCAAAACTTCCATAACAATTATTTGTTAAGGAACACAACATCAATTTTGTGCAAAGATGAGCATTAGCAATTATAACAGCACCAATTCAGCATTTTTAAATGCTATCCTAATTATGAAAAATATCAAATGAATTATTCTGGTCTCCAAAATATTTATGGCACTGTCTATAATCACCAGGGATTTAATGGGACTCCTCCCAAATTTTTCCTAAGTGAAATAGTTGACCAATTAATCCCCTTTCTCTCTCTGTTAATAAATAAAAGCTAAAACAGAAAAAAAAAACTGTTTGCAGTAAAAGAAAAAGGAAAAGCCCCCCCACCCCTCATCTGGGCTGATTGGCCCAACTGGCCACCGCGCCCACCCCCCCCCCCCCATGGGCCTCAGCCCACCTGACAGCCCAACAGGCCATGTGGCCCACACCCCCCCCCACCGGGTCGCCTTCCCCTCACTGTGCGGGCGACCGCGCGCGCACGTCGCCGCCGAACCACCTCGTCGGCCATGCCGCTACAGGCGTCGTGGGAGGATAAGGGCAGCCCCGACGCCTCTGCTCCCTCCCCAGTCGCCCACTTGCCCTTTCTCCCCCTCGTCGCTCTCTCCCTCGCTCTCCAGATCCCCTCCTCTCCTCAACCGGCGCCGCCGTCGCCATGGATGTGCCGTAGCCGCGGACACCGGCCACCCCGCGCCTCGCCAACACGTCCACGAGACGCGCCGTCCTCGGCTACACCCTCTGCACCAACTGGAGCGAGAAGGGAGCCACCACCGCGAGCCCGACGACTCCTTCTTCCTCCTACTACCGTCTTCGTCTCCGATGCCGATTCACCGCCGTTGGTCCTCCCCGAGCCCGCTAGCGCACACCTACAGGCTCACGGTGAGCAGCCGCATCGCCTCCCCCTCTCTTCGGCCTCTCCCCGTAGCCGCAGCCGCCGCTTTTGCCGCACCCGAACACCTCACCGCCGATGAGCTCGTAGTCGTGCCCTCGCTGCCCGTCGAGCTCTACCGAGCTCGGGGTCGTGCTCAGCACGCCCGTGCGAGCCCGAAGCACCCATCCCCGCGCTCTGCCGAGCCCTGTAGCGTCGTTCCTGATCGTGGACGAACTCCGGCGAGGTTCCCGAGCTCGCCGCCGTCACCTCCGTCCACCCCCGGCCTCGTAACCACTCCGGTTGGACGCAGCGTCATCTTCCCGTTCGCGCGCGCCAAGTCGCGCGAAAAACGGACGCCCGTAGGCGAATCCCGACGCTCTCCTGGCCGCTCCGCCGTGGTTTCGGCTCGTCGGAGCCACTCCGGCGCCCGCCGCCGATGTGGCTGGGCGGGCCCGACCCCTGGCTCACTGCCAGTGGGCCTTAGGGGCCACGTTGACTGGGTTGACCCAGTCAACACGCTGACATGGCGGTACAGTGCCACTGACGAACCGGCCCCACCACTTAAATAATAACTAAAATGATTTTTATAATTAAAAGTAATTAGTTTAACTAATTAGCCACTAACATGTGGGGCCCATCCGCTAATTAACCTCGGTTTAGTTTAAATAAGCTCTGTTAAGTAACAGAGGCTGACAGGTGGGTCCCCCGTGTCAGTTTTGACCAGTCAATCGGACTGTTGAATGCTGACATCACTCCTACGTCACGCTGACATCATTTCCTTTTCTGTTTTTTTAATAGTTTCTGAAAATGCTTTAATCTTTGAAAATGCATAGAAAATAAACCGTAGCTCGGATGAAAATGTTTTCTATATGAAAGTTGCTCAGAAAAATCCAACGAATCCGAATATGCGGTCCGTTCATCTGTCACATGCCCCTAGCATGCTGAACATGGAACTTTCCCCCTCCGGTCATCTGTCTGACACAGGTCCGGAACCGGGAACACCTTCCCGGTTGTTTTCCCCCTTCACCTATAACGTCTAGGACCGCGTTAGAGCACGCTTAGCGCTACGTATCGTCATGTCATGCTTAGTGTTACCTCTGTTTGCTATGTATTTACTGTTTCTTCCCCCTCTTCTCTCCGGTAGACCCCGAGGCCGCTGATGCCCCGGTGATCGACTACGTCGTCGACAACGACCCCTCCTTGCCAGATCAACCAGGCAAGCCCCCCCTTTGATCATCCCGATATCGCCCATTCCATTCTCTCATGCTTGCATTAGATTTTGCTATTGTTATTGTTTGCTCCTATTCTGATGCATAGCCTCCTTTTGTAACCTGCTTATTGTTACCTTACCTGCTTATCCTAAACTGCTTAGTATAGGTTGGTTAGTGATCCATCAGTGACCCCCGCCTTGTCCCGACTGCCCCGCTGGATAATCAGAAGACCCGATCAACGGTATCGAAGACCAGGCCCCGGCACCGCACATCACATTCTCCTTAGTTGCTCGACACTGCTGGGATACTATCGAGTGCCGAGGGTGAGACCTCTACAACACTTCTGATGTTAGCCCTGTAGTGTAGCTATTCGGTCGTGGTCATCGAGGGTGATTTCCTCTTTAACCACTTCCGATACGACTCTGTCGTGCAACCCCTCAAGTGTGAACGTCGAGGGTGATTCCTCTACGTTCACCTTGATGATTACATTGAGTGGAACCCACCGAGGGTGATTCCTTGGGTTTTCCTCTTGATGTTTGGACACACGGATACTTGGACTTTACAACTGTTACTTGGAAAGTGATGTGGAGACGGGTTGACCTGGAAGGTGCCTGTGAGATAATTACGAGGCGGGGCCGGGCATTCTTAGCCCTTGCCGCAAGTCCTCGAGACGGGGCAACGGGGTCACCTCTTTCGTGAGTCTCTGCTTGTTACCGCGCGTTCCTAATCCACTACGATTTGGATATTTGATCCGAGGGGCCTCTGGCCTGATAGCACTAATCATCACGTGGGCATAGTATGGGCGTTCTGCGTCGTATGCATCAGCCGAAGCTTAATAGACGTCAGCGACGGAGCGGCGCGCGCCGGGTTGGACTGGTAAGCTCCTGCCTTTTTAGGGAGGTAGCTAGGTCTGCTCACCGGCCGCGTTCGCAACGTGCAGGAGTTCCCGGGGCGATGGCCCATGACCCCTGGGGGCATAGGTTTAGTCCGGCGTGCTTGACCTCTCTATTAAGCCTAGGTCGGGTTGCGGCGTATTGTTTGGCCGAGGCCGGGCATGACCCTGGAAAGTGTGTCCGGCCGGAGTCAATCGAGCGTGGTGGGTAAGTTGGTGCACCCCTGCAGGGAAGAACTAATCTATGCATAGCCTGTCCTACGGTAACGGACACTTGGAGTTGTATCCCGATCGATACAACTAGAACTGGATACTTGTGATGAGAACTGGATGGTGATGAGGATTTGATTGTGATGATAACTGGATAGTATGGCTCTGGGATTGCTTTCTCGCAGGGAGTCGAGAAAGGATCTCTGGCCGAGGTTGATAACACTACTACCACTTTACTTTATGCTACTCTACACCCTCCTGTTTGCTGCAAGATGGTGGTTTCCAGAAGATGCTAGTCTTCGATAGGACTAGACCTTCTCTTTATTCTGGCATTTCTGCAGCCCAGTCCACATATACAGCCTTCCTTTGATAATGTTGCATATGTAGTGTAGATCCTTGCTTGCGAGTACTTTGGATGAGTACTCACGGTTGCTTTGCTCCCCCTTTTCCCCCTTCTTTCTTCTTTCTGGTTGTTGCAACCAGATGGTGGAGTCCAGGAGCCAGATGCCACCTTTGACGACTGCTGCTACCCCGAGGGTGCCTACTACCACGTGACGGACGCCGACGACCAAGAGTAGTTAGGAGGCTCCCAGGCAGGAGGCCTTGCCTTTTCGATCGTTGTTATTTTGTGCTAGCATTCTTAAGGCAAACTTGTCTAACTTATGTCTGTACTCAGATATTGTTGCTTCCGCTGACTCGTTTGTATTCAAGCTGATGTATTCGAGCCCTCGAGGCCCCTGGCTTGTAATATAAAGCTTGTATTATTTTAATTTGTGTCTAGAGTTGTGTTGCGATATCTTCCCGTGAGTCCTTGATCTTGATCGTACACATTTGCGTGTATGATTAGTGTACGATTGAATCGAGGGCGTCACAAGTTGGTATTAGAGCCGACTGCCTGTAGGTAGCCCCCTTTCCAACTCCTTGGCCGAAGTCGAGTCTAGTCACTACAAAACTTTTACTAACATGGCTGTGTGTCTTACGGGCCCACGTCGCCATTTGGGTGGTATTAGGATCTTTTATTCCTCGTCTATACTCTGGGACTCTAATCTCTCGTCTATTCGGGTTAAACATTTTACTGACTCTGACATTAGGTTCTCGTACCCTTTTCCTCCTGGAGAGCCCCGACATTACCGATGATCCCTTGCTTCGCCAGAAGATTCTGCAGATATTCCTCGAGGTTTCTCGAGACCCTGTGCCCACTGCCTTGCAGTTCCTGACCACAGATAATCCCCGTAGATAACATCCTTGCCGCTTGTACCTTCATACCCAGTTGCCCCTATTATTACAAGATGTACTATCCGTTGTTTCAAGAATCCTTTATGCCTTCTGCTTTGCGGCTTCTTTTTGCACTACGGATGATTCACTGAACCCGTTTATCCCCAGTTGTTCATGTGTTTCACAAATTCTTTGGAATACTATTCGATCTACCGATAATCCTTAGTAGCCTATTGCTCCTGTTCTTCCTTATCGTCTTACATTATGGTTAATTCCATATGTCTAGCAATATTCTTTAAAATTCTTTGTGATTGTCATTCTATTCCTATGGATTCAACGTGTGAGCGAATACTCGCAATCATCAATTAATCCTTGGAAATTTCCTTTCCGGCTCCGACATCGCTCCGGATATGAGCTGGTTCTTTCCCAATCAAGGTTTGGTCGGGTGCACCTCTAAGTCTATTCAACTTACTCATCTTTTGATCAGAGCCTCTGCTTCTGATCCTTCGTCTTGAAATCATAATTCCTTTGTACCCAAGGATCGAATCATTCAGACGTTTCTATAAGCCAATGCCTTTGCATCCCCTTCTTCATCTGATTGATTACCGATAATCACATCAACTCTGTCGAGAATCGCCAGATCCATTGCTGGGTTGTTATCCGACTGTGTCCTTCACATCCAAATTCTTGTGAGTGTTTCCATGATACATAATATCTTCGGTATATTGTATCATCTGCTTTGACTTCGATACTCTGCTTTCGAACTTGTATCTTTTGCTTGGTTGATGGTTGTATAGATTCAAAAAAATAATGCCCCGATGGGTTGAACTTATGCCTTCCGTAATCCGAGGAACCCGAGAGTTCTCACGAGTCTTACTCTTCTGGTACTTCGCCAGATAAATCCTCTGCACTACATTTTCTTTGAAAAACGAGGAGTGAATGAAAGGTTATGCATTGAAGAAGTGGGAGTCGACCTTGAACTCTTGTGTTCATGCCCATGGACCCGATGTAGAACTTATCGTGGAAGCTACTCGTAAAAATGATTACCCCTTGTTATAAGTTCATCTTGTATCGGTGGTTTGATCATTCTTAACCGTGGTTCCGACCATAGTTTCTTCTTAATTCCATTTCCCGGACAAGTTAAAATACTTGTCTCCTGCAAGTCATTTCACCTGTCCAACCTCTAATTTGATCTATCTTCTAGTATTGCCTCATGTTAATTCGAGAATAACAAAGAACTATGTTCCTTCCTATGAGTCTTCTTCTAGTATTGCTACTCATCGATTTCAAATTTCCCTCTGGTTCTGAGTTGTTAGTCACTCGAGAACAACGATAAGTGAATCGCTTCTGCACTCCGATTCAATAACTCGAAGTAATTTTCATTGCTTACGAGTTTAATAATCCTTCAAGTCATTCCTAGCCTGACCGGCAATATCATTAGCATGCTAAAATTTAACTGTGCTACCTGGTCCTTCTTCCTGGAGCACAATTTTCGACGATGACCTAAGCCTACGTCGATTTTCCTCATCATATCGTTTCGCCTCAAGGATGATTCGAGTTGATTTCGAATCCTTGGTTCTAGTAGCCTTTCACTTCATCCTTCCTTTTCTGCTCGATGACATCTTCATAGAGTCTCTCGACAAAATTTGTCGTGATCACCGTCAACACTTTGTTTTCTTCAGGGATGACAATTGAATTCATGGTGAGAAATACCATCTGTGACCTTCGATGATTTGAGTTATCATTGACAACCCCCCCCCCCTTGTCTTCTTTCCAACACATGTTTGATCACGCCTTGGTTAAACCTTGGACTCCTTGCTATTCCTGCAATTGTTCCTTGTGTATTTCTTGTGATCTTCAACTCCAACCCTTACTTGTAACACCATGTTAATACTACCTCGAAGCATGACCGAGGTATTCCGAATATCAACAGGAACATTGGAAGCACATTGTCAAATGTTTCTTGATCTATTATCCAAACACCGTTGTATGGGTAATATCATGATTCTTCCTTCGCCCCCTTTATCTAAATGCTTTTGAACTTGCTGTCTTATCATGGATATCATGCTCTGCTTGTCCTTGGGAAGGATATACCCCGGAAATATGTGTTTAAACACATTTTCCTTTCCTTTGTCTTGTTTAACCTTCTTGTGATCTATATGATATAAGCAGAAATAATTCTCTGCTTATAGAACACCCCGATGTACAACCTTGCCAGTGGGACCCTGTTACTAATGTTGCTGACATTCCGGTAACCACCGATGGACGAGAACTTTGCCTATTGGTCCGCCTCGTCTTAACGAGCAGGAAAATAGTTCTCTCTGTCCCTCGCCCTTGGTACCAACATGTTGACAACATAACTGACAGTCTATCATCTGACATGCCTTGCTATCGGCCCCCTTTCTACCTTTAAACCACATGGTGGGCTCATAACCCACAGTTCCACGGGATCGAAACCTGACTCTCCTGTATATCCTTTTCTTCCGAAGTATCATTTGCTCTTGGCTTTGTGTGTTGTCACGAGCCACCTTCCGAGATATGATCTATTCCCGATACTGTGAACCCCCTTCTCACACTCTGTTCAGGTATCGATCGTTTGTCCATTCGCTCGAAACTTCCTATTGTACCTTCATATTTTGCTCTTGATGTTTTCTTAAATTTCAACTCGAGAGATGCCTCTTGCCAATTTCACTGAGATAGTCCCCAGATAACTATCTTGTGTTAAGCTCTGTCTTTTCCGAGTTTTTCCCCATTACTCCACCTATTAAATCTCGGGACGAGATTTCTTGTAGTGGAGGAGATTTGTAACACCCCCAGTGTCATGCTACAGTAACCATCTCTGATTAAGCTAATCATTTTTCCAAAACAGTGCTTAATCACCTTTGTTCAATATCCCATTTCAAATTCCAGTCAATTCAAATTCAAGTGAAGTTTGAAGTTGCTCAAAAGTTGTTGGGAAAATGTTCATCATTTGCCAAAACTTCCATAACAATTATTTGTTAAGGAACACAACATCAATTTTGTGCAAAGATGAGCATTAGCAATTATAACAGCACCAATTCAGCATTTTTAAATGCTATCCTAATTATGAAAAATATCAAATGAATTATTCTGGTCTCCAAAATATTTATGGCACTGTCTATAATCACCAGGGATTTAATGGGACTCCTCCCAAATTTTTCCTAAGTGAAATAGTTGACCAATTAATCCCCTTTCTCTCTCTGTTAATAAATAAAAGCTAAAACAGAAAAGAAAAACTGTTTGCAGTAAAAGAAAAAGGAAAAGCCCCCCACCCCTCATCTGGGCTGATTGGCCCAACTGGCCACCGCGCCCACCCCCCCCCCATGGGCCTCAGCCCACCTGACAGCCCAACAGGCCATGTGGCCCACACCCCCCCCCACCGGGTCGCCTTCCCCTCACTGTGCGGGCGACCGCGCGCGCACGTCGCCGCCGAACCACCTCGTCGGCCATGCCGCTACAGGCGCCGTGGGAGGATAAGGGCAGCCCCGACGCCTCTGCTCCCTCCCCAGTCGCCCACTTGCCCCTTCTCCCCCTCGTCGCTCTCTCCCTCGCTCTCCAGATCCCCTCCTCTCCTCAACCGGCGCCGCCGTCGCCATGGATGTGCCGTAGCCGCGGACACCGGCCACCCCGCGCCTCGCCAACACGTCCACGAGACGCGCCGTCCTCGGCTACACCCTCTGCACCAACTGGAGCGAGAAGGGAGCCACCACCGCGAGCCCGACGACTCCTTCTTCCTCCTACTGCCGTCTTCGTCTCCGATGCCGATTCACCGCCGTTGGTCCTCCCCGAGCCCGCTAGCGCACACCTACAGGCTCACGGTGAGCAGCCGCATCGCCTCCCCCTCTCTTCGGCCTCTCCCCGTAGCCGCAGCCGCCGCTTTTGCCGCACCCGAACACCTCACCGCCGATGAGCTCGTAGTCGTGCCCTCGCTGCCCGTCGAGCTCTACCGAGCTCGGGGTCGTGCTCAGCACGCCCGTGCGAGCCCGAAGCACCCATCCCCGCGCTCTGCCGAGCCCTGTAGCGCCGTTCCTGATCGTGGACGAACTCCGGCGAGGTTCCCGAGCTCGCCGCCGTCACCTCCGTCCACCCCCGGCCTCGTAACCACTCCGGTTGGACGCGGCGTCATCTTCCCGTTCGCGCGCGCCAAGTCGCGCGAAAAACGGACGCCCGTAGGCGAATCCCGACGCTCTCCTGGCCGCTCCGCCGTGGTTTCGGCTCGTCGGAGCCACTCCGGCGCCCGCCGCCGACGTGGCTGGGCGGGCCCGACCCCTGGCTCACTGCCAGTGGGCCTTAGGGGCCACGTTGACTGGGTTGACCCAGTCAACACGCTGACATGGCGGTACAGTGCCACTGACGAACCGGCCCCACCGCTTAAATAATAACTAAAATGATTTTTATAATTAAAAGTAATTAGTTTAACTAATTAGCCACTAACATGTGGGGCCCATCCGCTAATTAACCTCAGTTTAGTTTAAATAAGCTCTGTTAAGTAACAGAGGCTGACAGGTGGGTCCCCCGTGTCAGTTTTGACCAGTCAATCGGACTGTTGAATGCTGACATCACTCCTACGTCACGCTGACATCATTTCCTTTTCTGTTTTTTTAATAGTTTCTGAAAATGCTTTAATCTTTGAAAATGCATAGAAAATAAACCGTAGCTCTGATGAAAATGTTTTCTATATGAAAGTTGCTCAGAAAAATCCAACGAATCCGAATATGCGGTCCGTTCATCTGTCACATGCCCCTAGCATGCTGAACATGGAACTTTCCCCCTCCGGTCATCTGTCTGACACAGGTCCGGAACCGGGAACACCTTCCCGGTTGTTTTCCCCTTCACCTATAACGTCTAGGACCGCGTTAGAGCACGCTTAGCGCTACGTATCGTCATGTCATGCTTAGTGTTACCTCTGTTTGCTATGTATTTACTGTTTCTTCCCCCTCTTCTCTCCGGTAGACCCCGAGGCCGCTGATGCCCCGGTGATCGACTACGTCGTCGACAACGACCCCTCCTTGCCAGAGCAACCAGGCAAGCCCCCCCCTTTGATCATCCCGATATCGCCCATTCCATTCTCTCATGCTTGCATTAGATTTTGCTACTGTTATTGTTTGCTCCTATTCTGATGCATAGCCTGCTTTTGTAACCTGCTTATTGTACCTTACCTGCTTATCCTAAACTGCTTAGTATAGGTTGGTTAGTGATCCATCAGTGACCCCCGCCTTGTCCTGTTGCCCCTGCTTCATCATTGAAGACCCGATCAACGGGATCGAAGACCAGGCCCCGGCACCGCACATCACTTTCCCCTTAGTTGCTCGACACTACTGGGATACTATCGAGTGCCGAGGGTGAGACCTCTACAACACTTCTGATGTTAACCCTGTAGTGTAGCTATTCGGTCGTGGTCATCGAGGGTGATTTCCTCTTTAACCACTTCCGATACGACTCTGTCGTGCAACCCCTCAAGTGTGAACCTCGAGGGTGATTCCTCTACGTTCACCTTGATGATTACATTGAGTGGAACCCACCGAGGGTGATTCCTTGGGTTTTCCTCTTGATGTTTGGACACACGGATACTTGGACTTTACAACTGTTACATGGAAAGTGATGTGGAGACGGGTTGACCTGGAAGGTGCCCGTGAGATAATTACGAGGCGTGGCCGGGCATTCTTAGCCCTTGCCGCAAGTCCTCGAGACGGGGCAACGGGGTCACCTCTTTCGTGAGTCTCTGCTTGTTACCGCGCGTTCCTAATCCACTACGATTTGGATATTTGATCCGAGGGGCCTCTGGCCTGATAGCACTAACCATCACGTGGGCATAGTATGGGCGTTCTGCGTCGTATGCATCAGCCGAAGCTTAATAGACGTCAGCGACGGAGCGGCGCGCGCCGGGTTGGACTGGTAAGCTCCTGCCTTTTTAGGGAGGTAGCTAGGTCTGCTCACCGGCCGCGTTCACAACGTGCAGGAGTTCCCGGGGCGATGGCCCATGACCCCTGGGGGCATAGGTTTAGTCCGGCGTGCTTGACCTCTCTATTAAGCCTAGGTCGGGTTGCGGCGTATTGTTTGGCCGAGGCCGGGCATGACCCTGGAAAGTGTGTCCGGCCGGAGTCAATCGAGCGTGGTGGGTAAGTTGGTGCACCCCTGCAGGGAAGAACTAATCTATGCATAGCCTGTCCTACGGTAACGGACACTTGGAGTTGTATCCCGATCGATACAACTAGAACTGGATACTTGTGATGAGAACTGGATGGTGATGAGGATTTGATTGTGATGATAACTGGATAGTATGGCTCTGGGATTGCTTTCTCGCAGGGAGTCGAGAAAGGATCTCTGGCCGAGGTTGATAACACTACTACCACTTTACTTTATGCTACTCTACTCCCTCCTGTTTGCTGCAAGATGGTGGTTTCCAGAAGATGCTAGTCTTCGATAGGACTAGACCTTCTCTCTATTCTGGCATTTCTGCAGCCCAGTCCACATATACAGTCTTCCTTTGATAATGTTGCATATGTAGTGTAGATCCTTGCTTGCGAGTACTTTGGATGAGTACTCACGGTTGCTTTGCTCCCCCTTTCCCCCCTTCTTTCTTCTTTCTGGTTGTTGCAACCAGATGGTGGAGTCCAGGAGCCAGATGCCACCTTTGACGACTGCTGCTACCCCGAGGGTGCCTACTACCACGTGACGGACGCCGACGACCAAGAGTAGTTAGGAGGCTCCCAGGCAGGAGGCCTTGCCTTTTCGATCGTTGTTGTTTTGTGCTAGCCTTCTTAAGGCAAACTTGTTTAACTCATGTCTGTTCTCAGATATTGTTGCTTCCGCTGACTCGTTTGTTTTCAAGCTGATGTATTCGAGCCCTCGAGGCCCCTGGCTTGTAATATAAAGCTTGTATTATTTTAATTTGTGTCTAGAGTTGTGTTGTGATATCTTCCCGTGAGTCCTTGATCTTGATCGTACACATTTGCGTGTATGATTAGTGTACGATTGAATCGAGGGCGTCACAATCATTGTCATATTGCTTGCATGATCATGTAGTTGACATCGTATTTGTGGCAAAGCCACCGTTCATAATTCTTTCATACATGTCACTCATGCATCATTGCACATCCCGGTACACCGCTGGAGGCATTCACATAGAGTCATATTTTGTTCTAAGTATTGAGTTGTAATTCTTGAGTTGTAAGTAAATAAAGTGTGATGATCATCATTATTAGAGCATTGTTCCAAGTGAGGAAAGGATGATGGAGACTATGATTCCCCCACAAGTCGGGGTGAGACTCTGGACAAAAAAAAGAGGCAAAAAAAGAAAGAAGGCCCAAATATAAAAAAATGATAGAAAAAGAGAGAAGGGACAATGTTACTATCCTTTTTCCACACTTGTGCTTCAAAGTAGCACCATGTTCTTCATATAGAGAGTCTCCTATGATATCACTTTCATATACTAGTGGGAATTTTTCATTATAGAACTTGGCTTGTATATTCCAATGATGGGCTTCCTAAAAATTGCCTTAGGTCTTCATGAGCAAGCAAGTTGGATGCACACACACTTAGTTTCTTTTGTTGAGCTTTCATACACTTATAGCTCTAGTGCATCCGTTGCATGGCAATCCCTACTCACTCACATTGATATCTATTAATGGGAATCTCCATAGCCCGTTGATACGCCTAGTCGATGTGAGACTATCTTCTCCTTTTTGTCTCCTCCACAACCACCATTCTATTCCACATATAGTGCTATATCCATGGCTCACGCTCATATATTGCGTGAAGATTGAAAAAGTTTGAGAACATCAAAAGTATGAAACAATTGCTTGGCTTGTCATAGGGGTTGTGCATGATTTAAATATTTTGTGTGGTGAAGATAGAGCATAGCCAGACTATATTATTTTGTAAGGGATAACTTTCTTTGGCCATGTTATTTTGAGAAGACATAATTTCTTAGTTAGTATGCTTGAAGTATTATTATTTTTAAGTCAATATTAAACTTTTATCTTGAATCTTATGGATCTGAACATTCATGCCACAATAAATAAAAATTACATTGAGAAATATGTTAGAAAGCATTCCACATCAAAAATTCTTCTTTTATCATTTACCTACTCGAGGACGAGCAGGAATTAAGCTTGGGGATGCTTGATACGTCTCCAACATATCTATAATTTTGGATTGCTCCATGCGATTATATTATCTATTTTGGATGTTAATGGGCTTTATTTTACACTTTTATATCATTTTGGGACTAACCTACTAATCAGAGGCCCAGCCCAAATTGCTGTTTTTTGCCTATTTTAGGGTTTCGAAGAAAAAGAATATCAAACGGAATGAAACCTTTGGGAACGTGATTTTCTCAACAAACGTGATCCAGGAGACTTGGAGTGGTCGTCAAGAAACAAGGGAGGAAGGCACGAGGCAGGGAGGCGCGCCTACCCCCCTGGGCGCGCCCTCCACCCTCGTGGGCTCTCCGTGCTCCACCGACGTACTTCTTCCTCCTATATATATTCACGTACCCCCCAAACATCCAGGAGCACCACAAAAACCTAATTCCACCGCCACAACCTTCTGTACTCGAGAGCTCCCATCTCAGGGCCTTTTTTGGAGCTCCACCGGAGGGGGCATTGATCACGGAGGGCCTCTACACAAACTCCATGGCCTCTCTGGTGATGTGTGAGTAGTTTACTTCAGACCTACGGGTCCATAGTTATTAGCTAGATGGATTCTTCTCTCTCTTTGGATCTCAATACAAAGTTCTCCTCAATTTTCTTGGAGATCTATTTGATGTAATCTTCTTTTACGGTGTGTTTGTCGAGATCCGATAAATTGTGGGTTTATGATTCAGATTATCTATGAACAATATTTGATTCTCCTCTGAATTCTTTTATGTATGATTGGTTTATCTTTGTAAGTCTCTTTGAATTATCAGTTTGGTTTGGCCTACAAGATTGATCTTTCTTGCAATGGGAGAAGTGCTTAGCTTCGGGTTCAATCTTGTGGTGTTCGATCCCAGTGACAAAAAGGGAACCGATATGTATTGTAGTGTTGCCATCGAGGATAAAAAGATGGCGTTTATATCATATTGCATGAGTTTATCCCTCTACATCATGCCATCTTCCTTAAAGCGTTACTCTCTTCTCTTGAACTTAATACTCTAGATGCATGCTGGATAGCGGTCGATGTGTGGAGTAATAGTAATAGATGCAGGCAGGAGTCGGTCTACTTGTCCCGGACGTGATGCCTATATACATGATCATACCTAGATATTCTCATAATTATTCGCTTTTCTATCAATTGCTCGACAGTAATTTTTTCACCCACCATAATAATTATGCTATCTTAAGAGAAGCCACTAGTGAAACCTATGCCCCCCGGAACTATTCTCTATCATATAAGTTTCCAATCTATTTTATTTTGCAATCTTTACTTTCAATCTATATCATAAAAATACCAAAAATATTTATCTTATTATTATTATCTCTATCAGATCTCACTCTTGCGAGTGGCCGAGAAGGGATTCGCAACCCCTTTATCGCGTTGGTTGCGAGGTTCTTATTTGTTTGTGTAGGTACGAGGTGACTCGCGCGTGGTCTCCTACTGGATTGATACCTTGGTTCTCAAAAACTGAGGAAATACTTACGCTGCTTTGCTGCATCACCCTTTCCTCTTCAAGGGAAAACCAACGCATGCTCAAGAGGTAGCACCCTCCCGTGGCAGCGGGGTCCTATTGGAAACTAAGGGATATTAAGGCCTCCTTTTAATAGAGTACCGAACCAAATCATTAACACATAGTGAATACATAAACTCCTCAAACTACGGTCGTCACCAGTAAGTATCCCGATTATTGTCACTTCGGGGTTAACGGGTCATAACACATAATAGGTGACTATAGACTTGCAAGATAGGATCAAGAACTCACATATATTCATGAAAACATAATAGGTTCAGATCCGAAATCATGGCACTCGGGCCCTAGTGACAAGCATTAAGCATAGCAAAGTCATAGCAACATCAATTTCAGAACATAGTGGATACTAGGGATCAAACCCTAACAAAACTAACTCGATTACATGATAAATCTCATCCAACCCATCACCGTCCAGAAAGCCTACGATGGAATTACTCACGCACGGCGGTGAGCATCATGAAATTGGTGATGGAGGAAGGTTGATGATGACGATGGCGAGGGATTCCCCTCTCCGGAGCCCCGAACGGACTCCAGATCAGCCCTCCTGAGATAGTTTAGGGATTGGCGGCGGCTCCGTATCGCAAAACACGATGAATCCTTCTCTCTGATTTTTTTCTCCCCGAACACGAATATATGGAGTTGGAGTTGAGGTCGGTGGACCATCAGGGGCCCACGAGGCAGGGGGCGCGCCTAGATGGAAGGTGCGCCCCCCACCCTCGTGGACAGGGTGTGGGCTCCCTGACATGGATTCTTCTTCCAGTATTTTTTATATATTCCAAAAATAATCTTCGTTGATTTTCAGGTCATTCCGAGACCTTTTATTTCTGCACAAAAATAACACCATGGAAATTCTGCTGAAAACAACGTCAGTCCGGGTTAGTTCCATTCAAATCATGCAAGTTAGAGTCCAAAACAAGGGCAAAAGTGTTTGGAAAAGTAGATACGACGGATACGTATCATTGAACACAAGAGATGAACTAGGGTTTGATACGAGATGGTGATGTTGAAGACGTTGGAGATTGCCCTCCCCAAGATGGGAGAGTTCTTGGTGATGATGATGACGATGATTTCCACCTCCAGGAGGGAAGTTCCCCCGACGGAATCGCTCCGCCGGAGGGCAAAAGTGCTCCTGCCCAAGTTCTACCTCGAGACGGCGCCACTCCATCCCGAAAGTCCTCCCTCTTTTTTTCTAGGTCAAAATGACCTATATACCAGAAGATGGGCACCAGAGGTGGGCCTGGATGAGCACAACCCACCAGGGCGTGCCTGGGCTCCCTGGCGTGCCCAGGTGGGTTGTGCCCACCTGGTGGGCCCCCTCTGGTAGTTATTTGCTCCAATATTCCTGAAATAATCCATAAAAGTCTCCGTGAAGTTTCAGCTTGTTTGGAGTTGTGCAGAATAGGTGGCCTGACATAGCTTTTCCAGGTCCAGATTTCCAGCTGCCGGAATTCTCCCTCTTTGTGTATACCTTGCATATTATGAGAGAAAGGGCATTAGAATTACTCCAAAAAGCATTATTATGGATAAAAACATTATAAATAATAGTAAGAAAACATGATGCAAAATGGACGTATCAACTCCCCCAAGCTTAGACCTCGCTTGTCCTCAAGCGAAAACCGAAATCTAAAAACATGTCCACATGCTTTGAAAGAGAGAGGTGTCGATAAAAACAAAATACGGACATAGAAGCATCATGTAGATTATTATAACAGCAACAAAATTGAACATAAGACTTTTATCATAGAACTTTTATCATATACTTCTCATGAATAAGTAACAATTCATCACACAATCGAAGTATAAAGAAAAAACTCTATTAGAAACTAACAAACTATGTTCTCATTCAACTTTGCAACTACAATTCATCATATTTTCAGGAAGGGTCATGTATCGGAGCCTTTAGGAAATTACACACACTCAACCATCATATAGTCTTCTATGATTTCTAACACTCACCGTGCACACATGAGCAAAACGTTTCAACCGGACACATAGAAAGATAGGGGCTTATAGTTTCGCCTCCCAACATATTCACCTCAAGGGTGATGTCAACAATAATAACTCATGATATCTATATTCAACTGGACATATGTGCCTAGATCTTTCCTCACCACATGATGCTTGCCAAAGAAAAATAAAAAGGAATAGAAGAAAAACTTTGACTCTTTGCATAAAAGTAAATACATAAAAGTAAAAGATAGGCCCTTCGCAGAGGGAAGCAGAGGTTGCCATGTGCTTATTTGTTTGTATGTTCAACCCCTTAGTTCAAAAGAACGTCATGTTGCATTGCCCCTTGTGATAGAGACCTTTATTATGAAGTTTGTCGCTTTTATTCTTCACCATCACAAGTTCGTGCAACGCTCAATTTTCTCTTACGCTAAATGATCTCACACATTTAGCACCAATTTTTATTGCCTTTTTGCACCAATGACAACTTACTTGAGGGATCTTGCTCAAGCCCTAGGTAGGTATGGTGGACACTTGAAAATAAGATTTGGGTTTAAGGGTTTTTGGATGCACAGGTAGTATCTCTACTTAGTGTGGAATTTTTGGCTAGCAAAGATAGGGGCAAGCACCACATGTTAAAGGATCCATGACAATATGACTTCGATGTGAATATAAACAAACATAAACCATTAAGTTGTCTTCCTTGTCCAACGTCAACAATTTTGGCATATGATATTTTGATGAGGGATCACAATCACAAAAGATTTCTAGGATAATATATTTATATGTGAATCTTCTCATCCCTTATTAATTATTTCATGAGTTGCATCATTAACTAATGTTATGTTTGTCAATCTCTAATAAATTTTTCTACTTATACTTTTCCTTATGTGGTGTCATCACCTACCATAAGATTAGTATATGATCTTTTCTTCATTTATTTCCTTTCTTTTATTTATTTCTTTTCTCTTTTTCTTCCTTATTTCTTTTCTTTTATTTGCAACATAGAAGTAAAGAAAGCAAAAACTCAAACTAAACTTTATTATATAACTTACACACGATTACAAGGATAGATCACTAAGCAAACTCTCATAGAAAGGATCGAACTAAAATTTATTCATCTAAAGCAAAAGATCGAACTAAAATAAATAAAGGCAAGAAGATAGTGGGATGATACGATACCGGGGCACCTCCCCCAAGCTTGGCGGAAGCCAAGGGGAGTGCCCACACCCGATACTCAATTCTCTTTTGGTGGTGAAGAAGATGATGTGATGAACAAGAGATCTTGTCCTCGCCTCATATTCAAAGACTTGGTTTTTGAGGTCATAGATCTAGCTTTGGAGGAAGTTGATTTGCTCGTTGAGGGTGAAGACGATGTCCTTCAAGGGCTTTCCATCCACCTTGAGATCACGAGAGAGGTCCGTGATCATCAGGTGATTGGCGTTGAGTCCACGCTCGACCATCCCCTTGCACCGGAAGACGTCTTGCTCCTCAGCTTCAAGTCTGGCCTCCATGGTTCCCGTCCCCTTAGGGCATGGCACATCGCGGAGGTGAAGCACCCCCCATGCATCTGGATGACCTGAGGGTGCTGCACCACCTCCTGAAGGTATGGGTTGATGACGTTCTTGAAGAACTTGTCCTTGGAGGAGCTTGAAGCATCCATGGTAGATGGAATCTGACAGAAAACAACAAGGAAAAGAAAGCAGAAGATTTCTCTGCGATACGGTGGTTAACAGGTTCGGGAAGTATATATAGATTTTTTTATCTTGGGGGACAAGTAAACGGAAGAAAAATGTTGTCCGAAAGGTGTCCCAGGTGGGCACAACCCACCTGGGCACGCCAGGAAAGCCTTGCGCGCCCTGGTGTCTTGTGGCCACCAGGGTACACTTCCTAGAAGTTCCTTTATTTCCTAATTTTCTAAATATTCCAAAACAGACAAAAAATATTTTTGCGGATTTTTCGGAGTCCGTTTACTTACCGTATCACATACGTCCTCCTTTTCACGATTCTGAAGTGTTCCGGAAGGACTCTTTTATGTGTTCTTCCGGTGTCAAAGTTTGGATAATATTACTTTCAACATTAATGGGTGTACCTGAGATATAATGTTTTATTCATTGTCCATTGACAACCTTCGGGTTAGTACCTTTGGAATTATTTATTTTGATGGCTCCAGACCAATAAACCTCCTTGATAACATAAGGGCCTTCCTATTTTGAGAGGAGTTTTCCTGCAAAGAATCTGAAAGAGAGTTGTACAAAGGAACATATTCTCCGACTTTAAACTCACGCTTTTGGATTATTTTGTCATGTGATCTTTTAACTTTTTCTTTGAATAATTTTGCATTTTCATAAGCTTGGGTTCTCCATTCATCTAAAGAGCTAATATCAAATAACCTCTTTTCACCAGCAAGTTTGAAATCATAATTGAGCTCTTTGATGGCCCAATATGCTTTATGTTCTAACTCAAGAGGCAAATGACAAGCTTTTCCATAAACCATTTTATATGGAGACATACCCATAGGATTTTTATATGCTATTCTATAAGCCCAAAGTGCATCATCTGATTTCTTAGACCAATTCTTGCTGGACCTATTGACAGTCTTTTGCAAAATTAATTTTATTTCTCTATTGCTAAGTTCAACTTGACCACTAGACTAAGGATGATAAGGTGATGCAATTCTATGGTTAACATCATACTTGGCAAGCATTTTACGGAAAGCACCATGAATAAAATGTGAACCACCATCAGTCATTAAATCTCTAGGGACTCCAAACCTTGGGAAAATAACTTCCTTCAGCATTTTAATAGAGGTGTTGTGATCAGCACTACTGGTTGGAATAGCTTCTACCCATTTAGTAACATAATCAACTGCAACCAAAATATGCGTATACCCATTAGAGGAAGGAAAAGGTCCCATGTAATCAAATCCCCAAACATCAAATGGTTCAATGATACGTCTCCAATGTATCTATAATTTTTGATTGTTCCATGCTATTATATTATCTATTTTGGATGTTTATGGGCTTTATTATGCACTTTTATATTATTGTTGGGACTAAACTATTAACCCAAAGCCCCAGTGCCACTTTCTGTTTTTCCCTTGTTTCAGTGTTTCGCAGAAAAGGAATATCAAACGGAATGAAACCTTCGGGAGAGTTATTTTTGGAACGGAAGCAATCCAGGAGACTTGAGTTTACGTCAGGGAAGCTTTGAGGTGGCCACGAGGCAGGGAGGCACGCCTGCCCCCCTGGGCGTGCCCCCACCCTCATGGGCCCCTCGTGGCTCCCCCGACCGACTTCTTTCGCCTATATATGTCCATATACCCTAAAAACATCAGGGAGTAGAATAGATCGGGAGTACGTCGCCAGAAGCCTCCGTAGTCGCCGAAAACCAATCTAGACCCGTTCCGGCACCCTGCTGGAGGGGGGAATCCCTCTCCGGTGGCCATCTTCATCATCTCGGTGCTCTCCATGATGAGGAGGGAGTAGTTCTCCCTCGGGGCTGAGGGTATGTACCAGTAGCTATGTGTTTGATCTCTCTCTCTCTCGTGTTCCTGAGGTGATACGATCTTGATGTATCGCGAGCTTTGCTATTATATTTGGATCTTATGATGTTTATCCCCCTCTACTATCTTGTGATGAATTGAGTTTTCCCTTTGAAGTTATCTTATCGGATTGAGTCTTTAAGGATTTGAGAACACTTGATGTATGTCTTGCATGTGCTTATCTGTGGTGACAATGGGATATCACGAGATCCACTTGATGTATGTTTTGGTGATCAACTTGCGAGTTCCGTGACCTCGTGAACTTATGCATAGGGGTTGGCACACGTTTTCGTCTTGACTCTCCGGTAGAAACTTTGGGGCACTCTTTGAATTTCTTTGTGTCGGTTGAATAGATGAATCTGAGATTGTGTGATGCATATCGTATAATCATACCCACGGATACTTGAGGTGACATTGGAGTATCTAGGTGACATTAGGGTTTTGGTTGATTTGTGTCTTAAGGTGTTATTCTAGTAAGAACTCTATGATAGATCGAACAGAAAGAATAGCTTCATGTTATTTTACTACGGACTCTTGAATAGATCGATCAGAAAGGATAACTTTGAGGTGGTTTCGTACCCTACTATAATCTCTTCGTTTGTTCTCCGCTATTAGTGGCTTTGGAGTGACTCTTTGTTGCATGTTGAGGGATAGTTATATGATCCAATTATGTTATTATTGTTGAGAGAACTTGCACTAGTGAAAGTATGAACCCTAGGCCTTGTTTCCTAGCATTGCAATACCTTTTATGCTCACTTTTATCATTAGTTACCTTGCTGTTTTTATATTTTCAGATTACAAAAACCATTATCTACTATCCATATTGCACTTGTATCACCATCTCTTCGCCGAACTAGTGCACCTATACAATTTACCATTGTATTGGGTGTGTTGGGGACAGAAGAGACTCTTTGTTATTTGGTTGCAGGGTTGTTTGAGAGAGACCATCTTCATCCTACGCCTCCCACGGGTTGATAAACCTTAGGTCATCCACTTGAGGGAAATTTGCTACTGTCCTACACCTCCCACGGGTTGATAAACCTTAAGTCATCCACTTGAGGGAAATTTGCTACTGTCCTACAAACCTCTGCACTTGGAGGCCCAACAACGTCTACAAGAAGAAGGTTGTGTAGTAGACGTAATTCAACAGCAAGTGAATAATTCATAGGCATTTCTTGATGCTTACCGATATTACCTATTCTTTGATATTCATAACAAGATAAGACGAACTTACGGGCATCCTTGAAGAGAGTAGGCCAATAAAATCCAGATTGCAATACCTTGTGAGCAGTTCTATCTCCAGCATGATGCCCTCCATAAGCTTCGGAGTGACATTTCCGTAGGATTTGTCCCTGTTCATGCTCAGGTACATGCTACCTCTTAAGCATGCGTTGGTTTTCCCTTGAAGAGGGAAGGGTGATGCAACACAGTAGCGTAAGTATTTCCCCCAGTTTTGAGAACCAAGGTATCAATCCAGTAGGAGATAGCACACAAGTCACCTAGTACCTGCACAAACAAACAAGAACCTCGCAACCAATGCGATAAAGGGGTTGTCAATCCCTTCACGGTCACTTACGAGAGTGAGATCTGATAGAGATAATAAGATAAATATTTTTGGTATTGTGTTGTATAGATTGGAAAATAAAGATTGCAGAATAGAAATAGCAAATTGATAGGAAAATAATATGATGGAAGGTAGACCCGGGGGCCATAGGTTTCACTAGTGGCTTTTCTCAAGATAGCAATTTCTACGGTGGGTAAACAAATTATTGTCGAGCAATTCATAGAAAAGCGAATATTTATGAGAATTTCTAGGCATGATCATGTATATAGGCATCACGTCTGCGACAAGTAGACCGAAACGATTCTGCATCTACTACTATTACTCCACACATCGACCACTATCCATCATGCATCTAGAGTATTAAGTTCATAAGAACAGAGTAACGCATTAGGCAAGATGACATGATGTAGAGGGATAAACTCAAGCAATATGATATAAACCCCATCTTTTTATCCCCGATGGCAACAATACAATACATGCCTTGCTGCCCCTGCTGTCACTGGGAAAGGACACCGCAAGATTGAACCCAACGCTAAGCACTTCTCCCATTGCAAGAACGATCAATCTAGTAGGCCAAACCAAATTTATAATTTGAAGAGACTTGCAAAGATATTTAAATCATGCATAAAAGATTTCAGAGAAGAATCAAATATTGTTCATAGATAATCTTGATCATAAACCCACAATTCATCGGATCTCAACAAACACACCGCAAAAAGAACTACATCGAATAGATCTCCAAGAGAATCGAGGAGAACTTTGTATTGAGATCCAAAGAGAGAGAAGAAGCCATCTAGCTAATAACTATGGACCTGAAGGTCTGTGGTAAACTACACACACATCATCGGAGAGGCTATGGTGTTGATGTAGAAGCCCTCCGTGATCGATTCCCCCTCCGGTGGAGCACTGGAAAAGGCCCCAAGATGGGATCTCACGGGTACAAAAGGTTGCGGCGGTGGAAATAGGGTTTCGTGGTGCTCCTGGATGTTTTCGGGGTATATGGATATATATAGGAGGAAGAAATACGTCGGTGGAGCTACGAGGGGCCCACGAGGGTGGGGGCGCACCCCCCCTACCTCGTGGCCTCCTTGCTTCTTTCTTGATGACCATTCCAAGTCTCCTAGATCACGATTGTTCCAAAAATAACTCTCCCGAAGGTTTCATTCCGTTTGGATTTTGTTTGATATTCCTTTTCTACGAAACACTGAAATAGGCAAAAAAAACCAGCAATTTGCACTGGGCCTTTGGTTAGTAGGTTAGTCCCAAAAATAATATAAAAGGGTAAATTAAAGCCCATTAAACATCCAAAATAGATAATATAATAGCATGGAACAATCAAAAATTATAGATACGTTGGAGACGTATCAAGCATCCCCAAGCTTAATTCCTTCTCGTCCTCGAGTAGGTAAATGATAAAAAACAGAATGTTTGATGTGGAATGCTACATAGCATAATTCTCAATGTAATTTTCTTTATTGTGGCATGAATGTTCAGATCCAAAAGATTCAATACAAAATTTTAATATTGACATAAAAATAATAATACTTCAAACATACTAATAAAGCAATCATGTCTTCTCAAAATAACATGGCCAAAGAAAGTTATCCCTACAAAATCATATAGTCTGGCTATGCTCCATCTTCACCACACAAAATATTTAAATCATGCACAACCTCGATGACAAGCCAAGCAATTGTTTCATACTTTTGATGTTCTCAAACTTTTTCAATCTTCACGCAATATATGAGCGTGAGCCATGGATATAGCACTATAGGTGGAATAGAATGGTGGTTGTGGAAAAGACAAAAGGCAGAAGATAGTCTCACATCAACTTGGCGTATCAATGGTCTATGGAGATGCCCATCAATAGATATCAATGTGAGTGAGTAGGGATTGCCATGCAACATATGCACTAGAGCTATAAGTGTATGAAATCTCAACAAAAGAAACTAAGTGGGTGTGCATCCAACTCGCTTGCTCACGAAGACCTAGGGCATTTTGAGGAAGCCCATCATTGGAATATACAAGCCAAGTTCTATAATGTGAAATTCCCACTAGTATATGAAAGTGACAACATAGGAGACTCTCTATCATGAAGATCATGCTGCTACTTTGAAGCACAAGTGTGGTAAAAGGGTAGTAACATTGTCCATTCTCTCTTTTTCTCTCATTTTTTTATTTGGGACTTTTTCTCTTTTTTATGGCCTCTTTTTTATTTATTTTATTTTCGTCTGGGGTCTCATCCCGACTTGTGTGGGAATCATAGTCTCCATCATCCTTTCCTCACTTGGGACAATGCTCTAATAATGATGATCATCACACTTTTATTTACTTAGAACTCAAGAATTACAACTTGATACTTAGAACAAAATATGACTATATGTGAATGCCTCTGGCGGTGTACCGGGATGTGCAATGACTCATGAGTGACATGTATGAAAGAATTATAAAGGTGTCTTTGCCACAAATACGATGTCAACTACATGATCATGCAAAGCAATATGACAATGATGTAACGTGTCATAACAAACAGAACGGTGGTAAGTTGCATGGCAATATATCTCCGAATGGCTATGGAAATGCCATAATAGGTAGGTATGGTGGCTGTTTTGAGGAAGGTATTTGGTGGGTTTATGGTACTGGCGAAAGTTGCATGGTACTAGAGAGGCTAGCAATGGTGGAAGGGTGAGAGGGCGTATAATCCATGGACTCAACATTAGTCATAAAGAACTCACATACTTATTGCAAAAATCTATTAGTTATCAAAACAAAGTACTACGCACATGCTCCTAGGGGGATAGATTGGTAGGAAAATACCATCGCTCGTCCCCGACCGCCACTCATAAGGAAGACAGTCAATAAATAAATCATGCTCCGACTTCATCACATAACGGTTCACCATACGTGCATGCTATGGGAATCACACACTTCAACACAAGTATTTCCCAAATTAACAACTACTCAACTAGCATGACTCTAATATCACCATCTTCATATCTCAAAACAATCATCAAGTATAAAACTTTTTATGATAGTTTTTATTATACCCATCCTGGATGCCTATCATATTAGGACTAATTTTATAACCAAAGCAAATTATCATGCTATTCTAAAGGACTCTCAAAATAATATAAGTGAAGCATGAGAGATCAATAATTTCTATAAAATAAAACCACCACCGTGCTCTAAAAAGATATAAGTGAAGTACTACAGCAAAATTATCTAGCTCAAAAGATATAAGTGAAGCACATAGAGTATTCTAATAAATTTCGATTCATGTGTGTATCTCCAAAAAGGTGTGTACAGAAATTATGATTGTGGTAAACTAAAAATCAAAGACTCAAATCATACAAGATGCTCCAAGCAAAATGCATATCATGTGGTGAATAAAAATATAGCCTCAAGTAAAGTTACCGATGGACGAAGACGAAAGAGGGGATGCCTTCCGGGGCATCCCCAAGCTTAGGATTTTGGTTGTCCTTTAATTTTACCTTGGTGTTCCTTGGGAATCCCCAAGCTTAGGCTCTTTCCACTCCTTGTTCCAAAATCCATCAAATCTTTACCCAAAACTTGAAAACTTCACAACACAAAACTTCAACAGAAAATCTCATGAGCTCCGTTAGTATAAGAAAACAAACCACCACTTCAAGTTACTGTAATGAACTCATTATTTATTTATATTTGTGTTAAACCTACTGTATTCTATGGTTCATACCCCCCGATACTAGCCATAGATTCATCAAAATAAGCAAACAACACACGAAAAACAGAATCTGTGAAAAACAGAACAGTCTGTAGTAATCTGTAGGTTTCGAATACTTATGTAACCCCAACAATTCTGAAATAAATTGGTGGAAGTGAGTAATTTATCTATTAATCATCTGCAAAAAGAATCAACCTAATCTCACTCTCCAGTAAAAAATGGCAGCAAATCTCGTGAGCACTAAAGTTTCTGTTTTTTACAACAAGATCACATAAACTCCCCCCAAGTATTCCCAAGGGTTCTACTTGGCACAAACACTAATTAAAAGCATAAAACCACATATAAATAGAATCTAGATGAATTATTTATTACTAAACAGAAACAAAAACCAAGAAACAAAAATAAAATTGGGTTGCCTCCCAACAAGCGCTATCGTTTAACGCCCCTAGCTAGGCATAAAAACAAGAATAGATCTAGGTATTGTCATCTTTGGTATGCAATCCATAAGTGGCTCTCATAATAGATTCATAAGGTAATTTAATTTTATTTCTAGGAAAGTGTTCCATGCCTTTCCTTAGCGGATATTGGAATCTAATATTCCCTTCTTTCATATCAAAAATTGCACCAAATCGTTCTAAGGAAAGGTCTACTAAGAATAATAGGACATGTAGGATTGCAATCTATATCAAGAACAATGAAATATACGGGCACATAATTCCTATTTGCAACAATAAGAACATCATTAATCCTTCCCATAGGTTTCTTAATAGTGGAATCCACGAGATGCAAATTTAAAGAACAATCATCAAATTCACGGAAACCTAACACATCACACAAAGTTTTTGGAATCGTGGAAACACTAGAACCCAAATCAAATAAAGCAAAGCATTCATGATCTTTAATTTTAATTTTAATAGTAGGTTCCCACTCATCATAAAGTTTTCTAGGTATAGAAACTTCTAATTCAAGCTTTTCTTCATAAGATTTCATTAAAGCATCGATGATATGTTTGGTAAAAGCTTTATTTTGACTATAAGCATGATGAGAATTTAGCACGGATTGCAACAAGGAAATACAATCTACAAAGAGAAATTATCATAAGTAAATTCCTTAAAATCCAAAATAGTGGGTTCATTTATATGCAAAGCTTTGACCTCTTCAATCCCACTTTTACCAATTTTTGCATCAAGATCTAAAAACTCCGAATCGTTGGGACGCCTTTTAGCTAAAGTTGACTCATCTCCAGTCTCATCATTATCAAGATTCATATTGCAAAACAAAGATTTAATAGGAGACGCATCAATCACTTTTAGATCTTCATCCTTACTATCATGGAAACTAGAAGAGCATGCTTTTATAAAGCAATCTTTTTAGCACGCATCCTAGTGGTTCTTTCTTTGCACTCATCTATGGAAATTCTCATGGCTTTGAGAGACTCATGGATATCATGCTTAGGTGGAATAGATCTAAGTTTCAAAGAATCAACATCAAGAAAAATTCTATCCACGTTCCTATCCAACTCATCAATCTTAGGCAATTTTTCTTCAAGCAAAGCATTGAAATTCTTTTGCGAAATCATAAATTATTTAACACTAGTCTCAAAATCAGAGGGCATATTATTAAAATTTCCATAAGAGTTGTTGTAGGAATTACCATAATTATTAGAGGAATTACTAGGAAACGGCCTAGGATTAAAGTTTCCTCTATACGTGTTGTTACCAAAATTGTTCCTACCAACAAAATTCACATCCATAGATTCATTATTATTCTCAATCAAGTAGACAAAGGCATATCATTAGGATCAGAAGAAACACTCTTATTAGCAAACAATTTCATAAGTTCATCCATCTTTCCACTCAAAACATTAATTTCTTCTATAGCATGAACCTTTTTACTAGTAGATCTTTAGTGTGCCATTGAGAATAATTAACCATAATATTATCTAGAGTTTAGTAGCTTCTCCTAAAGTGATTTCCATAAAAGTGCCTCCCGCGGCCGAATCTAAAAGATTTCTAGAAGCAAAATTCAATCCAGCATAAAAAAATTGTATGATCATCCACAAATTCAAACCATGTGTAGGGCAATTACGTATCATTAATTTCATCCTCTCCCAAGCTTATGCAACATGCTCATGATCAAGTTGGTTAAAATTCATGATATCATTTCTAAGAGAGATGTTTTTAGCGGGAGGAAAATACTTAGGGATAAAAGCATCTTTGCACTTATTCCATGAATCAATACTATTTTTAGGCAAAGACGAAAACCAAGTTTTAGCACGATCTCTAAGCGAAAATTAAAATAGCTTCAGTTTAACAATATCATTATCCACATCTTTCTACTTTTGCATATCACACAAATCAACAAAGTTGTTTAGATGGGTAGTGGCATCTTCACTAGGAAGGCCAAAAACGGATCTTTCATGACAAGATTTAGCAAAGCAGTATTAATTTCACAAGATTCAGCATCGGTAAGAGGAGCAATCGGAGTGCTAATAAAGTCATTATTGTTGGTATTGGAAAATTCACACAATTTAGTATTATCTTGAGCCATTGTGACAAACAATCCAACACACAAGCAAGCAAGAGGCAAGCAAAAAGAGGTGAACGAAAAAGAGGCGAGCGGAAAAGAGGGCGAATAAAATGGCAAGGGTGAAGTGGGGGAGAGGAAAACGAGAGGCAAATGGCAAATAATGCAATGTGAGGGATAAGAGTTTGTGATGGGTACTTGGTATGCCTTGACTTGATGCAACCTCCCCGGCAACGACGCCAGAAATCCTTCTTGCTACCTCTTGAGCATGCATTGGTTTTCCCTTGAAGAGGAAAGGGTGATGTAGCACATTAGCGTAAGTATTTCCCTCAGTTTTGAGAATCAAGGTATCAATCTAGTAGGAGATAGCACACAAGTCACCTAGAACATGCACAAACAAACAAACAAGAACCTCGCAACCAACACGATAAAGGGGTTGTCAATCCCTTCACGTTCACTTACGAGAGTGAGATCTGATAGAGATAATAAGGTAAATATTTTTGGTATTTTTGTTGTATAGATTGGAAAATAAATATTGCAAAATATAAATAGCAAATTGATAGGAAAACAATATGATGGAAGGTAGACCCCGGGGCCATAGGTTTCACTAGTAGCTTCTCTCAAGATAGCAATTTCTACGGTGGGTGAACAAATTACTGTCGAGCAATTGATCGAAAAGCGAATAGTTATGAGAATATATAGGCATGATCATGTATATAGGCATCACGTCCACGACAATTAGACCGAAACGATTCTGCATCTACTAATATTACTCCACACATCGACCGCTATCCAGCATGCATCTAGAGTATTAAGTTCATAAGAACATATATAGTAACACAATAGGCAAGATGACATGATGTAGAGGGATAAACTCAAGCAATATGATATAAACCCCATCTTTTTATCCTCGATGGCAACAATACAATATGTGCCTTGCTGCCCCTGCTATCACTGGGAAAGGACACCGCAAGATTGAACCCAAAGCTAAGCACTTCTCCCATTGCAAGAATGATCAATCTAGTAGGCCAAACCAAACTGATAATTCGAAGAGACTTGCAAAGATATTTAAATCATGCATAAAAGATTTCAGAGAGGAATCAAATATTGTTCATAGATAATCTTGATCATAAACCCATAATTCATCGGATCTTGACAAACACACCGCAAAAAGAATTACATCGAATAGATCTCCAAGTGAATCGAGGAGAACTTTGTATTGAGATCCAAAGAGAGAGAAGAAGTCATCTAGATAATAACTATGGACCCGAAGGTCTGTGGTAAACTACTCACACATCATCGGAGAGGCTATGGTGTTGATGTAGAAGCCCTCCGTGATCGATTCCCCCTCCGGTGGAGCGCCGAAAAAGGCCCCAAGATGGATTCTCACGGGTACATAAGGTTGCGGTGGTGGAAATAGGGTTTCGTGGTGCTCCTGGATGCTTTCGGGGTATATGGGTATATATAGGAGGAAGAAGTACGTCGGTGGAGCTGCGAGGGGCCCACGAGGGTGGGGGCGCGCCTGCCCCCCTGGGCGCGCCCCCCTGCCTCGTGGCCTCCTCGCTTCTTTCTTGACGGCCATTCCAAGTCTACTAGATCTCGTTTGTTCCAAAAATAACTCTCCTGAAGGTTTCATTCCGTTTGGATTCCGTTTGATATTCCTTTTTCGCGAAACACTGTGATACGTCTCCGTTGCATCTATAATTTTTTATTGTTCCATGCCAATATTCTACAACTTTCATATACTTTTGGCAACTTTTTATACTATTTTTGGGACTAACATATTGATCCAGTGCCCAGAGCCAGTTCCTGTTTGTTGCTTGTTTTTTGTTTCGCAAAATATCCATATCAAACGGAGTCCAAATGGGATAAAAACTGACGGAGATTTTTTTTTAAATATATGTGATTTTTTGGAAGAAAAATCCACGCGAGATGATGCCCGAGGGGGCCACGAGGCAGGGGCGCGCCCCAGGGGGTCAGGCGCGCCCTGGACCCTTGTGTCCACCCCGTAAGGTGGTTGATGCCCTTCTTTAACCACAGGAAAGCTAATATCCGGATAGAGATCGTGTTAAAGTTTCAGCCCAATCGGAGTTACGGATCTCCGGGAATATAAGAAACGGTGAAAGGGTAGAATCTGGGAACGCAGAAATAGAGAGAGACAGATCCAATCTCAGAGGGGCTCTCGCCCCTCCCATGCCATGGAGACCAAGGACCAGAGGGGAAACCCTTCTCCCATCTAGGGAGGAGGTCAAGGAAGAATAATAAGGAGGGGGGCTCTCTCCCCCTCGCTTCCGGTGGCACCGGAATGCCACCGGGGGCCATCATCATCACCGCAATCTTCACCAACAACTTCACCGCCATCATCACCAACTCTTCCCCCCTCTATGCAGCGGTGTAACCCCTCTTTTACCCGCTGTAATCTCTACTTAAACATGGTGCTCAACGCTATATATTATTTACCCATGATGTATGGCTATCCTATGATGTTTGAGTAGATCTGTTTTGTCCTATGGGTTAATTGATGATCGTGATTGGTTTGAGTTGCATGTTTTATTATTGGTGCTATCCTATGGTGCTCTCTGTGTCGCGCAAGCGTGAGGGATTCCTGCTGTAGGGTTTGCAATATGTTCATGATTTGCTTATGGTGGGTGGCGTGAGTGACAGAAGCACAAACCCGAGTAAGTAGGTTGTTTGCATATGGGATAAAGAGGACTTGATACTTTAATGCTATGGTTGGGTTTTACCTTAATGATATTTAGTAGTTGCGGATGCTTGCTAGAGTTCCAATCATAAGTGCATATGATCCAAGTAGAGAAAGTACGTTAGCTTATGCCTCTCCCTCAAATAAAATTGCAATAATGATTACCGGTCTAGTTATCGATTGCCTAGGGACAAATAACTTTCTCGTAACAAAAAGCTCTTTACTAAAACTAACTTAGTTGTGTCTTTATCTAAACAGCCCCTACTTTTTATTTACGTGTTCTTTATTATCTTGCAAACTTATCCAACAAAACCTACAAAGTACTTCTAGTTTCATACCTGTTCTAGGTAAAGCCAACGTTAAGCGTGCGCAGAGTTGTATCGGTGGTCGATAGAACTTGAGGGAATATTTGTTCTACCTTTAGCTCCTCATTGGGTTCGACACTCTTACTTATCGAAAGAGGCTACAATTGACCCCCTATACTTGTGGGTTATCAAGACCTTTTTCTGGCGCCGTTGCCGGGGAGTCATAGCGTGGGGTGAATATTCTCGTGTGTGCTTGTTTGCTTTATCACTAAGTAATTTTTATTTGATGTTCTTAGTTGTTTTCTATCTTTAGTTGTGGGTAGGAAACGCAAAATACCAAAAAAATTAGTTGTACCTACTGAACCAATGGTTGAAGAACCACTCAAAATCTATCACACTCCTGAAGCTTATTACTTGGATCATCTTTGATCCCTATGTGTTCGTGCTGAAACCCCAACTAGCTTAGTTGAGGGAAAATCTTTAGATGAGCATGCTTGTTATGTGCGACACCGCATATCTGAAAAAGGGAAACGCTTACTGGATCAAATTCATCGTTTGCAATGCTATGCTTGGAATTTATGTGAAATATATGATTTTACTTGTTGTTCTGAAGACCCTAAGAAACACCTTCCCTACCAATGTTTGTTTAGTGATAATGGAATCGTATCTTCTTATGCTAAGGGTGTTTATAATTACTATGATGTTCAACAAATTGAAGAATTTGTTGCTTTTAAGGGTGCTTATGAAATTGCCTCTTTGATTGAAAAGTATGATCCTACTCTTTACAAGTCTGAAAATATTGGCATACTTGAATATTGTTATGATAATTATGCTTCTAATGCCTATGTTAAACCATATATTGAGGACTCCTCCGCTGTCCAGGAAGAGACTAATATTTTGCAGGAGTCTATGGAAGAAGAAATTGATGAAACTGTGAGCTCATTGAATGAAAAAGATAATGAGGAGAGCGAAGAACAAAAGGAGGAAGAGCGGATTAGCTACCCATGCCCACCTTCTAATGAGAGTAACTCTTCAACTCATACATTGTTTAATTTCCCTTCGTGCTTATCGAAGGATGATTACTATGATGATTGTCATGATCCCGTTGATTCTCTTGAAATATCCCTTTTTGATTATGCTTGCTATGCTTGTGGCCAAGATGCCAATATGAATTATGCTTATGGAGATGAACTTGCTATAGTTCCTTATGTTAAACATGAAATTGTTGTTATTGCACCCACACATGATAGTCCTATTATCTTTTTGAATTCTCCCAACTACACTATATCGGAGAAGTTTGCACTTATTAAGGATTATATTAATGGGTTGACTTTTACCGTTACACATGATGATTTTGATAGATATAATATGCATGTGCTTGCTGCTCCTACTTGCAATTATTATGAGAGAGGAACTATATCTCCACCTCTCTATGTTTCCAACATGGTAAAGTTGCAAGAAACTGTTTATACTATGCATTGGCCTTTACTGTGTGTGCATGAATTGTTCTTTTATGATATGCCGATGCATAAGAAGAGAGTTAGACTTCGTCATTACATGATATATGTTAGTTTGTGCTCACTATTAAATTACAAATCATTGTTAATTAAAATTGGCTTTGATATACCTTGGGATCCGGGTGGACCCATTACTTGAGCACTATATGCCTAGCTTAATGGCTTTAAAGAAAGCGCTGCCAGGGAGACAACCCGGAAATTTTAGAGAGTCATTTATTTATGTTGTGTTCTTTTATAAAGTTTAAAAATAAAAATAATGTGCCAAGGTTTGCCTTTAGGATGTTTTAGATGCTTGTTGGTTTGTACGGTGCAAGACAGAAACTTTGGCTGTAGTGCGCGATTTTATATTTTTTACTGGAACATCAAATGGTTCTGATTCTTTTTGCACTGTATTTATATACAAATTTTTAATTTTTCCTAATTTTGGTAGAATTTTTGGAGTAACATAGGTATGGTGAATGTTCAGATTATTACAGACTGTTCTGTTTTAGACAGATTATGTTTTTGATGCATAGTTTGCTTGTTTTGATGAAACTATTGATTTATATCAGTGGATTAAGCCATGGAAAAGTTATACTACAATATCTACAATGCCAAAAAAAATATGAATTGGTTTGCAATAGTACTTCGAGTAGTGATTTGCTTTATTATACTAACGGATCTTACCGAGTTTTCTGTTGAAGTTTTGTGTGGATGAAGTGTTCGATGATCGAGAAGATCTCAATATGAGGAAAAGGAGGAGAGGCAAGAGCTCAAGCTTGGGGATGAACAAGGAACCCCAAGTAAATATTCAAGGAGACTCAAGCTTCTAAGCTTGGGGATGCCCCGGAAGGCATCCCCTCTTTCTTCAACAAGTATCGGTATGTTTTCGGATTCGTTTCGTTCATGCGATATGTGCAATCTTGGAGCATCTTTTGCATTTAGTTTTCACTTTTATTTTATGCACCATGCTGGTATGAGATAGTACTTGGTTGATTTATAGAATGCTCAGTGCACTTCACTTATATCTTTTGAGTATGGCTTTATAGAATGCTTCATGTGCTTCACTTATATCATTTGAAGTTTGGATTGCCTGTTTCTCTTCACATAGAAAACCGCCATTTTTAGAATGCTCTTTTGCTTCACTTATATTTGTTAGAGCGTGGGCATGTCTTTTGTAGAAAGAATTAAACTCTCTTGCTTCACTTATATCTATTTAGAGAGATGACAGGAATTGGTCATTCACATGGTTAGTCATAAAATCCTACATAAAACTTGTAGATCACTGAATATGATATGTTTGATTCCTTGCAATAGTTTTTGCGATATAAATATGGTGATATTAGATTCATGATAGTGGGTAGTTGTGGATTGCAGAAATACTTGTGTTGAAGTTTGTGATTCCCGTAGCATGCACGTATGGTCAACCGTTATGTGATGAAGTCGGAGCATGATTTATTTATTGATTGTCTTCCTTATGAGTGGCGGTCGGGGATGAGCGATGGTCTTTTCCTACCAATCTATCCCCCTAGGAGCATGCGCGTAGTACTTTGTTTCGATAGCCAATAGACTTTTGCAATAAGTATGTGAGTTCTTTATGACTAATGTGGAGTCCATGGATTATACGCACTCTCACCCTTCCACCATTGCTAGCCTCTCTAGTACAGTGCAACTTTCGCCGGTACCATAAACCCACCATATACCTTCCTCAAAACAGCCATCATATCTACCTATCATGGCATTTCCATAGCCATTCCGAGATATATTGCCATGCAACTTCCATCATCATCATATACATGACTTGAGCATTCACTGTCATATTGCTTTGCATGATCGTAAGATAGCTAGCATGATATTTTCATGGCTTGTCCATTTTTTGATGTCATTGCTACGCTAGATCATTGCACATCCCGGTACACCGCCAGAGGCATTCATATAGAGTCATATTTTGTTCTAGTATCGAGTTGTAATATTGAGTTGTAAGTAAATAAAAGTGTGATGATCATCATTATTAGAGCATTGCCCCAATGAGGAAAGGATGATGGAGACTATGATTCCCCCACAAGTCGGGATGAGACTCCAGACTTTAAAAATAAATAAAGGAGGCCAAAGAAGCCCAAATAAGAAAAGGAGGCCAAAGAAGCCCACCAAAAAAAGAAAAAATAGAGAGAAAAAGAGAGAAGGGGCAATGTTACTATCCTTTTACTACACTTGTGCTTCAGAGTAGCACCATGTTCTTCATATAGAGAGACTCTTGAGTTATCACTTTCATATACTAGTGGGAATTTTCATTATAGTACTTGGCTTGTATATTCCGATGATGGGCTTCCTCAAATGCCCGAGGTCTTCATGAGCAAGCAAGTTGGATGCATACCCACTTAGTTTTCAGTCTGAGCTTTCATACACTTATAGCTCTTAGTGCATCCATTGCATGGCAATCCCTACTCACTCACATTGATATCTATTGATGGGCATCTCCATAGCCCGTTGATACGCCTAGTTGATGTGAGACTATCTTCTCCTTTTTGTCTTCTCCACAACCACCATTCTATTCCACCTATAGTGCTATGTCCATGGCTCACGCTCATGTATTGCGTGAAAGTTGAAAAGGTTTGAGACCGTCAAAAGTATGAAACAATTGTTTGGCTTGTCATCGGGGTTGTGCATGATGTGAATATTTTGTGTGGTGAAGATGGAGCATAGCCAGACTATATGATTTTGTAGGGATAACTTTCTTTGGCCATGTTATTTTGAAAAGACATGATTGCTTTATTAGTAGGCTTGAAGTATTATTGTTTTTATGTCAAATGATAGACTATTGCTTTGAATCATTCGTGTCTTAATATTCATGCCATGATTAGATATGTGATCAAGATTATGCTAGGTAGCATTCCACATCAAAAATTATCTTTTTTATCATTTACCTACTTGAGGACGAGCAGGAATTAAGCTTGGGGATGCTGATACGTCTCCGTCGTATCTATAATTTTTGATTATTCCATGCCAATATTCTACAACTTTCATATACTTTTGGCAACTTTGTATACTATTTTTGGGACTAACATATTGATCCAATGCCAGTGCCAGTTCCTGTTTGTTGCATGTTTTTTGTTTCACAGAATATCCATATCAAATGGACTCCAAACGGGATAAAAACTGATGGAGATTTTTTTGGGAATATATGTAATTTTTGGGAAGAAAAATCCATGCGAGACGATGCCTGAGGGGGCCACGAGGCAGGGGGCGCGCCCCAGGGGGTCAGGCGCGCCCTGGACCCTCATGGCCACCCCGTAAGGCGGTTGATGCCCTTCTTTCTCCGCAAGAAAGCTAATATTCGGATAGAGATCGTGTTAAAATTTCAGCCCAATCGGAGTTACGGATCTCCGGGAATATAAGAAACAGTGAAAGGGTAGAATCTGGGAACGCAGAAACAAAGAGAGACAGATCCAATCTCGGGAGGGCTCTCGCCCCTCCCATGCCATGGAGACCAAGGAACGGAGGGGAAACCCTTCTCCCATCTAGGGAGGAGGTCAAGGAATAAGAAGAAGGAGGGGGGCTCTCTCCCCCTCGCTTCCGGTGGCACCGGAGTGCCACCGGGGGCCATCATCATCACCACAATCTTCACCAACAACTTCACTGCCATCGTCACCAACTCTTCCCCTCTCTATGCAGCGGTGTAACCCCTCTTTTACCCGCTGTAATCTCTACTTAAACATGGTGCTCAATGCTATATATTATTTCCCAATGATGTATGGCTACCCTATGATGTTTGAGTAGATCCATTTTGTCCTATGGGTTAATTGATGATCGTGATTGGTTTGAGTTGCATGTTTTATTATTGGTGCTATCCTATGGTGCTCTCCGTGTCGCGCGAGCGTGAGGGATTCCCGTTGTAGGGTTTGCAATATGTTCATGATTTGCTTATGGTGGGTGGCGTGAGTGACAGAAGCACAGACCCGAGTAAGTAGGTTGTTTGCGTATGGGATAAAGAGGACTTGATACTTTAATGCTATGGTTGGGTTTTACCTTAATGATCTTTAGTAGTTGTGGATGCTTGCTAGAGTTCCAATCATAAGTGCATATGATCCAAGTAGAGAAAGTATGTTAGCTTATGCCTCTCCCTCAAATAAAATTGCAATAATGATTACCGGTCTAGTTATTGATTGCCTAGGGACAAATAACTTTCTCGTAACAAAAAGCTCTTTACTAAAACTAGTATTTATCTAAACAGCCCCTACTTTTTATTTACGCGCTCTTTATTATCTTGCAAACTTATCCAACAACACCTACAAAGTACTTCTAGTTTCATACTTGTTCTAGGTAAAGCGAACGTTAAGCGTGCGTAGAGTTGTATCGGTGGTCGATAGAACTTGAGGGAATATTTGTTCTACCTTTAGCTCCTCGTTGGGTTCAACACTCTTACTTATCGAAAGAGGCTACAATTGATCCCCTATACTTGTGGGTTATCACACTAAAATAGGCAAAAAAATAGCAATTTGCACTGGGCCTTTGGTTAGTAGGTTAGTCCCAAAAATAGTATAAAAAGGTAAATTAAAGCCCATTAAACATCCAAAGATAATATAATAGCATGGAACAATCAAAAATTATAGATACGTTGGAGACGTATCAGTACACAATGTCTAATAATACCATCTACTCCTTCTTTATAAAGATGTGGGTCATCCCAAAAGTAATGTCTTAAATCATAGAAGAATTTTTTGTTTTGTTGGTATGTAAAGTTAGGTGGTAAATATTTAGCAACAATGTAATTAGCACAGTCGGCATACCAAGGAGTACTATGAGCAACATTTATTGCAGCTAACTGCTCATCATGAAAACTATCATCAATAGGTAGTGGGTCATCAGGCATATTTTCAAGTCTAGATAAATTATCAGCTACTGGGTTCTCAGCACCTTTTCTATCAATGATATGTAAATCAAATTCTTGTAACAAGAGAACCCATAGAATAAGTCTAGGTTTAGCATCATTCTTTTCCATAAGATATTTAATAGCAGCATGGTCTGTGTGAATAGTTACTTTGGAATCAACAATATAAGGTCTAAATTTGTCACAAGCAAACACCACTGCTAAGAATTCCTTTTCAGTAGTAGCATAATTTCTTTGAGCACTGTCGAGAGTTTTACGATCATAATGAATAACATTCGGTTTTATCAACTCTTTGTCCTAGAACGGCACCAACAGCATAATCACTAGCATCACACATAATTTAAAAAGGCAAGTTCCAATCAGGTGGTTGAACAATAGGTGCAGAAATTAAGGCTTTCTTGAGTGTTTCAAAGGCTTCTAAACAATCATCATCAAAAACAAAAGGGATATCCTTTTGCAGAAGGCTCGTAAGAGCCTAGAAATTTTAGAGAAGTCTTTAATAAATCTCCTATAGAAACCAGCATGACCTAAGAAACTACGAATACCTTTTATATCTTTAGGACATGGCATTTTCTCAATTGCATCAACCTTAGCTTTGTCCACTTCAATACCTCTTTCAGAAATTTTATGACCCAAGACAATGCCTTCATTAACCATAAAGTGGAACTTCTTCCAATTTAAGACAAGATTTGTTTGTTCACATCTCTGCAAAAATCGATCAAGATTGCTTAAACAATCATCAAAAGACTTCCCATAAACAGAGAAGTCATCCATGAAAACCTCAACAATCTTTTCACAAAAGGAAGAGAATATAGCAGTCATACATCTTTGAAAGGTAGCAGGTGCATTACATAAACCGAAAGGCATATGTCTATAAGCATAAGCTCCAAAGGGACAAGTAAAAGTGGTATATTCTTGATCAGGTTGAGAAACAGGTATTTGTGAAAAACCAGAATATCCATCAAGGAAGCAAAAGTGTGTGTGCTTAGATAATCTTTCAAGCATTTGATCAATAAAAGGCAGAGGGTAATGATCTTTTCTAGTTTCTTTATTTAATTTTCTAAAATCAATTACCATTCTATAGCATGTAACAATTCTTTGTGGAATAAGTTCATTCTTATCATTAGGAACAACAGTTATACCTCCTTTCTTAGGGACACAATGAACAGGACATACCCATCTACTATCAGCTATAGGATAAATTATACCTGCTTCCACAATTTTAGGTATCTTTGTTCTTACCACTTCTTTCATGTTTGGATTTAACCGACGTTGGTGATCAACAACGGGTTTAGCATCAGGTTCCATATTAATTTTATGCAGACATAGAGTGGGACTAATGCCCTTTAAATCATCGAGAGTATATCCAATAGCATCTCGGTGCTTCCTTAGAACTTTCAATAATCTTTCTTCTTCATGTTCTGAAAGGTTAGCACTAATAATAATAGGATATATCTTCTTTCATCAAGGTAAGCATATTTCAAAGTGTCTGGCAATTGTTTTAATTCAAACACAAGATAACCTTTAGGTGGAGGAGGTCCTCCTAGAGTTTCAATAGGCAAATTGTGTTTAAGTGGAGGACGTTGTTCAAAGAAAATCTTATCTATTTCATTTCTTTCATGCATATGAAAATCATTTTCATGGTCTAGCAAATATTGTTCTAAAGGATCAGTAGGTGATACGGCAATAGAAGCAAGACCAATTAATTCATCATTACTAGGCAATTATTTTTCATGAAGCTTTCTACTAAACTTGGAAAAATTAAACTAATGAGACTCATCACCAAAACTAACACCGATAGTTTGTTTCTCACAATCTATCTTAGCATTAACGGTGTTCAAGAAAGGTCTACCAAAGATAATGGGACAAAAATCATCTTGTGGGGAACCAAGAACAAGAAAATTAGTAGGGTATTTTATTTTCCCACACAAGACTTCAACATATCTAACAATCCCAATTGGTGAAATAGTGTATCTATTAGCAAGTTTAATAGTAACATCTATGTCTTCTATCTCTGCGGGTGCTATGTCATTCATAATTTCTTGATATAATGTGTAAGGAATAGCACTCACACTAGCACCTATGTCACATAAACCATGATACCAGTGTTCTCCTATTTTAACCGAGATAACGGCCATGCCAACAATAGGTCTATGTTTATCCTTTTTATCAGGTTTGGCAATTCTAGCAGCTTCTTCACAGAAGTAAATAACATGCCCATCTATATCTTATTCCAAGAGATCTTTAACCATAGCAATACTAGGTTCTACTTTAATTTGTTCATCAGGTTTAGGTGTCTAATATAGCTTTTGTTGACCACAGTTGAAACTTTAGCATGTTCCTTTATCCTAACAGGGAAAGGTGGTTTCTCAATATAAGTAGTAGGAACAACTGGATCAACATTGTAAAGTATAGTTTCTTCTTTAACTGGTACCGGTTCTTTGATTTCTTCTTTAATAGGTGGGTGATACTTAAACCACTTCTCTTTAGGGAGGTCAACATGAGTAGCAAATGATTCACAAAAGGAGGCTACTATCTTAGAGTCAAATCAATATTTAGTGCTAAACTTTTGAAAAGCATCGGTATCCATACTTAAGTTTAATACCCGACTCTTAACCTTTGTCGAGTTCCCAATCTTCAGAGTTGCGTTTAATTCTTTCTAAAATATCCCACCGGAATTCAATAGTCTTCTTCATAAACGAACCAACACAACAAGTATCAAGCATGGTTTGATCATTATGAGAAAGCCTAGCATAAAAATTATGAATAATAATTTCTCTTGAGAGCTCATGATTGGGGCATGAATATAACATTGAATTAAGCCTCGCCCAAGCTAGAGCGATACTTTCTCCTTCACGAGGCCAAAAATTATATATATAATTCCGATCACGATTAACTACATGCATAGGATAAATTTTTTGGTGGAACTCCAATTTCAATCGATTCCAATTCCAAGATCCAATATCATCGCATAGCCTATACCAGGCCAATGCTTTTCCCTTCAAAGATAAAGGGAAAACCTTCTTCATAACTTCATCTCCGGGTAAACCTGCAAGCTTGAACAATCCACAGATTTGTTCTACATATATCAAGTGCATATCACGATGTTCGGTTCCATCTCCTGCATAAGGATTAGCTAGCAGTTGTTCTATCATACCCAAAGGAATTTCATATTCAATATTTTCAGTAGGTGCATTAGGTTGAGGGGTAGCTAATTGTGGTTCCGGTCGAGGTGAAGATACCCCGAACAAACCCCTCAAAGGATTGTTTTCCATAATAACAAGGGACAATAAATTTCAGCACACTATATAAATGTTTCCTTACCAAAGGTGATTCACTCCCCGGCAACGGCGCCATAAAATAGCCTTGATGACACAAGTATAGGGGATCAATTGTAGCTCTTTTCTATAAGTAAGAGTGTCAAACCCAACGAGGAGCAGAAGGAAATGACAAGTGGTTTTCAGTAAGGTAATGTCTGCAAGTGCTGAAATTTATAAGTAGCAGAGTAGTTTGATAGCAAGGTAATTTGTAACAAGCAAGTAAAGATAGTAGTAACAAAAGTGCAGCAAGGTAGCCCAATCCTTTCGAGTCAAAGGACAGGCCAAAACGGTCTCTTATGATAAGAAAAGCATTCTTGAGGGTACATGGGATTTTCATCTAGTCACTTTCATCATGTTGGCTTAATTCGTGTTCGCTATTTTGATAATTTGATATGTGGGTGGTGAAGGAAATATGCCCAACAGGAAATAATAAAGTTGTTATTTATTTCCTTATATAATGATAAATGTTTATTATTCATGCTAGAATTGTATTAACCGGAAACTTGGTACATGTGTGAATACATAGACAAACAAAGTGTCCCTATTATGCCTCTACTAGACTAGCTCGTTAATCAAAGATGGTTAAGTTTCCTGACCATAGACATGTGTTGTCATTTGATGAATGGGATCACATCATTAGAGAATGATGTGATGGACAAGACCCATCCGTTAGCTTAGCATAATTATCGTTTAGTTTTATTGCTATTGCTTTCTTCATGACTTATACATGTTCCTCTAACTATGAGATTATGCAACTCCCGAATACCAGAGGAACACCTTGTGTGCTATCAAACGTCACAACGTAACTGGGTGATTATAAAGATGCTCTACAGGTGTCTCCAATGGTTTTTGTTGAGTTGGCATAGATCGAGATTAGGATTTGTCACTCCGTGTATCGGAGAGGTATCTCTGGGCCCTCTCGGTAATGCACATCACTATGAGCTTTGCAAGCAATGTGTCTAATGAGTTAGCCACGGGGTGATGTATTACGGAACGAGTAAAGAGACTTGCCGGTAACGAGATTGAACTAGGTATGATGATATCGATGATCGAATATCGGGCAAGTAACATACCGATAACAAAGGGAACAACGTATGTTGTTATGCGGTTTGACTGATAAAGATCTTTGCAGAATATGTAGGAGCCAATATGAGCATCCGGGTTCCACTATTGGTTATTGACCGAAGATGTGTCTCGGTCATGTCTACATAGTTCTCGAACCCGTAGGGTCCGCACGCTTAACATTCGATGACGATTTGTATTATGATTTATGTGATTTGATGACCGGAGATTGTTCGAAGTCCTGGATGATATCACGAACATGACAAGGAGCCTCGAAATGGTCAAGAGGTAAAGATTCATATATTGGAAGGTTACATTCGGACACCGGAATGGTTCGGGTCGTATCGGATGAGTTTCGGAGTACGGGGGTTACCGGACCCCCCCCCCCGGAAGTTAATGGGCCATACATGGCCCTTAGTGGAGGAGAGAGGGTCGTTGATATGTCTCCAACGTATCTATAATTTTTGATTGTTCCATGCTATTACATTATCTGTTTTGGATGTTTAGTGGGCTTTAGTATGCTCTTTTATATTATTTTTGGGACTAACCTATTAGCCGGAGGCCCAGTGCCAGTTTCTATTTTTTGCCAATTTCAGTGTTTCGCAGAAAAGGAATATCAAACGGAATCCAAACGGAAAGAAACCTTCATGAGGATCTTTCTTGGAACAAACGCAATCCAGGAGACTCGGAGTGGAAGTCAGAGACTCAACAAGGCGGCCACGAGGCAGGAGGGCGCGCCCAGGGGGTAGGCGCGCCCCCCACCCTCGTGGGCCCCTCGTAGCTCCACCGACATACTTCTTTCGTCAATATATACTCTTATACCCTAAAAACATCTAGGAGAGCCACGAAACCACTTTTCCACCGCCGCAACCTTCTGTACCCGTGAGATCCCATCTGGGGCCTTTTCCGGCGATCTGCCAGAGGGGGATTCGATCACGGAGGGCTTCTACATCAACACCATAGCCTCTCCGATGATGTGTGAGTAGTTTACCACAAACCTTCGGGTCCATAGTTATTAGCTAGATGGCTTCTTCTCTCTCTTTGGTTCTCAATACAAAGTTCTCCTCGATGTTCTTGGAGATCTATTCCATGTAGTACTTTTTGTGGTGTGTTTGCCGAGATCCGATGAATTGTGGATTTATGATCAAGTTTATCTATGAACAATATTTGGTTCTTCTCTGAATTCTTATATGCATGATATGATATCTTTGCAAGTCTCTTTAAATTATCAGTTTAGTTTGGCCTACTAGATTGATCTTTCTTGCAATGGGAGAAGTGCTTAGCTTTGTGTTCAATCTTGCGGTGTCCTTTTCCAATGACAGTGGGGGCAGCAAGGCACATATTGTATTGTTGACATCGAAAAGATGGGGTTTATATCATATTGCTTGAGTTTATCCCTCTATATCATGTCATCTTGCCTAATGTGTTACTTTGTTTTTATGAACTTAATACTCTAGATGCATGCTGGATAGCGGTCGATGTGTGGAGTAATAGTAGTAGATGCAGAATCGTTTCGATCTACTTAACACGGACGTGATGCCTATATTTCATAATCATTGCCTAGATATTCTCATAACTATGCGCTCTTCTATCAATTTCTCGGCAGTAATTTGTTCACCCATCGTAATACTTGCTATCATGAGAGAATCCAGTAGTGAAACCTATGGCCCCCAAGTCTCTTCCTTATTATATTGCATCTCTTTTTATTATCGCATCTCGTTTACTATTTTGCAATCTATAAAACAAAATACCAAAAATATTTATCTTATTATCTTTATCAGATCTCACTTTCGTAAGTGGCCGTGAAGGGATTGACAACCCCTTTATCGCATTGGTTGCGAGGTTCTTAATTGTTTGTGCAGGTACTAGGTGACTTGCGTGTAATCTCCTACTGGATTGATACCTTGGTTCTCAAAACCGAGGGAAATACTTGTGCTACTTTGCTGCATCACCCTTTCCTCTTCAAGGGAAAACCAACGCATGCTCAAGAGGTAGCAAGAAGGATTTCTAGTGTCGTTGCCGGGGAGATCTACGCTCAAGTCAAGACATACCAAGTACCCATCATAAACTCTTCTCCCTCGCATTACATTATTTGTCATTCGCCTCTCGTTTGCCTCTCCCCCTCTTCACCTTTGCCGTTTTATTCACCTTCTTCCGTTCGTCCTTCTGTTTGCCCGTGTTACCATGTGGCTTCTATTAGCTTGCATCTTTGCTTGCTAAATATCTATTGTTATGGATCCCCATGCTCTTACTAATCTTTTTAAAAGATCCAATTATGATGAACCAATTGCTAGTGAGTTGAGTGCACTAGATTATCTTTATGAGATTTTGCTCAAAATTCGTGAATCTAAGAATTGTGATGAAGTGTTGAAAGAAGAAAATTATAAAATGATTCGCGATAGATCTTTGAATAAGAAGCATGATTGCAATGATGTTATTATAAATTCTATGTCAATTGTGTTAATGAAATGCAAAACCCTAAGCTTGGGGATGCTAATTTTGCTATGTCTACTACTTGTTGCAATGATCATGATTGGGGTGATTTTTCTTATGATCTTGAAAATTTATTTAAGGTCCATGATGAGTATGAGATTGATAATAATGTTTGCAATAATATTGAAAGTGGGTTCGGAGAGGTCATGACTTTATTTTATGATAATCCCACTATTTCGGAAGAGTGTCAACTTTGCATGCATGTGGATCATGAAGAGAAAATTTCATATGATAGCTATATTGTTGAATTTGGTTATGATCCTACATGTAATTATTATGAGAGAGGAAAATATGGTTGTAGAAATTTTCATGTTACTAAATTACCTCTCGTCATATTGAGATTGCTATTGTTTCTTTTTTCTTCCATGCATATGCTAGTTTTTGCTTGTCTTGATAATTTGTTTGCCTATTAGATGCCTATGCATAGTAAGTATGTTAGACTTAGATGTGTTTTTCATGTGTTTCATGATGCTCTCTTTGTGCTTCAATTCTTGTCTTTCATGTGAGCATCATTGAAATTATCAATGCCTAGCTAGGGGCGTTAAACGAGAGCGCTTGCTGGGAGGCAACCCAATTTTATTTTTTTCTTTACTTTTTGTTCCTGTTTAGTAATAAATAATCTATCTAGCCTCTGTTATGATTGTTTTTTATGTTTTAGTTAGTGTTTGTGCCAAGTAAAGCCTTTAGGATCTTCTTGGGTGATTGCTGTTTGATCTTACTGAAAAAACAGAAAGTATGTGCTCACGACAATAATTTTTATTTTTTACCAGAGAGCGATAAAATACCAATTCCAACTGCAGTAGATCAATATACAAATTATTTAGGTCTTCCTAATTTTTCAGAATTTTTGGAGTTACACAAGTATTCGAAACCTCCAGATTGCTACACACTATTCTGTTTTGACAGATTCTGTTTTTCTTGTGTTGTTTGCTTATTTTGATGAATCTATGGCTAGTATCGAGGGGTATGAACCATAGAGAAGTTGGAATACAGTAGGTTTAACACCAATATAAATAGAGAATGAGTTCATTACAGTACATTAAAGTGGTGGTTTGTTTTCTTATACTAACAGAGCTCATGAGATTTTTTGTTGAGTTTTGTGTTGTGAAGTTTCCAAGTTTTTGGGTAAAGATTTGATGGATTTTGGAACAAGGAGTGCCAAGAGCCTAAGATTGTGTATGCCCAAGGCACCCCAAGGTAAAATTAAGGACGACCAAAAGCCTAAGCTTGGGGACGCCCCGGAAGGCATCCCCTCTTCTGTCTTCGTCTATCGATAACTTTACTTGAGGCAATATTTCTATTCACCACATGTTATGTGTTTTTCTTGGAGCGTCTTGTATGATTTGAGTCTTTTATTTTTATTTCACCACAATTATCCTTGTTGTACACACCTTTTGGGAGAGACACACATGAACCGGAATTTATTAGAATACTCTATGTGCTTCACTTATATCTTTTGAGCTAGATAATTTTGCTCTAGCGCTTCACTTTTATCTTTTTACAGCACGGCGGTGGTTTTATTTTATAGAAATTATTGATCTCTCATGCTTCACTTATATTATTTTGAGATTCTTTTAGAACAGCATGGTAATTTGCTTTGGTTATGAAATTAGTCCTAATATGATAGGCATCCAAGATGGGTATAATAAAAACTTTCATATAGAGTGCATTGAATACTATGAGAAGTTTGATACTAGATGATTGTTTTGAGATATGAAGACGGTGATATTAGAGTCATGCTAGTTGAGTATTTTTGAATTTGAAAAATACTTGTGTTGAGGTTTGCAAGTCCCGTAGCATGCACGTATGGTAACCGTTGTGTAACAAATTTGAAGCATGAGGTGTTTCTTTGATTGTCCTCCTTATGAGTGGTGGTCGGGAACGAGTGATGGTCTTTTCCTACCAATATATCCCCCTAGGAGCATGTGCGTAATGCTTGGTTTGATGACTTGTAGATTTTTGCAATAAGTATGTGAGTTCTTTATGACTAATGTTGAGTCCATGGATTATACGCACTCTCACCCTTCCATCATTGCTAGCCTCTTCGGTATCGTGCATTGCCCTTTCTCACCTCGAGAGTTAGTGCAAACTTCGCCGGTGCATCAAAACCCCGTGATATGATACGCTCTATCACACATAAGCCTCCTTATATCCTCCTCAAAACAGCCACCATACCTACCTATTATGGCATTTCCACAGCCATTCCGAGATATATTGCCATGCAACTTTCCACCGTTCCGTTTATTATGACACACTTCATCATTGTCATATTGCCTTGCATGATCATGTAGTTGACATCGTATTTGTGGCAAAGCCACCGCTCATAATTTTTTATACATGTCACTCTTGCATCATTGCACATCCCGGTACACCGCCAGAGGCATTCATATAGAGTCATATTTTGCTCTAATATCGAGTTGTAAATAAATAGAAGTGTGATGATCATCATTATTAGAGCATTGTCCCATGTGAGGAAATAAAAAAAGGCCAAATAAAAAAAGGAGAAGGCCCAAAAAATGAGAGAAAAAGAGAGAAGGGACAATGTTACTATCCTTTTTCCACATTTGTGCTTCAAAGTAGCACCATGATCTTCATGATAGAGAGTCCCTTATTTTGTCATTTCCATATACTAGTGGGAATTTTCATTATATAACTTGGCTTGTATATTCCAACAATGGGCTTCCTCAAAATGCCCAAGGTCTTTGTGAGCAAGCAAGTTGGATGCAGACCCACTTAGTTTCTTTTGTTGAGCTTTCATACATTTATAGCTCTAGTGCATCCGTTGCATGGCAATCCCTACTCCCCGCATTGACATCAATTGATGGGCATCTCCATAGCCCGTTGATTAGCCGCGTCGATGTGCTCTCCTTTTTTGTCTTCTCCACACAACCTCCATCATCATATTCTGTTCCACCTATAGTGCTATGTCCATGGCTCGCGCTCATGTATTGCATGAAAGTTGAAAAAGTTTGAGAATACTAAAGTATGAAACAATTGCTTGGCTTGTCATCGGGGTTGTGCATGATGGGAGCATTTTGTGTGAAGAAAATGAAGCATGGACAAACTATATGATTTTGTAGGGATGAGCTTTCTTTGGCTATGTTATTTTGAGAAGACATAATTGCTTGGTTAGTATGCTTGAAGTATTATTATTTTTATGTCAATATTAAACTTTTGTCTTGAATCGTTTGGATCTGAATATTCATGCCATAATAAAGAAACTTACATTGAAAATTATGTTTGGAAGCATTCCACATCAAAAATTATGTTTTTATCATTTACGTACTCAAGGATGAGCAGGAATTAAGCTTGGGGATGCTGATACTTCTCCAACGTATCTATAATTTTTTATTGTTCCATGCTATTATATTATCTATTTGATGTTTAACGGGCTTTAATATGCTCTTTTATATTATTTCTCGGACTAACCTATTAACCAAAGGCCCAGTGCCAGTTTCTGTTTTTTGCCTATTTCGATGTTCCGCACAAAAGTAATATCAAACGGAATCCAAACGGAACGAAACCTTCGCAAGGATCTTTCTTGGAACAAATGCAATCCAGGAGACTAGGAGTGGAAGCCAGAGACGCAACGAGGCGGCCATGAGGCAGGAGGGCGCGCCTAGGGGGTAGGCGCGCCCCCACCCTCGTGGGCCCCTCGTAGCTCCACTGACGTACTTCTTTCGCCTATATATACTCTTATACCCAAAAACATCCAGGAGAACCACGAAACCACTTTTCCACCGCCACAACCTTATGTACCCGTGAGATCCCATCTGGGGCCTTTTCCGGCAATCTGTCGGAGGGGGATTCGATCACAGAGGGCTTCTACATCAACACCATAGCCTCTCCGATGATGTGTGAGTAGTTTACCATAGACCTTCGGGTCCATAGTTATTAGCTAGATGGCTTCTTCTCTCTCTTTGGTTCTCAATACAAAGTTCTCCTCGATGTTCTTGGAGATCTATTCGACGTAATACTTTTTGCGGTGTGTTTGCTGAGATCCGATGAATTGTGGATTTATGATCAAGTTTATCTATGAACAATATTTGGTTCTTCTCTGAATTCTTATATGCATGATTTGATATCTTTGCAAGTCTCTTCGAATTATCGGTTTAGTTTGGCCTACTAGATTGATCTTTCTTGCAATGGGAGAAGTGCTTAGGTTTGGGTTCAATCTTGCGGTGTCCTTTCCCAGTGACAGTAGGGGCAGCAAGGCACGTATTGTATTGTTGCCATCGAGGATAAAAATATGGGGTTTATATCATATTGCTTGAGTTTATCCCTCTACATCATGTCATCTTGCCTAATGCGTTACTCTGTTCTTATGAACTTAATAATCTAGATGCATGCTGGATAGCGGTCGATGTGTGGAGTAATAGTAGTAGATGCAGAATCGTTTCGGTCTACTTAACACAGACGTGATGCCTATATTTCATAATCATTGCCTAGATATTCTCATAACTATGCGCTCTTCTATCAATTGCTCGGCAGTAATTTGTTCACCCATCGTAATACTTGCTATCATGAGAGAAGCCACTAGTGAAACCTATGGCCCCTGGGTCTCTTCCTTATTATATTGCATCTCTTTTTATTATCGCATCTCGTTTACTATTTTGCAATGTATACAACAAAATACCAAAAATATTTATCTTATTATCTTTATCAGATCTCACTTTCGTAAGTGACCGTGAAGGGAGTGACAACCCCTTTATCGATTTGGTTGTGAGGTTCTTGATTGTTTGTGCAGGTACTAGGTGACTTGTGTGTAATCTCCTACTGGATTACAAGCAACGTCTTACTTTGATTCGGCGGTATTGTTGGATGAAGCGGCCCGGACCAACATTACATTACCACGTTCATGAGATTGGTTCTACCGACGTGCTTCGCACACAGGTGGCTAGCGGGTGTCTGTTTCTCCAACTTTAGTTGAATCGAGTTTGACTACGCCTGGTCCTTGTTGAAGGTTAAAACAACACACTTGACGAAAAATCATTGTGGTTTTGATGTGTAGGTAAGAACGGTTCTTGCTAGAAGCCCGTAGCAGCCACGTAAAACTTGCAACAACAAAGTAGAGGACGTCTAACTTGTTTTTGAGGGCATGTTGTGATGTGATGGTGTCAAGACATGATGAGATATAAATTTTTGTGAGATGATCATGTTTTGTAACCGTTATTGGCAACTAGCAGGAGCCTTATGGTTGTCGCTTTATTGTATGAAATGCAATCGCCATGTAATTGCTTTACTTTATCACTAAGTGGTAGCGATAGCCGTAGAAGCAATAGTTGGCGAGACGAAAACGGTGCTATGATGGAGATCAAGGTGTTAAGCCAGTGACAATGGTGATCATGACGGTGCTTTGGAGACGGAGATCAAAGGCACAAGATCCTGATGGCCATATCATATCACTTATTTTGATTGCATGTGATGTTTATCTTATATGCATCTTATTTTGCTTAGTACGGCGGTAGCATTATAAGATGGTCTCTCACTAAATTTCAAGGTATAAGTGTTCTCCCTGAGTATGCACCATTGCTACAGTTCGTCATGCCGAGACACCAACTGATGATCGGGTGTGATAAACTCTACGCTCACATACAACGGGTGCAAGCCAGTTTTGCACACGCGGAATACTTGAGTTAAACTTGAGGAGCCTAGCATATGCAGATATGGCCTCGGAACACTGAGACTGAAAGGTTGAACGTGACTCATATAGTAGATGTGATCAACATAGTGATGTTCACCATTGAAAACTTCTCCATCTCACGTGATGATCGGACATGGTTTAGTTGATATGGATCACAGATCATTCAGATGACTAGAGGGATGTCTATCTAAGTGGGAAGTAATATGATTAATTGAACTTTAATTTATCATGAACTTAGTACCTGATAGTATTTTGCATGTCTATGTTGTTGTAGATCAATGGCCCGTGCTACTGTTCCTTTGAATTTTAATGCGTTCCTAGAGAAAGCTAAGTTGAAAGATGATGGTAGCAATTACATGGACTGGGTCCGTAACTTGAGAATTATCCTCATTACTGCACAGAAGAATTACGTCCTGGAAGCACCGCTAGGTGCAAAGCCCGTTGCGGGAGCAACTCCAGATGTTATGAACGCCTAGCGGAGCAAAGCTGATGACTACTCGATAGTTCAGTGTGCCATGCTTTGCGGCTTAGAATCGGGACTTCAACGATGTTTTGAACGTCATGGAGCATATGAGATGTTCCAGGAGTTGAAGTTAATATTTCAACCAAATGCCCGGATTGAGAGATATGAAGTCTCCAATAAGTTCTACAGCTGCAAAATGGAGGAGAATAGTTCTGTCAGTGAACATATACTCAGAATGTCTGGGTACCACAACCACTTGACTCAATTGGGAGTTAATCTTCCTGATGATAGTGTCATTGACAGAGTTCTTCAATCATTGCCACCAAGTTACAAAATCTTCGTGATGAACTATAATATGCAAGGGATGGATAAGACAATTCCCGAGCTCTTCGCGATGCTAAAGGCTGTGGAAGTAGAAATCAAGAAGGAGCATCAAGTGTGGATGGTTAACAAGACCACTAGTTTCAAGAAAAAGGGCAAAGGGAAGAAGGGGAACTTCAAGAAGAACAGCAAGCCAGTTGCTGCTCAAGGGAACAAGCCCAAGTCTGGACCTAAGCCTAAAATTGAGTGCTTCTACTGCAAAGGGACTGGTTGTAACGCCCTGAGACCGATGTGCCGGTTGTCTTCTAGTTATTCGCTGTGTTGCCTTGTCATTGCTTGCGTGTCATGCATCTCATATCATGTCATCATGTGCATTTCATTTGCATACATGTTCGTCTCATGCATCCGAGCCTTTTCCCCGTTGTCCGTTTTGCAATCCGGCGCTCCTATGTCACCCGGTGTCCCTTTCTACCTCTTTTTGTGTGCGGGTGTTAAAGGTTTTCAGATTGGACCGAGACTTGTCATGCGGCCTTGGTTTACTACCGGTAGACCGCCTGTCAAGTTTCATGCCATTTGGAGTTCGTTTGATACTCCAACGGTTAACCGAGGGACCGAAAAGGCCTCGTGTGTGTTGCAGCCCAACACTCTTCCAATTTGGCCCAAAACTCACCAAAATCCCCTCCATCGTCTAGAGCGTTCGATCACGATCGCGTGGCCGCAAACCGCACCTCATTTGGAGCTTCCTAGCTCTTCCTACCTCTATAAATAGACCCCTCCTCGAAAATCCCGGTCTCCTTCCACCCTAACCCTAGAAAAACTCCACCCGTCGCCGCCGGACAAAAATCCGGGCAGCGGACGTGTCCGCTCGCCGCCGCCGCCAACCGGAGGCTGCCACGTGGCAACCGCCAGCGCCTCCCACCGCGGCCCGCCGCAGCCCACGCCGGGCCCCCGAGAGCCCGCGCCGCCTCAGGCCTCGCCCGCCTTTCTTCCCGCCGACCGGTGCCCGGCACCGCCTCCGGCCATCGCCGGCAGCAGTCGCCGCGCCGCCCCGGGTCCAGTTCGCCGCACCTCCACCACCATGTCGCCCCATCGCCGGAGACGCCCGAGGCCGCCCCATTCTTCCCCGGATCCGGTGACCTCTCCTCCGGCCAGTCCCTCTACTCCAGCGAGCCCCCCTCGCGCCGGCAAGCTTCCTCGAGTCCGACCACCGCATCCCCATCGCCGGCAAGCTCGTGGAAGAACCTCGGAATCCGCGCCTGCCAGATCCAGATCTGGAATCGCTTGACTTTCTTGACCTTAACCCTAAGTTTTTAGGAAATCTTTGACATGCCATAACTTTGCATCCGTAGCTCCGATTCGTGCGTGTAGCATATCAAAATGTTCGTCTCAACGAGTACATCATTTCATCTCATTGGATCATTTTCATTTGAGCTCATCTTGATGCCCGAAATGCTGTTGGAAGAGGGCTATGTGAGGAAAGTTGCAGATCTGTTTCAGCAAATGGCCTTTTGTCATTTTTGCCATGATTAATGTGTGCATGCTATGACTCTGAGATCTACATGTGTTTTGTTATATGCCATGCCATCTTTACATGGGTGTATGCCATGTATTTTTTTTTGATCTTTTTGGTGACTAGCACAAGCATGCAAAGTAGCTTACTCATTGATGCCGATTTCAGGGACTTAGAATTTCACCAAGTCCTTGTCCTGTTTTTGTTGTTATGTCATATGTTCATGTTGTTTCCTAGTGATCCGTGTCTCTTTTGAGGATGATCAGTACAGATGTTTTGTTAATATTGTTGTGCTCTTTCCATCCATGTCTTTGTTTGCAATTATGGAGCACCCTAGCTTGAGTCAATCGAGCTCTACTTTTGCTATAAAATGATCCTGGCAGATTGTTGACATGTTTAGCGATTTTGCCGAGGATGTTGCTATTGATCCGTGCATGCTATGATATTGTTCTTGCCATGTCTAGCTTCTATGCCATGTCTTCTTGATGGGTGTATACTTAGTTTGTCATGCCATGCTCTGTAGTGAGTGCATCGAGCTCGTAAACATGCCTACTCGTTATCTGATTTGCCATGCTCCAGTTTTTCACTAGTCTGAATCTGTTTATGTTTTTGCCATGTTCACATGCTTGCAATTGTATTTTCTGATCCCTTTTGGCTCAAGGTCATGAAGGGACTTTTGTTATATGCTTCGAGTAGCTTCATGCCATGCCTTGCTTTGCCATGATATTTTCCTATAGCATGTAGTTATCACACTCTAAACATTGTCTCTTGATGATAAATTCCAGACTTGTGTTAATTTCACTAAGTCTGAAACCTGTTATCATTTGCACTTTTGCCATGCTTGTTTGAACCTGTGATTGGATGAATTAACCATAGCTCAGTGTTCATCTTTTGTCAAGCATCATGAGTGGATCCCTGCCATGTATTTTTTTGCCATGTCTGAGTGCTGTAGCATATTTATCTTGATGCATTTAGATGGCTACTTGTTGTTAATCGCAGACCGGTGCCATATTTGTTTTGCTTGTCATTTCCAAACTGTGCATCCGATTTCGGTGATCTTTATATCGATTTCAACCGAAATCAACTCACCTTTCCAGTGGCACTCTTGGTTTTCCAAGTTGAGTCCACGTTCACTCATTCCTTTCCAAATCATGCATATGCATCACATACCGCATTCCGCATATCATGCCATGTTCATGTGTTGGTTGTTTACTATGTTGTGTGCTTCTTTCCGGTGTTGCTTCTTCGGGTTGGTTCCGATAACGTCGCGTTTCTGAGGACCCGTTTGACTACGTCCGTTTGTCTTCTTCATGGACTCGTTCCTCTTCCTTGCGGGATTCCAGGCAAGATGACCATACCCTCGAAATCACTTCTATCTTTGCTTGCTAGATTGCTCGCTCTTTTGCTATGCCTATGCTACGATACCTACCACTTGCTTATCATGCCTCCCATATTGTTAAATCAAGCCTCTAACCCACCTTGTCCTAGCAAACCGTTGTTTGGCTATGTTACCGCTTTGCTCAGCCCCTCTTATAGCGTTGTTAGTTGCAGGTGAAGATTGGAGTTTGTTCCTTGTTGGAACATGGATATTTTGTTGGGATATCACAATATCTCTTATTTAATTAATGCATCTATATACTTGGTAAAGGGTGGAAGGCTCGGCCTTATGCCTGGTGTTTTGTTCCACTTTTGCCGCCCTAGTTTCCGTCATATCGGTGTTATGTTCCCGGATTTTGCGTTCCTTACGCGGTTGGGTTATAATGGGAACCCCTTGACAGTTCGCTTTGAATAAAACTCCTCCAACAAGGCCCAACATTGGTTTTACCATTCGCCACCTAGCCTCTTTTTCCCTTGGGTTAGGCCAGCCCAAGGGTCATCTTTATTTAAACCCCCGGGCCAGTGCTTCTCTAAGTGTTGGTCCAGTGCGGGGCCGTCCCTTGGCAACTTGGGTTATGTTGGCTCCCGTACGCTTAGCTTATCCGGTGTGCCCTGAGAACGAGATATGTGCAGCTCCTATCGGGATTTGTTGGCACAGCGGGTGGTTTTGCTGGACTTGTTTTACCATTGTCAAGGATGTCTTGTAACCGGGATTCCGAGTCTGGTCGGGTCTTCCCGCTAGAAGGATTATCCTTCGTTGACCGTGAGATCTTGTGATGAGCTAAGTTGGGACACCCCTGCAGGGATTTGAACTTTCAAAAGCCGTGCCCGCGGTTATGGGCGGATGGGAATTTGTTAATGTCCGGTTGTAGAAAACTTGAAACTTATCTTAATTAAAATACATCAACCATGTGTGTAGCCGTGATGGTCTCTTCTCGGCGGTGTCCGGGAAGTGAACACGATGTTGGAGTTATGCTTGACGTAAGTAGATTTGGATCACTTCTTGATCATACTTTCTTGAACGTGCTTTGCCTTCTCTTCTCGCTCTCATTTGCGTATATGTTAGCCACCAGATATGCTAGTCGCTTGCTGCAGCTCCACCTCATACTTTTACCCTTCCTATAAGCTTAAATAGTCTTGATCACGAGGGTGTGAGATTGCTGAGTCCCCGTGGCTCACAGATACTTCCAAAACCAGTTTGCACGTGCCGATGTTATCGAGTAGGTGACGCAACCAAGCTCAAGGAGGAGCTTGATGAAGATCTTGTCCTTTGTGTTGTTTCGTTCTAGTTGATCAGTAGTGGAGCCTAGTTGGGGTCGATCGGGGATCTGTGTAGCATTTGGGGTAGTCTTCTTTTATTTTAGTTCCGTAGTCGGACCTTGATTGTATCTGGATGATGTAATGCTTTATTCATGTATTGTGTTCTCTTTCCCTTTTGTATTACATGGGTTGTGTGAAGATTACCTCACTTGCGACATTGCTTTCAATGTGGTTATGCCTCTAAGTCATGCTTCGACACGTGGGAGATATAGCCGTATCGAGGGCGTTACAAGTTGGTAATAAGAGCCTTCCCCGACCTTAGGAGCCCCCTGCTTGATCAAATCATTGGCGTTGTTGAGTCTAGAAAAAAAAATTGAGTCAATTAGGAATTATATATCAGAGAGTTAGGAATTCTTTTACTCCTTAGTCCCTTCGTCGCTCTGGTGAGGCATCCTGGCGTAGAGTTTTGACTCTTCTCTTCTCAAATTTCACTAAAAAATTCTTAGGATCATGTGGGTATCTTGGAATTGTTCCGATGGTTTTGTGACGAGAACATTGTTCTTGGTGCCTCCTGACATTTAGGGGTTGTGGCAGTGTACCGGGGAGTTGAGCTCCAAGGTGTTGTCGTCACAATTTTATCGTTGAGATTCTGGAATACCTGAGTTTCGCCGACATCGAAAATCTCTTTTATGCAGTTGTTGGTGAGATAACCTCGACACCACCCAGTACTGGGGCGGGAGTTCGGGAGTATTACCATAACTCGTATAACGGATGCTTTTCGAAGGTTGAGGGAAACGATTTCCGAAGGTTTCTTGGTTATGTGTTGAAGGATGGATACAGCTGAATGTAGGATTTGCTAGTTTTGGGTGAGATATTATGCTTCCCCTGTATCCCCAACACTTGATTGCATAACCAGAAAGTTTCGGGAGTTTATAAGTGGGAATTCAAGTAGCTCGTAGGAATTCTTTCCAACAGACACATGATACGATATGGGATCTATCATATGTTTGTTCCGGCTTATTCTACAAGCCAATCCTTTGTTTTGTTTTGAGTTGTGGTATTCAAGTTGCTTTGAAGTCAAATGTTGATTCCATACCTTTCCTAAGCGGTGTTCTTATACTCCTACGTGAATGCTAATCCTTCTTGATCATCGAGTTTGTCATCTAAGTTCCTTCTCGACCGGCGTCTTTCTCTTCAAGTGGATCCGATCATTTCAACATCCGCAAGTTTCAATCTCAACTTTCTCAACGGTGTTTGCTTCATTTGTTCCAAGTTGACTTTGTTTTCCCACCCTCCCACCCATTTTCTTCGAGGATTCGGATTTCTGAATCAATTATCATGTGATTGATGAGAAGTCTCTCCATTCTTTTTCGTCAATGTTCTTACCCGGTGGTTCTCTTGAAGATGCTCTACTCGTTCATCATTCTTCATTCTTTTCTTCTCCGGTGGATTCAAGTCAAGATTTGTCGATCATATCCTTTTCTCGTTTCAAATGCATTCTCATACCGGTGCACCTCTTAATTATTCACCTCTCGCTATTCAATTGTTCCGGAGTGTTGAAGATATCTCAGAAGATTCAAGTTTCCATTCTCAATTCGTTCAAGCTTTTGCGAGGTCGTTATCTCATTCAAGTCATTTAATTCAACTGGTGCAATCTCTTTTTTTCAAGCAATCATTTCAACGATGTTTCTTTTGAGTGGGCCCTAACCCACAGGTTTTTTCCCAGGATCTTACCTGACTCTTCTTATTTTCCCGGAGCTATCCTCAAAATTCTTTCCGAAGTTTGACGTAAGAATGAGTTATCATCAGTCATATGTATTTCTCCAAGACCTTTCAAATTCTTTGTCATCGTTGGCTCTACCTCTTCACTTTTGATTCTTCCAGAGTGTCTAAACGATTCAAGGTGGTGGTTCTCTCAAACATTTGAAGACTGAAGAAGAGTTTTAGCTCCATATCTTATTCGTCCTCTCAGAGATTCATGATTCTAGTTTGAGGCCATCCTCTCATAATTGTTTTCGATTGTCAGAATTCTTTTCACCCATCCGAAGCAATTCAAGAGTCTTCTCAGTTTGATTATCCGGAGTCCATCAATTTGGGTTTATTCATCCTCAGCTTTCAACTATTGTTCTCCAAATCTTACCGGTGCATCATTCAAATGTTCTCTAATCGGTTCGTGATCTATTCGTTTCACTCGTATCTAAATTCTCTCAAGCATCTTTGTTCATTTGCAAATTATTCCCGGTGTTTCTTTATATTTTCTTCGTTCATTTTGAATTCTACCGGTGCCTCTTCTAAGATTCTTCTTCCTTCGTTATAATATCAATTGACTCCGTATTTCCAATCCTACCGGTGGTTCATTGAAGACCTTCTCAAGTTTGCATTATATCTTGCTTAATCCTTTCTACGAGAATAAGTAGTATGCCAAATCCGTTTGCTCGTCATCAATTAAATTGGTGAAGGATAAGCATAATGTAATTCTTATTCTTGTTTCATCGAGTTTATTCAATTTATTTTTTCGGAGTGCGTCATCATATCACATTCTCAGTTCGAGATGCTTTATCTTTTCTTTTCCCGGAGTTTCAGGATCTCTCATTTATCTCGTCGCAAAGCTTCATTCAATCATTGCAAGGCTTCAACCTTATTCTTTTCATCCTTCACTTCTTTGTGATCATTCTTTTAACCGGAGTTCTTCATGGAGGCTCTACATGAGGGTTCATAAAGGATTTAATTCCTTCTCAAAGTTTTCATTGAGATTCTTTTCAGAGGAGTTCAAGCATTCTCCATCTTGCAACCCGGAGTGCAATTCTTTCACGCATGTCTTTTGAGGTGGTGTTATGTCATTGTTGATAATTTCCCTTCGCGTTTCATGGATCACAAGGGTTTCAAGAGTGACATATCTAAATCCATCATTTTCTCTTCGCTCAACACATCCTTTCCAATCCATTAATCTCTTCATTGCAGTTATCTTGGGCTATATTTCACCTTAAGCCTTCCCTAAGGATTGTTGCTATCATGGTGCTTATAAATGATCCAAGTTCTTCACTTATCCTCCCGGTGAAATAGTTTCTCGTATCCTTGTTGATATCTATCCAATCTTGTTTCGTTAATGGCAGAATTTCACCTCATAATTTTGAGATATCTCCCATAAGCCCACTACAAGCTTATCTTTTCGTTTTTGGTTTTCTAACAACTCCGTTCGACCCTACTCCTAAAGATGCTTTTCAAGCTCATCGGAGGTAGAAGATGTTGTTTTCTTCTCCGTTCTTTTGTTCCGACGATCCAACTTCTATTCTCTCATTCGGGAGGCATTATGATTTTGCTTTCTTCAACCATCATCTCGTTTTCATCAAAGATCATATTCTTTTCGTGCTCACCCATTTAACCGGAGTGTTATGTCCCTTTGCTCAAGCTCTTTCATTTTATCAGGTCTTTCATATCTTTTCAATCGAAGTGCTACCCGAATCGGTTCTTTCTTTCCCCCTTTCTTAACGGAGTGCTTTCAACCTTGTTCTTCTTTGTTGCCTTCTTTCTTGCAATTTGTTCAACCTCTCCAGGCTCGTGGTTTCACTCGTTTGTCAAAGAAGCAACTTAGCTTTACCTCTCCTCTTTTTCTTCCGTTTTCCCTCCGGTGCCATTCTAGATCTCGGGACGAGATCCTCTCGTAGTGGTGGAGTGTTGTAACCCCCCGAGACTGATGTGCCAGTTGTCTTCCAGTTATTCGCTGTGTTGCCTTGTCATTGCTTGCGTGTCATGCATCTCATATCATGTCATCATGTGCATTTCATTTGCATACATGTTCGTCTCATGCATCCGAGCCTTTTCCCCGTTGTCCGTTTTGCAATCTGGCGCTCCTATGTCACCCGGTGTCCCTTTCTACCTCTTTTCGTGTGCGGGTGTTAAACATTTTTGGATTGGACCGAGACTTGTCATGCGGCCTTGGTTTACTACCGGTAGACCGTCTGTCAAGTTTCGTTCCATTTGGAGTTCGTTTGATACTCCAACGGTTAACCGAGGGACCGAAAAGGCCTGGTGTGTGTTGCGGCCCAACACCCTTCCAATTTGGCCCAAAACCCACGAAAAGCCCCTCCATCATCTAGAATGTTCGATCACGATCGCGTGGCCGCAACCCGCACCTCATTTGGAGCTTCCTAGCTCTTCCTACCTCTATAAATAGACCCCTCCTCGAAAATCCCGAGTCTCCTTCCACCCTAACCCTAGAAAAACTCCACCCGCCGGACAAAAATCCGGGCAGCGGACGTGTCCGCTCGCCGCCGCCACCAACCGAAGGCTGCCACGTGGCAACTGCCGGCGCCTCCCACCGCGGCCCGCCGCAGCCCACGCCGGGCCCCCGAGAGCCCGCGCCGCCTCAGGCCTCGCCCGCCTTTCTTCCCGCCGACCGGCGCCCGGCGCCACCTCCGGCCATCACCGGCGACAGTTGCCCCGCCGATCCGGTCACCGCGCCGCCCCGGTCCAGTTCGCCGCGCCTCCACCACCACGCCGCCCCATCGCCAGAGACGCCCGAGGCCGCCCCGTTCTTCCCCGGATCCGGTGACCTCTCCTCCGGCCAGTCCCTCTACTCCGGCGAGCCCCCCTCGCGCCGGTGAGCTTCCTCGAGTCCGGCCACCACATCCCCATCACCGGCAAGCTCGAGGACGAACCTCGGGATCCGCGCCCGCCAGATCCAGATCTGGAATCGGTTGACTTTCTCGACCCTAACCCTAATTTTTTGGGCAATCTTTGACATGCCATAACTCTGCATCTGTAGCTCCGATTCGTGCGTGTAGCATATCAAAATGTTCGTCTCGACAAGTACATCATTTCATATCATTGCATCATTTTCATTTGAGCTCATCTTGATGCCCGAAATGCTGTTAGAAGAGGGCTATGTGAGGAAAGTTGTAGATCTGTTTCAGCAAATGGCCTTTTGTCATATTTGACATGATTAATGTGTGCATGCTATGACCCTGAGCTCTACATGTGTTTTGTTATATGCCATGCCATCTTTACAGGGGTGTATGCCATGTATTTTTGTGATCTTTGTGGTGACTAGCACAAGCATGCAAAGTAGCTTACTCGTTGATGCTGCTTTCAGGGACTTGGAATTTCACTAAGTCCTTGTCCTATTTTTGTTGTTATGTCATATGTTCATGTTGTTTCCTAGTGATCCGTGCCTCTTTTGAGGATGATCAGTAAGGATGTTTTGTTAATATTGTTGTGCTTTTTCCATCCATGTATTTGTTTGCAATTATGGAGCACCCTAGCTTGAGTCAATCGAGTTCTACTTTTGCTATAAAATGATCCTGGCAGATTGTTGACATGTTTAGCGATTTTGCCGAGGATGTTGCTATTGATCTGTGCATGCTATGATATTGTTATTGCCATGTATAGCTTCTATGCCATGTCTTCTTGATGGGTGTATGCTAAGTTTGTCATGCCATGCTCTGTAGTGAGTGCATCAAGCTCGTAAACATGCCTACTCGTTATCTGATTTGCCATGCTCACGTTTTTCACTAAGTCTGAATATGTTTATGTTTTTGCCATGTTCACATGCTTGCAATTGTATTTTCTGATCCCTTTTGGCTCAAGGTCACTAAGGGACTTTTGTTATATGCTTTGAGTAGCTTCATGCCATGCCTTGCTTTGCCATGATATGTTCCTGTAGCATGTAGTTATCATGCTCTAAACATTGCCTCCTGATGATAAATTCCAGACTTGTGTTAATTTCACTAAGTCTGAAACCTGTTATCATTTGCACTTTTGCCATGCTTGTTTGAACCTGTTATTGTATGAATTAGCCGTAGCTCAGTGTTCATCTTTTGTCAAGCATCATGAGTGGATCCCTGCCATGTATTTTTTTTTGCCATGTTTGAGTGATGTAGCATATTTATCTTGATGCATTTAGATGGCTACTTGCTGTTAATCGCAGACCGGTGCCATATTTGTTTTACTTGTCATTTCCAAACCGTGCATCTGATTCCGGTGATCTTTATATCGATTTCAACCGAAATCAACTCACCTTTCCAGTGGCACTCTTGGTTTTCCAAGTTGAGGCCAGGTTCACTCATTCCTTTCCAAATCATGCATATGCATCACATACCGCATTCCGCATATCATGCCATGTTCATGTGTTGGTTGTTTACTATGTTGTGTGCTTCTTTCCGGTGTTGCTTCTTCGGGTTGGTTCCGATAATGTCGTGTTTGTTAGGACCCGTTCGACTACGTCCGTTTGTCTTCTTCATGGACTCGTTCCTCTTCCTTGCGGGATTCCAGGCAAGATGACCATACCCTCGAAATCACTTCTATCTTTGCTTGCTAGATTGCTCGCTCTTTTGCTATGCCTATGCTATGATACCTACCACTTGCTTATCATGCCTACCATATTGTTAAACCAAGCCTCTAACCCACCTTGTCCTAGCAAACCGTTGTTTGGCTATGTTACCGCTTTGCTCAGCCCCTCTTATAGCGTTGTTAGTTGAAGGTGAAGATTGGAGTTTGTTCCTTATTGGAACATGGATATTTTGTTGGGATATCACAATATCTCTTATTTAATTAATGCATCTATATACTTGGTAAAGGGTGGAAGGCTCGGCCTTATGCCTGGTGTTTTGTTCCACTCTTGCTGCCCTAGTTTCCGTCATATCGGTGTTATGTTCCCGGATTTTGCGTTCCTTACGCGGTTGGGTTATAATGGGATCCCCTTGACAGTTCGCCTTGAATAAAACTCCTCCAGCAAGGCCCAACATTGGTTTTACCATTTGCCACCTAGCCTTTTCTTTCCCTTGGGTAGGCCGGCTCAAGGGTCATCTTATTTAAACCCCCAGGGCCAGTGCTTCTCTAAGTGTTGGTCCAACCCAGAGCACCGTGCGGGGCCGTCCCTTGGCAACTTGGGTTACGTTGGCTCCCGTACGCTTAGCTTATCCGGTGTGCCCTGAGAACAAGATATGTGCAGCTCCTATCAGCATTTGTCAGCACAGCGGGTGGTTTTGCTGGACTTGTTTTACCATTGTCGAGGATGTCTTGTAACCGGGATTCCGAATCTGATTGGGTCTTCCCGCTAGAAGGAATATCCTTCGTTGACCATGAGAGCTTGTGATGGGCTAAGTTGGGACACCCCTGCATGGATTTGAACTTTCGAAAGTCGTGCCTGCGGTTATGGGCATATGGGAATTTGTTAATGTCCGGTTGTAGAAAACCTAAAACTTATCTTAATTAAAATACATCAACCGCGTGTGTAGCCATGATGGTCTCTTCTCGGTGGTGTCAGGGAAGTGAACACGATGTGGAGTTATGCTTGACGTAAGTAGATTTGGATCACTTCTTGATCATACTTTCTCGAACGTGCTTTGACTTCTCTTATCGTTCTCATTTGCGTATATGTTAGCCACCATATATGCTAGTCGCTTGCTGCAGCTCCACCTCATACTTTTACCCTTCCTATAAGCTTAAATAGTCTTGATTGCGAGGGTGTGAGATTGCTGAGTCCCCGTGGCTCACAGATACTTCCAAAACCAGTTTGCAGGTGCCGATGTTACCGAGCAGGTGACGCAACCAAGCTCAAGGAGGAGCTCGATGAAGATCTTGTCCTTTGTGTTGTTTCGTTCTAGTTGATCAGTAGTGCAGCCCAGTTGGGGTCGATCAGGGATCTGTGTAGCATTTGGGGTAGTCTTCTTTTATTTTGGTTCCGTAGTCGGACCTTGATTGTATCTGGATGATGTAATGCTTTATTCATGTATTGTTTGACGTGGCGATTGTAAGCCAACTATGTATCTCTTTCCCTTATGTATTACATGGGTTGTGTGAAGATTACCTCACTTGCGACATTGCTTTCAATGCGGTTATGCCTCTAAGTCGTGCTTCGACACGTGGGAGATATAGCCGCATCGAGGGCGTTACACTGGTCACTGGAAGCGGAAATGCCCCAAGTATTTGGCGGATAAGAAGGATGGCAAAGTGAAAGTTATATTTGATATACATGTTATTGATGTGTACCTTACTAATGCTCGTAGTAGCGCTTGGGTATTTGATACTGGTTCTGTTGCTCATATTTATAACTCGAAACATGGGCTACGGATTAAACGAAGATTGGCTAAGGATGAGGTGACGATGCGCGTGGGAAATGGTTCCAAAGTCGATGTGATCGTCGTCGGCACGCTACCTCTACATCTACTGCCGGTATTAGTTTTAGACCTAAATAATTGTTATTTGGTGCCAGTGTTGAGCATGAACATTATATCTGGATCTTTTTTGATGCGAGACGGATATTCATTTAAATCAGAGAATAATGGTTGTTTTATTTATATGAGTAATATATTTTATGGTCATGCACCATTGATGAGTGGTCTATTTTTGTTGAATCTCGATTGTAGTGATACACATATTCATAATATTGAAGCCAAACGATGCAAAGTTAATAATGATAGTGCAACTTATTTGTGGCACTGCCGTTTAGGTCATATTGGTGTAAAGCGCATGAAGAAACTCCATGCTGATGGGCTTTTGGAATCACTTGATGCTTGCGAACCATGCCTCATGGGGAAGATGACTAAGACTCCGTTCTCCGAAACAATGGAGCGAGCAACTGACTTATTGGAAATAATACATACTGATGTATGCGGTCCGATGAGTGTTGAGGCTCGCGGCGGGTATCATTATTTTCTAACCTTCACAGATAATTTGAGCAGATATGGGTATATCTACTTAATGAAACATAAGTCTGAAACATTTGAAAAGTTCAAAAAATTTCAGAGTGAAGTGGAAAATCATCGTAACAAGAAAATAAAGTTTCTACGATCGGATCGTGGAGGTGAATATTTGAGTTATGAGTTTCGTCTTCATTTGAAACAATGCGGAATAGTTTCGCAACTCACGCCACCTGGAACACCACAGCGTAATGGTGTGTCCGAACGTCGTAACCGCACTTTATTAGATATGGTGCGATCTATGATGTCTCTTACTGATTTACCGTTATAGTTTGGGGGTTATGCTTTAGAGACGGTTACATTCACGTTAAATAGGGCACCATCTAAATCCGTTGAGACAACACCATATGAACTGTGGTTTGGCAAGAAACCCAAGTTGTCATTTCTTAAAGTTTGGGGCTGCGATGCTTATGTGAAAAAGCTTCAACCTGATAAGCTCAAACCCAAATCGAAGAAATGTGTCTTCATAGGATAACCAAAGGAGACTGTTGGGTACACCTTCTATCACAGATCTGAAGGCAAGATATTCGTTGCTAAGAATGGATCCTTTCTAGAGAAGGAGTTTCTCTTGAAAGAAGTGAGTGGGAGGAAAGTAGAAGTTGATGAGGTAATTGTACCTTCTCCCTTATTGGAAAGTAGTTCATCACATAAATTAGTTCCAGTGATTCCTGCACCAATTAGTGAGGAAGCTAATGATGACGATCATGAAACTTCTGATCAAGTTACTACTGAACCTCGTAGGTCAACCAAAGTAAGATCCGCACTAGAGTGGTACGGTAATCCTGTTCTGGAGGTCATGTTACTTGACCATGATGAACCTATGAACTATGAGGAAGCGATGATAATCCCAGATTCCGCAAAATGGCTTGAGGCCATGAAATCTGAGATGGAATCCATGTATGAGAACAAAGTGTGGACTTTGGTTGACTTGCCCGATGATCGGCAAGCAATAGAAAATAAATGGATCTTCAAGAATAAGACTGACGCTGACGGTAATGTTACTGTCTACAAAGCTCGACTTGTTGTGAAAGGTTTTCGACAAGTTCAAGGAGTTGACTATGATGAGACCTTCTCACACGTAGCGATGCTTAAGTCTATCCGAATCATGTTAGCAATCGCCGCATTTTATGATTATGAAATTTTGAAAATGGATGTCAAAACTGCATTCCTTAATGGATATCTTAAAAAGAGTTGTATATGATGCAACCAGAAGGTTTTGTCGATCCAAAAGGTGCTAACAAAGTGTGCAAGCTCCAGCGATCCATTTATGGACTGGTGCAAGACTCTCGGAGTTGGAATATACGCTTTCATAGTGTGATCAAAGCATATGGTTTTATACAGACTTTTGGAGAAGCCTGTATTTACAAGAAAGTGAGTGGGAGCTCTGTAGCATTTTTGAAATTATATGTGGATGAAATATTGTTGATCAGAAATGATACTGAATTTCTGAATAGCATAAAAGGATACTTGAATAAGAATTTTTCAATGAAAGACCTCGGTGAAGCTGCTTATATATTAGGCATCAAGATCTATAGAGATAGATCAAGACGCTTAATTGGACTTTCACAAAGCACATACCTTGATAAAGTTTTGAAGAAGTTCAAAATGGATCAGTCAAAGAAAGGGTTCTTGCCTGTGTTACAAGGTGTGAAGTTGAGTCAGACTTAGTGCCCGACCACTGCAGAAGATAGAGAAAAAAATGAAAGTCATTCCCTATGCTTTAGCCATAGGTTCTATCATGTTTGCAATGCTATGTACCAGACCTGATGTGTGCCTTGCTATTAGTTTAGTAGGGAGGTACCAAAGTAATCCTGGAGTGGATCACTGGACAGCGGTCAAGAACATCCTGAAATACCTGAAAAGGACTAAGGATATGTTTCTCATTTATGGAGGTGACAAAGAGCTCCTCGTAAACAGTTACATCGATGCAAGCTTTAACACTGATCCGGATGACTCTAAGTCACAAGCCGGATACGTATTTATACTGAATGGTGGAGCTGTCAGTTGGTGCGGTTCCAAGCAGAGCGTCGTGGTGGGATCTACGTGTGAAGCAGAATATATAGCTGCTTCGGAAGCAGCAAATGAAGGAGTCTGGATGAAGGAGTTCATATTCGATCTAGGTGTCATAGTGCATCGGGTCCAATGAAAATCTTTTGTGACAATACTGGAGCAATTGCCTTAGCGAAGGAATCCAGATTTCATAAGAGAACCAAACACATCAAGAGACGCTTCAATTCCATCCACGATCAAGTCAAGGAGGGAAACATAGAGATTTGCAAGATACATACGGATCTGAATGTTGCAGACCCATTGACTAAGCCTCTCTCACGAGCAAAACATGATCAGCACCAAGACTCCATGGGTGTTAGAATCATTACTATGTAATCTAGATTATTGACTCTAGTGCAAGTGGGAGACTGAAACAAATATGCCCTAGAGGCAATAATAAAGTTGTTATTTATATTTCCTTATATCATGATAAATGTTTATTATTCATGCTAGAATTGTATTAACCGGAAACTTAGTACATGTGCGAATACATAAACAAACAGGGTGTCCCTAGTATGCCTCTACTTGACTAGCTCGTTAATCAAAGATGGTTAAGTTTCCTAACCATAGAGATGTGTTGTCATTTGATGAACGGGATCACATCATTAGAGAATGATGTGATGGACAAGACCTATCTGTTAGCTTAGCATAATGATCGTTTAGTTTTTCTGCTATTGCTTCCTTCATGACTTATACATGTTCCTCAGACTATGAGATTATGCAACTCCCGAATACCGGAGGAACACCTTGTGTGCTATCAAACATCACAATGTAACTAGGTGATTATAAAGATGCTCTACAGGGGTCTCCGATGGTGTTTGTTGAGTTGGCATAGATTGAGATTAGGATTTGTCACTCGGTGTATCGGAGAGGTATCTTTGGGCCCTCTCGGTAATGCACATCACTATGAGCCTTGCAAGCAATGTGACTAATTAGTTAGTCACGGGATGATGCATTAAGGAACAAGTAAAGAGACTTTCCGGTGATGAGATTGAACTAGGTACGATGATACCGATGATCGAATCTCGGGCAAGTAACATACCGATGACAAAGGGAACAACATATGTTATTATGCGGTTTGACCGATAAAGATCTTCGTAGAATATATAGGAGCCAATATGAGCATCCAGGTTCCGCTATTGGTTATTGAGCGGAGATATGTCTCAGTCATGTCTACATAGTTCTCGAACCCGTAGGGTCCGCACGCTTAATGTTCGATGACGATTCGTATTATGAGTTTCGTGTTTTGATGAACCGAAGTTTGTTCGGTGTCCCGGATGAGATCACGGACATGATGAGGAGTCTCGAAATGGTCGAGACATAAAAATTTATATATTGGAAGGCTACATTCGGACATCGGAATGGTTCGGGTCATTTCGAATAAGTTTTGGAGTACCGGGGGTTACCGGACCCCCCCCCTAGGAGGTTAATGGGCCACCATGGGCCTTAGTGGAGAAGAGAGAGGGTCGTCCAGGAGGTGATGCGCCCCCCCTTGCCCAGTCCGAATTCGACAAGGGGTGGGGGCGGCGCCCCCCTTCTTCCTTCTCTCCTCTTCCTCCTTCCCTTCTTCTCCTACTTGGAATAGGAAAGGGGGGGCCGAATCCTACTTGGACCGGGAGTCCAAGTAGGACTCCCCCCATGCCCCCCTAGGGCCGGCCACCTCTCCTCCCCCCTTTATATACGTGGGAGGGGCACCCCAAAGGCACACCAAGTCTTCTCTTAGCCGTGTGCGGTGCCCCCCTCCACAGTTACACACCTCAGTCATATCATCGTAGTGCTTGGACAAAGCCCTGCGTCGATAACTTCATCATCATCGTCATCACGCCGTCGTGCTGATGGAACTCTCCCTCGTCCTCAACTGGATCAAGAGATCGAGGGACGTCATCGAGCTGAACGTGTGCTGAACGCGGAGGTGCCGTATGTTCAGTGCTTGGATCGGTTGGATCGCAAAGACGTTTGACTACATCAACTGCGTTACTAAACGCTTCCGCTTTCGGTCTATGAGGGTACGTGGACACACTCTCCCCTCTCGTTGCAATGCATCTCCTAGATAGATATTGCGTGATCGTAGGAAAGTTTTTGAAATACTGTGTTCCCCAACAGAGACGCTTCAATTCCATCCATGATCAAGTCAAGGAAGGAGACATAGAGATTTGCAAGATACATACAGATCTGAATGTTGCAGAACTGTTGACTAATCCTCTCTCACGAGCAAAACATGATCAGCACCAAGACTCCATGGGTGTTAGAATCATTACTATGTAATCTAGATTATTGACTGTAGTGCAAGTGGGAGATTGAAGGAAATATGCCCTAGAGCCAATAATAAAGTTGTTATTTATATTTCCTTATATCATGATAAATGTTTATTATTCATGCTAGAATTGTATTAACCGGAAACTTGGTACATGTGTGAATACATAGACAAACAGAGTGTCCCTAGTATGCCTCTACTAGACTAGCTCGTTAATCAAAGATGGTTAAGTTCCCTGACCATAGACATGTGTTGTCATTTTATGAATGGGATCACATCATTAGAGAATGATGTGATGGACAAGATCCATCCGTTATCTTAGCATAATGATCGTTTAGTTTTATTGCTATTGCTTTCTTCATGACTTATACATGTTCCTCAGACTATGAGATTATGCAACTCCCGAATACCGGAGGAACACCTTGTGTGCTATCAAACGTCACAATGTAACTGGGTGATTATAAAGATACTCTACAGGTGTCTCCAATTGTGTTTGTTGAGTTGGCATAGATCGAGATTAGGATTTGTCACTCCGTGTATCGGAGAGGTATCTTTGGGCCCTCTCGGTAATGCACATCACTATGAGCCTTCCAAGCAATGTGTCTAATGAGGTAGCCATGGGATGATGTATTACGAAACGAGTAAAGAGACTTGCCGGTAATGAGATTGAACTAGGTATGATGATACCGACGATCGAATCTCGGGCAAGTAACATACCGATGACAAAGGGAACAACATATGTTGTTATGCGGTTTGACTGATAAAGATCTTTGTAGAATATGTAGGAGTGAATATGAGCATCCAGGTTCCGCTATTGGTTATTGACCGGAGATGTGTCTCGGTCATGTCTACATAGTTCTCGAACCCGTAGGATCCGCACGCTTAACGTTCGATGACGGTTTGTATTATGAGTTATGTGATTTGATGACCGAAGATTGTTCGGACTACTGGATGAGATCACGGACATGACGAGGAGTCTCGAAATGGTCGAGAGGTAAAGATTCATATATTGGAAGGTTACATTCGGACACCGGAAGGTTCGGGTCGTATCCGATGAGTTTCGGAGTACCGGGGATTACCGGAACCCCCCCCCCTCGGGAAGTTAATGGGGCATACATGGGCCTTAGTGGAGGAGAGAGGGCCGGCCAGGGAGGTGGTGCGTGCCCCCCTTGCCCAGTTCAAATTGGACAAGGGGTGGGGGCAGTGCCCCCCCTCCCTTTCCCTCTCCTACTTCTCCTCTCTTTCCCTCTTTGCTATTCCGAAAAAGGAAAAAAGAGAGGAGAATCCTACTTGGACTAGGGAGGCCTAGTAGGACTCCCCACACCTGGTGCGCCCCCCTTGGGCCGGCCACCTCTCCTCCCCCCTTTATATACGTGGGAGGGGGGCACCCCAAAGGCACACCAAGTCTTCTCTTAGCCGTGTGCGGTGCCCCCCTCCATAGTTACACACCTCGGTCATATCGTTGTAGTGCTTAGGTGAAGCCCTGCGCCAGTAACTTCATCATAACCGTCGCCACGCTGTCGTGCTGATGGAACTCTCCCTCATCCTCAACTAGATCAAGATATCGAGGGACGTCATCGAGCTGAACGTGTACTGAACACGGAGGTGCCGTACGTTCGGTGCTTGGATCGGTTGGATTGTGAAGACGTTCGACTACATCAATCGCATTACTAAACGCTTCCGCTTTTGGTCTATGAGGGTACATGGACACACTCTCCCCTCTCGTTGCTATGCATCTCCTAGATAGATCTTGCGTGATCGTAGGTAAAATTTTGAAATACTGCGCTCCCCAACAGGTGGACCGGTGCTTAGGTGTTGTTCTTACTTGAACAAACCTCCTACTTATGATTAACCCTCCCGCAAGCATCCGCAAGTACGAGAAAACTATTAAGAATAAATTCTAACCATAACATTAAATTTTTGGATCCAATTGGTCCCTTACGGAATAGCGCATAAACTGGGATTTAAGCTTATGTCACTCTCGCAACTCATCATCTAATTGCTACTCCATAATGCATTCCCTTAGGCCCAAATATGGTGAAGTGTCATGTAGTCGACGTTCACATGACACTACTAAGGGAATCACAACATGCATACTATCAAAACATCGAACACATATCAAGTTCACACGATTACTTGCAACATGATTTCTCCCGTGACCTCAAGAACAAAAGTAACTACTCACAAATGATAATCATGCTCAAGATCAGAGGGGTATTAAATAGCATATTAGATTTGAACATATAATCTTCCACCAAATAAACTATATAGTAATCAACTACAAGATGTAATCAACACTACTAGTCACCCACAAGCACCAATTTATAGTTCTGGTAACAAGATTGAACACAAGAAATGAACTAGAGTTTGAGATGAGATGGTGCTGTTGAAGATGTTGATAGAGATTGCCCTCCCCATGATGGGAGAGTCATTGGTGATGATGATGACGATGATTTCCCCCTCCGGGAGGGAAGTTCCCCCGGCGGAATCACTCCGCCGGAGGGCAAAAGTGCTCCTGCCCAAGTTCCGCCTTGAGACGGCGGCGCTCCGTCCCGAAAGTCCTCCCTCTATTTTTTTTCTAGGTCAAAATGACCTATATACCAGAAGATGGGCACCGGAGGTGGGTCTGGGTGAGCACAACCCACCAGGGCGCGCTTGGGCTCCCTGGCGCGCCCAGGTGGGTTGTGCCCACTTGGTGGGCCCCTCTGGTAGTTATTTGCTCCAATATTCCTCAAATAATCCATAAAAAATCTCCGTGAAGTTTTAGCTTGTTTGGAGTTGTGCAGAATAGGTGGCCTGACGTAGCTTTTCCAGGTCCAGATTTCCAGCTGCCGGAATTCTCCCTCTTTGTGTATACCTTGCATATTATGAGAGAAAAGGCATTAGAATTACTCCAAAAAGCATTATTATGAATAAAAACATTATAAATAACAGTAAGAAAACATGATGCAAAATGGACGTTGAGTTGAAATGAATCGAGATTGGGATTTGTTACTCGTCCATGAGCATTGAAATAGAGAACTCACAACACGAAAGTTGTGTGAAACGGCGAGATGAAGCTACTGGTCAAAGGAAATTTCAACCGTGAAAAAACCCGTCCAACATAGCTACAAACATGAACACAAAGTTCAACATTTACGGTTAACGAAACTACGAACCAATCACCAGAATGGAGCCAAACGTCGATTTGCATCCTTTTCATGTACAACTTATCTCAAATCGAAGCGCCATTGTGTAGATTAGAAGGGACTAGGTGAAGAAAATTACGAAATGTGAGTAAGATCATACCACATGCAAAGCTAGGGAACATCTGCACAGTCTAGTAGGGAAATTTAGTGAAAAAATGTGTAAAAGCTCTAAACATGAACACGAAATTAAACGTTTATATCAACAATACTATGAACCAATCGTCTAAATGAAATCACAACATCAATGTGTATCTTTTTCGTGTACAACTTATGTTGAATCAAAGCACTGTTGCGTAGATTAGAAGGGGTTGGATGAAAAGATTAAAGTAGAACACGTGCAAACTCACGTACAGGTCTCCACATGTCCGCACCAGCTCGCACCTAACTGTGTCACCAGACCCACCCACGTCAGCTTGATTGCATCGCTTGAGCCTGACTTGTTGGAAACAGTCGATCCGAGCATTCCTCTATAGCCAGGCCCAACGGTGCTTTAAGGTTCACGCGGGTAAAAAATTCAATGCAATGCAGGCAGGCAAACAGGCCAAAATTGCATCCATCGGGTCTGGCTGAGCCTAATGTTGCGCCCCCCAAATATCTATGGACACGTTTGAACTTGTTCACAAACATCCAATTAGAGAAAGGTCATTTAACGGGTCTCGCCAAATGTCCATTCTTATCCAACCTTCTCTTCCCTTTAACAAATTTATCTAGATAATAAATAGCAACTCAACGGTACATTTTAATAGTTGCAAATAAGTGCAACTAGTACTAAAACCATTGGATGTTCAAGAATGTTTTTACATCCATCAATTCCAAAACGTCTCAGGTCATTGTACATGTCAAATACCTCAATTTTCTGACCTCTTTTCACCCTCCTTTTGTGTAAAAAAATTGTATATGATAGCATGGAAGTCTTGAACAAACTTCACTGTATCAATATTCAAGTCCGCCACCTTCAGGAACAACAAATTTTGCTCCTCGGAAGCGACTTTGATAGCAATCTTCCTCTCCCCAAGCTTAAGCTTCTTATTTTGCATCTCCATGAACGTGTCAAATCTCTCCGTCTTATTTTCCTCCTTTATATCACTAGTTTGACACATGCCTCCTCCTTCTGTACCATAATGTCGTCGAACTTGTCTATATCTTGGTCGTCGCCACTTCTTGCTTCTCCTTGTAAGCCTCCTATTTGCTCCCCCCTCGACCTAGCCACACAGGTGGCCGGTGCAAGCCCTCCGATGATTGGCTCAACATCATCGTCATCAGCTTCGGCGTCGGTGGTATTAGCGAAATGGGTAATGGATGCCCGCTTGCTTTGTCCATTCAACTTGAACCAATAAGGCATCAACGTCAATGGCTTGCCCTTGGTCTTGTGGTACAAAGCGGTGGCCCAGTTTGGCTAGCAAAGCAAGAGAACGACATAACCAATAAGTTGTAACATAGAGCCAATCAATCCAATTGCCAATGCATAGAGCAACACAAAGCAAACTTACGAGCTCGAGGAGTGATGCGCCACTTGTCCATCAGTTGTGTATTTGTGTATACACGCCACAATACTTGTTGAACTCATGTTGAATGTTGTGCCATCGACAGTCTATCGACTTCGCATTGTGTTCATGGACCATTTCTTTGTTTTGTGTGTGGGGGGGGGGGGGGGGGGGTAGTGTTTTTGCTCATAAAATCATGCACATTTTGCCAAAAAAAATGCGCCCTTTTACTCGGTGTCTTGAAATGGATCAACACTCGTGCCCAACCATGCCAAGCACAACAATTCATCCTCTTTCTTTAAGTACGCCGAACCTCTCTTCTTTGCATCCGCATTAGCCATGTACGACTCGGGTTGCTCGGGTTGTTGGGTATCCGTTGGCGTCTCTTGCTCCAGCTGCAAGCAGTAGTTGTCCTCATCTTGTTTGTCCTTGTGGCCGCCGCTGTTGTAGATCATGTTCATTATCGTATCGTCGATGGGTGCCGTCGAGCTTGGGGGGGGGGGGGGGGGGGGGGGGCATTCGAATGAACAGTGACCGGGCACTCCCGGATGAGGGCTCCTCGGATGGAAACTGCGACATGACGAGTTGTGCCGACTGTGACTCTTTGAACACGTAGTCAATGTTGATGCCGACGACATATGATGGATGGTGTCTGGAGGCGGCAGAGTGCTATGGCGATTGCTGCATGTGGGGCTGACCGTTGAGATGGTTGGCGTAGTAGTACGGTGGCTTGTACTGGGAGGGCCGTGGGATGTGATTGCCTAGGCGACATCATCACGTTGGTCCGCTTTGCAGGAGCTCCGACCTGAGCATCCGCCATCGCCTTCTTCTCCCTCACCTTCACATGTCGTTCCGTGGCCGCGACCGCGCGCACGGTCTTCTCCGGATCCGAAGGGTTGAAGAACCATTCTGTGGGCATCTCCAATGAATTCATTGCGGCAACTGCATGGTGAAACGAGCGAACGCGATGGCTATTGGGGCGGAGAAGAATGGGTTTAACGCAAAAACAATGCCGGATTGTGAAATTGCACTGGCTCCAGGTGGTGTTTTGAGTGTATCCGACTGAACGTCCACACCGCAAAGAGCTTCCTCTGATTCGTTTGCGGGCTAGGGGATTTCAAAACGTCCGGACTAATCTAGCCTAATTTGATTATTCGCGGCCCAAATGTGTTAGACATTTTGGTGATCCAACTTGGACATTCCCGTTGTCTCAAAAAAAGAAGTTGGACATTGCCTCAGCTCACTATTGTCCCGATCGTAATTCTCTTTTCTTTCTACTTTCTCATTCTTTAATAATTTGCTCAGGGCGCATGTACATCACGCTCCCAGCGCCACAAACGCCGGAAAATCGACACCTGCCACCTATAACCGTGTAAGTTCAACAACCGTTTTCACGTGACTAACGTAGATGCAGTACATCAGTTACAGCTGCGTAACAAGATGGCTAAAGACTTTGTTTGTCCAAAAAAAAAGATGGCTAAAGACTCCACCCCCGGATAGTACATGAGAGTAACTAGTTGCATAATACAGTACTCGGTGCATCGCGGACGAAAAAAATCAGCACATGAACTGCTACTATCTACCATCAATGGCAAAGTATCAGCTGAGCTTGTTCTCAACTTGCGCTGCGCACGCCTCAAAACTAATTTAGTCATCACAAGAATAAACATCCCCAGATAACAAGGTGCATCTAACTGTTGCCCACATACTACATCTTTCGGCAGCACAAAGCTCTGCTCAGGCAGCATGTTGAACCATTTCATGGGCATTTCCTCTGGATATAGGAAACGCCATGCTCCTCGTACCTGTTTGCGAGATGCATACAAGAAAATGTTGTTAGGTGTCAGTGACGGGCAGGGCAAACAGACCCTAGAATATCAACCCAAACTTACTCTGCTTTGGAGAACCACATTTGCTGGAACGACCCGAGAGATGCAAGAATGCTCCCTCCAATCCAAACACTGCACTCAAATTACAGATATATATTCAGCCTTGTCAATGAACGTCTATCTAAAAGATGAATCTCGAACAGACAGAATCAGTCTCCCTCAGACCCATTCACACCCTATGGCCCTGATAAGTTTTACTGGCATGATGATAAGCATGTTTTCAGCCAATTTCAGGGCCACGACAATATGTGTTAAAGCTACTCGGATTAATTAATACAGCAAAATACAGTTTTACTTTCTAGTGGCAACACAATGACATACGCGATCATTCAAACTGCTCTGCTTCTAACGGGATCCATTGAATATAGCCACTGCATACAATGACAAGCAAATATAGCGTCTAACCTGAAACGCCTCTCCATTGAACTTCCACTTGCCAAAACCTTTACGCGAGCATTTTGAGGGGACTCCTGCAATCATTGAGTTAAAAAATAAGAATAACCCTGCAGAGATTCAGGGAACATAATAAAGCAGCTTTAGACTTTAGTCACAACATTGTAATCACTGTTCACTAACCAGCAAAATCAAAGACTAAGGAACCATTATTAATAGTCATCAAGACTAAGTAACCATTGTAATCACTGTAGTCAGTAGTCACTAACAAAATAATCAACAAGATCCATTTTAATCTTCTATTTCCGACGAAGTTTGCAGAAATAAGGTGGAAAGCTTGTCTAAAGCATGAATTGAGTTCGTAAAAGCAAATAAGTTATTGAATTGATTAATAAAAGCAAAGCTTCAAAGAAAGAAAAAAAATACATGCCTAACTATAATGGCACTACCTCTATAGCAAAATTGATGTCATTATATGAAGAAAAATAATGTAGAAAAATTTTCATGACAAACCTGCTATCATTTCTATGTGAGAAGTCTAAATGCTTTTGTGTATGCTAGTGGTTGATGAATCCTCATATTCTAAAATGAAATATATGTGGAAACGGTGAAAATATAAAGCATAAGTGACTTATCCTATCTTGTTCAGTTCTTTTACCTCCAGTACTTCTTTTTCTAGGCGCTCTTTTATCTGCAGGATTGATGACGAGCCGCCAGAAAGCTATCCAGAATACAAGTTTGCAGATGTTAGAGTTGTATTAAGTATTAACAAAACATAACAGGAGAATTAAAGATTATGTTGTAATGTTATACGAGATTCATTCACTAAGCTTGTGCATGGGAACATTTAGAGAGTAGCAGAATGCAGCACTTGATAATGTCTTTACCAAGATGTTGCTGAGTAATTCCTTGCGAATGTCAACATCACACCTATTTACACTGTCAAGGACCTGATGAAAGGCAATGGTGGCGGCATTCATTAACATAAAGAATTGTCCAAGCTGCACAACTGTATAGTGACCCATAACTTAACTCACCATTCGTGGAAATCCACGAATTGAAGTGGAATCTCCAAATCCATCGATGCCAGGAATAGTCTGTTGATCAAAAGTTAATTCGTGAGAGAGGAAGACAAGTCAGCTAGGTCCAAAAGATTTTTTTTGAATATTAATAGCATCTAATGAAGAAGAAAGCAATGAACTTGTTCGGCTCCTGGATAGTGTGATCTACCACTAGCACAAATCCTGACCAATTAACATACATGCACACGGGAAATTATACTTTTCTCGCTCACCTGAGAAAGATATGGGTTGAACAAAATGTCAGGAATCTTGAATCTATCTGCACCAACTTCAATAGTTCTGCTCAGATATAACATAAATAAGTTATAAGGTCTTAAACAGTACGAACAACATATTTACCAGAAAATTACAGCAACAGAAATAGAGAAAGTGGAGATCAGAACCCCAGCACCTTTTAGGTGCATTGTGCATCCAAAATCGAAATGACATGTCTACTTTTTTAATGGACATGAAATAAGTATACAATCAATGTAGTAGCTGAATCATGATATGGTCTACCAGGCTGCAAAATTAGTTAAATTACAACTCGAAGCTCCACTAAAATGCGGCACATGAGCAGATCCAAGTAAACTGTGGCTTTTCATCGGAATTTGAGTTGAAACTTTGTGGTTACCCGTTACCAAACTGCAATTTTTGAATGCTATGATATACTGGTTTTATGTCAATTTGTAAACAACGAAATTCGCCATGTCCATTTGTAGGGTGTACTGAAGTGAAGAGGCATGAACAATGGAGTAAGAGCGCACGATGCATCGGATACAATCCAGAAAAGTAGCTACTAACCCATATTCTTAATCTACTTGGTAATAAAATAGAACTATCTAGCTGTAAACAAGTATGTGTCTACATAATATTGATAACTTACTGCCCATCTGGAAGCTCATATGAAGTTGTAGGGACATTTGCATATGCCACTTCTGCATGAAAATAAAGCAGGGAAAGTAAATAGCAGAACCTAAAAGAGGAACACAAAGCAAGGTAATGCTTAAAGCACACAAACAGACGTGTCAAATCAGTCAAATGAATGAAAATAATGGTGACAGGCAGACAATATGCATAAAAAGCAGCCAACTATATTATGGTTGTATGCATATATAAGATTCATGAATGATCAACTGAGTTGGCATATTCCTCCGATTGTGCAGGTCAGTATAGTGGATACAGTATCATCCGAGCTGCATTAATATAGCAAAGCTAAACAATCACAGAAATAATGTATTTTTTAAATGTTATACCATCAAAGGGGGTATCTGGAACTCTGCAAACTGACTCTTTGATGTCGCTAGCGATGGCTCTCTGTGATACGGAGTAAGCATAACCATTAAAGGCATACAGACAAAATTCAACAAAGCAAAACAAGAATTACAGATTTGCAAATGAACATACCATGCAGTATAACCTGTAACTATCCGTCGTGTTTGGAAAATCAAGATCTACAACCTGAAAAAGACAAACATGGGTTCACAGAATAAACACTGCATAGTTTCCCTTATATCCGTCTAGTGTGATCCTTAAGGTTTTCATCTGTATAAGCATACCCCTGGAGATGGAGAATTTGTCCAGCCTGTTTTATTAATTTGCAAATTCTTCCTCCGTTAGTTAAAAAAATGAAATCGGCTGATATCATGACAATATTAGGTAGTATAGATATTATTATGGGGGAAGTCGATCGTTGAAATGATAATAGATAGGGTAGAGGTAGAAACTATCAATTCTTTTTCGAAATCGGAATTATTAAAAGAAGTCTATGAACTGATATCGATTCTACCCATTTTGACCCTCCTTTTGGGAATAACAATAAAGGTACTTGTAATTGCGTGGTTAGAAAGAGAAATAGCATAATGCTAATTAATTTCGAATGTAACCAATTAACCATGATTAATTAATTAACACAACAAATTCAGAACCTTAGGTAGACCACATAAATAGGAAGAAAGATACTAAATAAATTTTGAAGGGCCGGCTAGATATTAGTCAGAGAACCACCTAGTGCTCGTGTATCTACGAATATTGATATGAACAGGATGGTGTTACTTTATGATATTGGAAATGTCAAAATGGTATTCAGTGTCTATCTACAGACCTATGCCATGTGGTAAAACTTAATTGGGTGCCAGAAAAGAACTCAGCAAGGGGAAGGTAGAGAGACCACCTTGCAGGCTCTCTCACCTTTTTTGTTAGACTGGCCACAGTGGGAGTAACATCACTAGTAACATCACATTTTTCAAGATAATTGTGCTTATGTGGCACATATTTAATGATGAGAGAAGTGATGGTGGTAACTTAGCTAGTTACTGTAACATCACACATACCAAGACAATATGAGTCTATAGGCTAATAAATGAATCATGACATGACACCACACATATGTTACTACCCACTGTGGAGGTAGTAACATAGCCTAGTAAAATGTGATGTTACTAGTCTAAGTTACTCCCCATTGTGACTAGTCTTAGACATGGATCCCCTAGAGATGCACCAGCCCGTGACGTTTTTCCATGGTCAGATAAATATATTGTATACGTTGCCCGTCTTCTGTTTGCTGGTGTGTTGGTTTCAAATATACCAACGGCCCAGCTCACATCCAATGGTACAAGGCGTTTCAACAAAGGGGCACATCGAATGGTATAAAGAGTTATCTCTTGGTCCAAAGGAATCACAAGCAAACAAGAATATTTTTTTTGATATCAAACGTAATGTTAAAGAAATTACACCTTATAATCTCCAGGTCTCACTTCCTTCTTCTTAAATGAATACTTGGGCCTAATCTGAGAAGTGAACAAACAGGATATGAAAATACAGCAAGGGCTAGTATGCTATCTTAACAAAGAGAAATGCTTACAACAACGCCTTTGCTCTCCAAGCTTTTCATCATACAGTCAGTTAAAAATTCGCCACCAATTGGAGAAGTTGCCGCAGACTGCCACGTGAAAACAAGTTAGTGAACAAAACAATAGAAAAAAAGGCTTCAGAAGAGACAAGCCAAAAGTGGTGTCAGTGTTACGTATGCCAGGGTCCATATGATACAACTTGACATCTTATTTTATCAAATTTTAAAGAGAAGGTTGGATTAATCACACTTTCAAATGAAATGTACAACGCAAAAAGGGGCAGGTCACTATTAGATACAGGCAAGTAGTGTAGTGTACACCTCCCTTTGAAAATCAGTACATTAATATCATAACATACCTTTTGCAACACATAACCATCATGCACAGCAGAAACCACAGTAGACCCGCCACCACTGCACCAAAAATGATCACTCGGTCATAATACAGCAATTTCTCTCATGACAAAGACCCAAAGCATTGAAATGAAGATGAAATAAATCGTCCGTCGATGTTCAACACCAGCTTGTTAAAATCCAATGACACAGCTTATAAAATGCTTAAGAATTCGAGGTCATCTAAGCAAGAAACCGGGTTAAGGTGCTCACATCAAGCACAGAGAAAATGGAAATTTTAGCATTAACAGTTAAACCAACTTCGTCATGAGTATTTTCTTGTCGCGGATGAATTGCTCCACAATATCTGTATGCTATGTGCAGCATATATTGGTGAAGAACAATATACTTCAGATATAAAGTAGGAGACTGAGAACCAAGAAGGCACCACAACACAGTGCACTTGTTCAAAAACTAATCGTGCTAACGTGGCAAAAAGGGACCTTCATTTATCTACAAGGAAAATAGCAGGTTGCAGAGATAAAACACCATCAAGAAAATGCTGACCAGTCAACCACCAGAGATGTAGCACGTCCAGATGCAAAAGATGTGAGAACCTGACAACCCAATCAACAATTAAAAATAACAAACCAATTGCATCAAGGATTGCTTCTGAGAGAGACATACTGCATTTTTTGCTAGGAACAGCGCTGGCACTTTGTACTTCTCAAACATAAGTTCGGCTGCTCTATGGAACATGGAAAATAAGAGTCAGGCTTGAAGGCACTCATATGGGTTAGCGATATAAATATTTTAAACACAGAACATATACACATACTTCTCTCTTTGCTGTCCACTGTTTGTAGATGGTTCTGCTATCAGCATAGGATGCTCTTCAGGATTGATCAATAGCCGCCGTCTGAAATACAGAATAAGTGAGTGTGACAATACAATGGAACAAAGCAATAGCAACTCCAACAAATAACATAGCATCATAACGAGCAAAGGCCTGTACTTAATCAACCTTAGCTGTTACAGAAGTCTAAACATCCCAACAAATTAAATAAAACAAGCGGGTAAACAACGAATCATGTCTTGTATACTTACAAACTAACTAAAGATTTCACAATCAGTACACTCGATAGCAAATAAACACAGAATGCTAACTTGTTAAGCTTAAACTAGTAACTTAATTATAATCCAAATGGTGCCATTGCTGATTATCGATGAACCATGTTAAAGAGGAGAAATTGCTCAGAGCTGCATCAAGCAGGTAAACAAATTTTACCTAAAAGCATGGTTCCATATGTTGTCAACAACTTCCCAATCAATAATTGTTCCATCTTTCAGCGGTGAGATCACCTGTTTAGTGGGGAGGGGAAGAGAAGTTAATAAAATACATGAGCAACAAATCACCCTCAGAATGTGCAGTCACCAACCTCCATATGCTCCCTCCTGAATTCTAATTCTTGGCCTAGATAAAATTTGCGCTTTGTCTTGGCTTTGTCCACATCCATAGGCTTGGATCCATTCTTAGGATCTGATCCAGAGTCGGCCTCCTTTTCTGGCTTAGCTTCATCAGTATCTCCCGTTTGTTCAATTGAACCAACAACCTTGACATATCAAAACCAGATACTGAGTGCAATAAGTTGTACTGGCCAAAATGTCCCGATTGGGTAGCTCACATACCCTTGAACCAACAAAATAACATAATATCCAAGCACTGTTCAGGCAAAGGAGAAGAAAACGTGCTAAACCCAAACAAAAGTGGCCAAATTCAAACCATTTTCTTAGTGCTAACTTACACAGTACTTCTCATTTTCTCTGAATCTTATCACATGAGTAGTTTGCTTATTTCATCAGTAACAGAGTGGAAGTAGCAATTTACTGCCACTCTGCAAAATTAGCCCAATAACCCCACTAACTGCAGAGGGTAAATCTTCACACAACAAAAATAAAACATTAACTGTAGAGTCTACGGGAGACAGAAATATTCTCCAACTCAACAACTTGTATATAAACTGAACTTCACATTTCAAACACAACAGTGCCATTTCCCAAGTTCCCATGAGATCTGACAGTTAACCTCCAGAACTAATAGCTCAAGTTCACAATGCAGAAACTTTCAACACTTGAAATTCAGTTTTTGCATTTGACTCGCGGTGCATGTAAGAAAGGCTCACACTAGATAACACTGGAAAAGATGGGCCATTAGACAGGCCTGAATCATTAACTAACTTTCTTGTCAACAGATTAAAAAGATTGCACACGCTGCGCTGGAATCGACAGGTATGTGCATCTTATCGCAGTCCATAGATTCAATGCCTGAGTCCAACCTAGTACTAATGTAGCTATTATTTGCAGAGTAGGGCGCGCCTGTTACAAAGTTTATGGTTTGGCCAATATATCATGAACTGATACGCTAGCGCCCCCATGTTTGAACCAGAATCCGAAGCCGTTTGACTTAAAATAGCTCGAAAACTTGGAAATTTTGAAGCACTCCCAGGTCAACGAACGAACTAAAACAGCCGGGTCACAACGAGACACTCGGAAGAAACAGAAAATCTGACCCAGCAGAAGCAGAAGCTCACCGAGGGGAAGACGCATTTGGGGGTGTCGTCGCCAGCGTAGCCCGCCTTGCAGCTGTAGGAGCCCACGTCGATGACGATCGCCGAGACCTCGTCTGCGGGTGAGAGACCAAAGCGAAAGTAAGCGGTCAGGGCGGGAGATCTCCGGGGTTTAGGGTTTACCAGGGGCACGGGCGGGTCTTACCGCCGCCGTACATGCCGGAGATCCGGAGAGGGAGGGCTCGGCGAGCAGGAGCGGGGGCGCGCGGGGTCGAGGCGTCGGCGGTGACGCTGGGGCTGCTCGGCAACCCTCCCCTCCAAATTCTTAATTCTGCTCCTCACTTGTCAACTCCCACCTCCAACTACGCTGCCAGTTCGTCGTTTCGCTTAGGTCGAGCTTATGAACTGGATAACCGTGCCGGACCTTGTCGTCGTTTTGTAAACTTTTTTTTTGACTTGTTTTCGTGCGGTGGTTGATAAGAGGGTCGAGTAACTTTCAAAAAAAAAAGATAAGAGGGTCGAGTAAGTAGGTGTTCAAATACAAATAGTCGAGTAAATAGCACAAATAGTGGTTATATGTGCGTGTGTACATTCATAGGGTGAGATTACATATTTGTATGTGGGACAAATGAAAGTAGAAAGCATCTAAAACATAATAAAAATTACATCAAAATTCCGAGACCACCGTACAACCACTGTCACCGCCAGAACGAGCCGTCGACGTACCACTGTCATCGCTCCCTTACCAGAGCCAACTTACCTTGTTGATGACAACCGGGAAATCTTCGTGCATGTGTCCCTAAGAAGACGCATCGAAGCACCTGAGGCTAAATCTTGATACGATAAGAAATCCTAACATCACATCTCCAAGAAGAAGGTAGGAATCTATGCAAAGTTCTACTCGGACTCACCGGAACCATATACACCGGAGTCACCGAGTCAAATTGATATAGTCGTTGTTCTAAAGTCTAAGCTTTCGGTCTCACCGAGTTGGCCCTCCGGTCTCACTGAAGAGCTCTTGCCAACCTTCATTGCCCATCAAAATTGACCGAAGTGTGGAAAGTACTTAGGTCAGCACAACTGAGAGCCATAGTGTAGTTTTATCTAAGGATGGCAATGTGTATGGTATGGTGCGGATAGAGCAATACTATACCCATACCTATGTAGTTAATGGGTACAAAATTCTACCCATATTCATACTCACAGGTATGGAACTTTACCCATACCCATACACATTGGGTATTCAACGGGTAGATCAAATAATACACAAGTTATTCACAATTTCACATTCATCGATGCCACATTTGACCAAACAAATATTTATCTCAACTCAATAACAAAATAGATGAGTACATAACAATTATTTCAATTCAAATTGACGATTGGTGACAACTTTAGCATAGGTTCTCACGACACACTTCATGGGTAAGGTACACATGTCAGTATAAAACGGGTAGGGTATGGATATATCTATAGGTACAATGCTATACACTTGTCCTACCCATGACTTGACGGGTAGGGTATGGGTACTACCCATGAGTATAAAATTATGCTCATACCCTACCCATGCGGGTACGGTATCCGCGGGTACCTATACCCATGAGTAAATTTGCCATCCTTAGTTTCATCTGGAGTCACCGAAATATCCAAAGTTCAAACCTTTGTACATATCGGTCTGGCTGAGTGTTTTCAGTTGGGCTCACCGGGATGTGCTAAAAGGTGAGTAACGTTCGGATTTTTTGTGCAACCTATATATACCCCAACCCACTCCACCCGTATCTCCCGAAGCAAACACATTACACATCCATATTTCTGAGAGAGAGCTCGCACTCCTTGTGCAAAAGGATTCCACTCCAACTATTGATTCTTTGATTTCTAGTCACCTAGTTGCTTTTCACCCAAATCTCTCCTACCCAAAAGTCAAAATTGTGAAAGAGTGTCTGAGTGTAAAGGAGATTATCTTTTGAAGCATGAGAGTAAGAAGTTCATCATCAACAGCATCATCTAATTATCTTTTGGAGGCTGGTGCCTACTAGATTGGCCAGGTGTGCTTGGGCTTGCAGAGAAACCAAGAAGTTTGCGAGGGCAAAGAGATCGTATTCATCATGAAGGTATACTCGAGTGAGGTAAGCTCTATGTGGGTGTAAGTCATGGTGAGATAAGTAAGGTTGCTTCTCGTGGACCCTTCGTAGGTGTGAGCCCTTCGTGGACTCGATTCCTTCGTGAAATCTTGCAACCTTGACTTTTGAGACCGAAGCCTTCATCGACGTGGACGTACGATAGAGCACCTAGCTTGCACGCGTAAAATATCTTCCGCGTCAATCATTGTTTGTGATTCTTTCAAACCCTACCATTTACCTTCTTGCACGTGCATGATCTTTACTTATGCGTAGGATGCTAGCTCTAATGCCAAATTATGTCTAAATGAAGAACATGTCAGAATTGGTCATTGGTTTGTGGCAGTTGGAGGAGAGAGTGAGGGAGTCCTAGATCATGGGGTCCTCGGATGTCTGGGTTGTGTGATATGGGCCGGACTAATGGGCCGTGAAGATATAAGGCAGAAGGCCTTCCCCCGTGTCCGGATGGGACTCTCCTTTGCGTGGATGGCAAGATTAGCGTCCGGATGTATAGTTTCTGTCGGAGTAACTGGACACGGATATCCCGAAGACGGTGAGACGATATTTCAAGACATCGGGGCTAGCAAAGCCCCTCAGTCCGACTGCCCGGCCGCTTCCGCCGGCTCCCCGTCCGACTGCTCTGCCCGGCCGGCTGCCGACTGCTCTGCCCAGCCGGCTGCCGACTGCAGCCCGACTCGACATCGACAAGACACCGACAAGACATCGACAAGACAGCCACACCGCGGCCATGCCTGGCCACTATTGCTGCATTGGCATACACTATTCATTCATCACCATCAACAGTGTGCAGTACCATCAATAGTGTAACTTGTCCCCTGGGCACTAGTATATAAAGTGACCCAGGGGAGCAAGCCATCGGGCCATGGCCACAAGGCCTCACACAGGCTAGCAAGCTAGCTAGCTCACACCTACATCCATTCATCCATTCACTCACGGCCACAAGCCATGGCCATACTTGGCCACTAGAGCCGGCCATACGCATGCATATACCAAGTCAGATGCACTTGACACTAATCTCAGATACAGCTCCAGGAGCACTCTGTACAGATATACCAGATATACTCAGACATGCAGGAGTAGGGGGGTTATCTCTCCGGAGAGCCCCGAATCTGGGTAAACTAGCACGTGCTACTCGCATACTCGCTCCCGGTCCTATCAGCAGCAGTCTTACCCTCACACTAAGCCCTTGTGGCATCTGTCGACTCGCAAGCCCCCCGTGAGAATACCATGACAGTTTCCTTCTTCTGTAAACCGGCTATGTACAACCTTGGGCCCCTCCAGTGTCTATATAAACCGGAGGGGTTAGTCCGTAGAGGCTATCAGAATTCACATAGGCTAGACGGCTATGGTTTAGCCATTACGATCTCGAGGTAACCCCTATACTCATCAAAGTCAATCAAGCAGGAAGTAGGGGTTTACCTCCATTAAGAGGGCCCGAACCTGGGCAAACATTGTGTCCCTTTTGTCTCATGTTACCTTTGATCCTCAGACACACAGTTCGGGACCCCCTACTCGAGATCGGCCGGTTTTGACACCAACATTGGTGCTTTCATTGAGAGTTCATCTGTGTCGTTAATGGAAGGATCGATGGATCGCCTTGTCATTAATGACATCATCACCTCTGGGAGGGCCCTAGCCCCAGGACAGGTCCTCCAGCTTGGTGGTTTCACCATGGGCTCATGACTGGCCTTTAAGCCAAAGGCAGCCCCCACAGTCGCCAAACATCACCTCCGCATCGGCCCCGAACACTCCGAAAAGATGGATCCGGCAAATGCCTCGTCCTTGAACGAACTGCTAGATCACATCGCCGCCCTGGGAGTTGCAACAGACCATGATCGAATTGGGCTTAAACCCGATCAGAGGGAAATCAAATCCCCACCGATCACCCATCTGGTAGCGGTCGTGGAGGAGCGAGCCGAGAATACTTCTCCCCCTAAGTTAAGAACAAGCTATGTTCGGATTTCCGAGCCCTACGCGTCGGATACCCGTCCACGGGAAGAGACCGTATGTCCTCCGAACATAGAAGCGGGCATTGAGCCCGAAAGTCTTCAGGACCCTCCGGATCCTGGACTAGCGGCCTCGGAAGTTCTTCAAACTCTAGAGGCGATGGCAGGTCAGGGTTTAAATTTTAGCCCGCCGACCCACCAGAAGCAATATTCCCCAAGCAATTCAGGTCCTCCAAATGTATGTGACCTAATGTACGTACGAGAGCAACCTCAGGAAATGGTCCATCACTTCTGGGTTAGGTTCCTCCTTGTTAAAAACAAGATTAAAGATTGCTGCGACGACGATGCGGTTTCAATTTTTTGCCGCAACTATACGGATGAGGGAATCCTCAATGCCCTCAACCGCCGCCGCATACTGCACTTTACAGATCTGGCACATGTAGTACAGAAGTATTGTGCAATGGAAAGCGCTTGGAAAGCCCAGACAGCCCGATGGGATCCTCCTGCCGTCAAACAGCCCGCTGGACGGGCAAAAAGGATGCATCAATATGGGCCACCCGTTATCATCTCATTGACAAAAGAATCAAATCCTTCACAGGACATAGAACTATCCTTGATGAACTGCTCGACAAGCCCTGTCAAATACACACTACGCTGAATGCCGAACCAACACACAACCTTCGGGCATGTTGGGTGCTCCGGCAAGTGGCTAAGAGCGGGATGCCATCCTCACAAAAATCACCCCGGAGACACACTCTTCGAAGGACGATGATCTCAATGTCTTTACGGTCTTTGAGACCTTTTCTTCAAATAATTGGCACAAAAGGGCGCTCTGCAACCTCGCCGAAGTCAACCACGCAGCCGCAATAAATCCTTGGAACGATGTGGTAATAAATTTTACTGCCGATGACGAACCAAGGGCCAGATCAGTCTGAGCACCTGCCGCCTTGGTCTTAAACCCAATTGTGGATGGCTTCAGGCTCACTAAGGTGATCATGGACGGCGGCAGCGGACTGAACCTCATCTACGAGGACACGCTCAATAAAATGTAAACGATAAGAGTCGCATCGAGCAAAGCAACACCACCTTTCGAGGCATTATCCCCAATCAAGAAGCACGATGCTCGGGGAAAATCAAACTTGATGTAGTATTCGACACACCGGAGAACTACAGGTCCGAAGAGTTACTCTTCCACGTGGCACCTTTCAATAGCGGATATCACGCCCTGTTGGGGCGAGACGCCTTCACATGCTTTCAAGCAATACCCCATTACGGGTACATGAAGCTCAAAAATGCCAGGGCCCAACGGAGTTATCACCATCACCAGTGATCCGGATATAGCACTCCGCGCCGAAAACAAAACTACATCATTGGCCCTCGAGGCACTATCTGAGGCCCTCGAGGCCGAAGAGTTAACCACTCTGCGAACCACAGTGGACAAGGACGATGTAATTCTCGATAAGAGGCCCAAGTCCACTTCTTTCAAACCCCCAGACGAAATAGTTAAATTTCAAGTACACCCGACGGATCCTAACAAGACAGCCTCCATCGGAGCATAGCTGGATCCGACTGTCGACGTCGCCTTGCGAGCGTTTTTGCGCAAAAATTGGGACATCTTTGCTTAGCATCCTTCGAATATGCCAGGAATCCCACGTAGACTGGCTGAACACAGCCTCAACATAAAAAAGGGGTTCAAACCAATCAAGCAAACACTGCGATGATTTTCCGAATCCAAATGACAAGCTATGGGGGAGAAGCTAGCCAAGCTACTTGAAGCCGGGTTCATTAGAGAAATCAAACACCCAGATTGGCTGGCAAACTTGGTCATGGTGCCAAAGAAGGATAAATCCTAGCGCCTTTGTGTCGACTTCAAGGACCTCAATAAGGCTTGCCCTAAGGACCCCTTCCCACTGCCCTGCATTGACCAAATCATTGACGCAACCACAAGACACGACTCACTATGTTTCCTCGACGCATACTTTGGATACCATCAAATTAAGATGAAGTAGTCCGACCAGGCCGCAAACAGCATCCATTACCCCTATGGGCCTTTCTTCTTCAACACTATGCCTTTCGGGCTCAAAAATGCTGGTGCCACTTACCAACGCACGATTCAAACATGTCTGGAAAAGCAAATTGGCAAAACAGTGGAGGCATACCACTGGTGCGTGTAGGTCCTAAACAAACGGTTTTTTACCCATTTCTGCAATGGCTTTTGGAACCGTCGTCAAGTGAGTGTGTGCGATAGGGTGTCCTTCCCACACGACCCAGAAATCATCGGGGATAGGCCCTCCTGGGACCCAGGCTGGGGTCATGTGCGATCGGGCGAGGCATCGAAACCCAATCATTTCCGTAGGTATGTACACCCCACACGTTAATCCGAGAAAATCATTTTCGTAGGTATGTACATCCCACACGGTAATCCGAGAAAATCATTTACGTAGGTATGTACACCCCACACGGTGAATCCCAGAAAAACATTTCCGTTCGTATGTATATCACACACAGTCAATCCAAGGAATATGTTTTCGTTCTTATGTACATCCCACACAGTCAATCCAGGGAAAACGTTTCCGTTTGGATGTACATCCCACACGGTTTTATGTATACGCTCGTGTGTGAAAGGTGTAACTATCACACACGCTCGGTAGAAATCACATATTTGACCTGAGGCAGGAATCAATTCACAAACTGACCTGCTTTCAAAAAAAATTCACTCTGCCGACCCTTTCGTGTGGCGCCCGACAGCTGGGCGTCGCACCCTACTGTGCAGCGCCCATCACTTAGGCGCCACACTTCCTGCCAGCGTGGCAGCCCTGGTCCAGCTGCGGCCCCACACGCACCTGTGCAGCGCCTAAGTCTTAGGCGCCACACATGTAATGTGCAGCGCCTAGCTCGTGGGTGCTGCACAGTCTGTGTTCCACTTGGGCTGGCCCCACCCTCTCTCCCCTCCCACCCCCACCCCACACACCCCCACCCCACCCAAACCCTAAGGCTTGCGGCCCTCCTCTCTTCCCCTCTCCCCCCCTCTCAAATCCTTCTCAAATCTTGCAAATCCGGAGTATTTGACCGTGGATTTCGAAGCCAACCCCTCCCTTAAGGTAATCTCCTCCCATCCCCTCGTTTTCATCCATAGGAATTGTCACATTTGCTCAAATCTTGCTAGTTTGGGGGAAACCCTAGTTTTGACTTGGATTTGCAAATTTGTGTTGAATGATGTTATGTTTCTTTGCTAACTTGGGTTGGTTAAGCTTCCATAGTATGCTAGGGTTAGGGTTATGTGTGTTTGATGTTGGTGTTAGGGTTATGCTATGGTTATGGTTGTTTTATATGTTAGGGCATATGTGTGCAAATATTTTTCTTAAGTATTTACTTGATATATGTGTGTTTTTGATTATTGTAGGGATGGGGAGAACATGTGTTTATGTTCATCATGTGGATAGAGAGGCCTTTTTGAAAGGCAATGTTGAGACGGACCCGAATGAGCTTGACATGGTGTTTGAGAGTAGTCCTAGCTATGCGGAGCTTTTGGAACAAGTGAGGAAAGATTTGAATTGGACGGACCCAAGTGACGTTGTTGAGTTCGAGGGAAGGCATAATGTTGGTTTTGGAATGCACATCCGTTGGAAGACAATGCGTGTGAACTCCGAGCAACGTTGGGTTGCATACAAGGAGACGGTTGCCGAATCTCTAGACAAGGCTCTTGAGTTATTTGTCTCCAAGAAGGTTGAGTCTACTTTGAATTTAGACTTGAACCGGAACCCCTCCCCGTTGGTTGCTAGCACTCCCCCACCCATGAACCAAGATCAAATGAGTGAACCTCAATTCACGCAACAAGATTGGCCAACATTGAGCCCGACTCCAAACAACCAAAATGAAGGTTTTGAAGAGGAGAATGATGAGTACGAGGAGGATGACAACGAAGTTGACCTCCATGACAACAATGTGGGTGATCTCGACCAATATCATGTGCAAGAGACAATGGACCAATCCATCCCTTTTTCCCGTGCATATGCATCGGACTCGGATGACGATGGTCCCGATGAAGAAGTTGATGAGGAGGGGTTCACGCCGAAGGAGGCCGAAGCATTCAAGAAGGTATTCGGGCGGGATCACAAGACACCATTGTTCAAGGATCTTAGTCTCGCGGATGAAGCCGTTGTGGATGGTGGCAAATGCATATCTCTTGGAGCTAGGCCAAGTTCTCACCGTGATTTGGAAGACGGCAAGAACGGGATATATCCCGGTTGTGAGTTTCAATCCTTCTTGGAATTGAAGATGTGGCTCGACAACTACTCGGTTACACATTATCGTCCACATAAAGTGGCCAACTCGGATGTTAATGTGCGTTACACGGTCAAATGTGAAGTGCCAACATGTCCATGGATTGTGCGTGCAAGGCCATGGAAAGGAGGTCCCACTTGGCGCATAGTGAGTTGTCTACCAACTCACATGTGCCGGCACAAGAATGCGGATGGCAAGCTTGTGCACCAACAACACAGACAACTCACGTCCGAGTTCATTGCTTACAGGCTGTCCAACCAAATATCCACACTTCCAATAATGAGCATCAAGAGTGTCATTGACCTTGTGAAAGCCATCTTTCATTACAAGGTGAAGTACGGCAAGGCATGGAAGGCGAAGCAAGCCGCATTCAAGATGTTGTATGGCAATTGGGAGGAAGCATACAACCGACTCCCTAGGTTGTTGTTAGCTATGGCCGCCACAAACCCAGGCATGGTTCACGTGGTTGAGCCTCATGGGCACCAAACTTTGATTCATAACGGGAGGACCGTCCGAGTATTTGGCCGTGCATTTTGGGCCTTTGAGCAATGCGTGAGGGCTTTTGAGCATTGTCGGCCCGTCATCGCCATTGATGGCACGTTCTTGACCGGACAATACAAGGGCACTTTATTGGTTGCAATAGCAAGTGATGCCAATAACCGGGTGTTGCCTTTGGCTTTCGCTTTGGTTGAGGTGGAGAACAATGATAACTGGGAGTGGTTCTTGCGTCAACTGAGAACAAGGGTATTACCGGCTGAAAGGGAAATTTGTGTCATATCGGATCGCCATGCTGGAATTCTAAATGCGGTGGTGATTGACATTCCCGGACATAGAAAGTTGCATCATCGATGGTGCATGAGGCACTTTTGTGCAAACTTCTATAGGGCATGTGGTATCAAGGAGTTGGCCGATGATCTTCAGGATTGTTGTCTCGCTTTCACCAACAAGCGGTTTTCCACATTGTTCAATGCATTGCTCAGACACAAGAAACTTGACCCCGGCGGTCAGGAGTTTCTCAATAAGAACATTGCCGAAAGGAATATGTGGGCACGTGCTTTCGATGAAGATGGCCGGAGGTACGGTCAAATGACAAGCAATATGGCAGAATGCTTCAATAAGGTGCTCAAGGGTGTACGTGCATTACCCGTGACGGCAATAGTTCAATACACATTTGACAAGATGAATGAATACTTTTTGAAGCACTCAATGGAGACTGATAAGCAGATTGCTGGTGAGAACAAGGATAAGCACAAGTACAATTTCCCACCAAAGGTTGAAGAATGGTTGGAATTTCAATCACGAAAGGCAGACTCCGAAGAAGCTGTTCTATATGACGACAACGAGTGGAAGTATGAGGTGAAAGAGCCCGGAGGAACCACAAATGATGGCCGCCAGCACGGAGGCCGGGCTTTCAAGGTCTCCCTAACACGGTGTGATTGCAGCTGCATGAGGCCGTCTTTGCTTCATCTCCCATGCTCGCACTTGTTAAATGCATCCCGGGTTAGGAATGTGGACGTCAATCACCCTCTAACCGTGAGGGAGTCCGAGTTCTCAATCATGACGGTAAAGAAGACATGGACTCCACGGTTCCAGCCATACTTGGACCAATCACAATGGCCGGAGTATCATGGAGTTCAACTATGGCCGGACCCGGAATTGAAGGTCGTTAGCCGGGGAAGACGTAAGACTAAGCGTCTTAGAGGTGACATGGACGGATGGGGCCGTGGTGGCGGTGGAGAATACGGCACCGGCCAATTCCAAGAGCCTCGTGAGGAATCCCGTTGTGGGGGCTGCAGTAATGGGGGACACAACACAAGAACTTGTCCCAAACCAAGAAAGAGATCAAAGAAAAATGGTTCAAGCACAAGCCAAGCAAATGATAGCCAACCAAGTGAACCAAGGGGTAGCCAACCAAGTCAAACAAGTGGTGGAGTGCCAAACCACTCAAATCAAACAAGTCAACGAGGAACTAGGCAACAAAGAGGGAGTCAACTTGGTCTTAGAAGAGGTCGTGGTGGTGGTAGAGGCCGTGGTGAAGGTCTTGGCCGTGGTGAAGGTCTTGGCCGTGGTGATGGTTCTGGCCGTGGTGGTGGTAGAGGCCGTGGTGATGGTCTTGGCCGTGGTGATGGTCTTGGCCGTGGTGGTGGTAGAGGTCGTGGTGATGGTCTTGGCCGTGGTGGTGGTAGAGGCCGTGGTGGTGGTGGTGGTAGAGGCCGTGGTGGTGGTGGCAGAGGCCGCGGTGGTGGTGGTGTAGGCCGTGGTGCTGGTGGAGGCCGTGGTGGTGATCTTGGCCTTGGCGGCGGCCATAGTGGAGGAATGTTCTCTTGGCTCAATGGACCATTGCCGTATGTGTCTTACTATGATCTTGTTCTTTTGGATCAATGCTTGTGTTGTCATTTTGTATTGTGTGACTAACTATTATATTGCCATTTTCGTAGGTATGGAAACAATGAAGGGGGTGGAGGACACGGAGGGGGAAGGTGAGACCCCTTGGTGGTGCGAGGAGGGAGAAGAATAAGAAGAAGAAGAGAGGAATAAGAAGAAACTACATGGAGACCCTATGTGTGTATGACTATGTGTGTATGACTATGTGAGGGGACTAATATTTCCGTGTATGATTATGTGAGACCCTATGTGATTTGGACAAGTATATGTGCTATGTGTGTATGAGTATGTGATTTGGACTAGTATTTCTGTGTTTTGGATGTGATTATGTGGCATCTTTATGAATCACAAAACAAAAAAAACAGTAGGTATTTGAAAACATCAGTTAGTGCAGCGCCGAAGGGCAAGGCGCTGCACTGTGTAGTGTGGCGCCCAACGGGTAGGCGCTGCACACTGACTTAGCAGTTTTTGTGGTGGAAAAGCTACTAGAACGCTCCTGGTGCTCTCTGGACTGGCATGTCCAGGCGTGCAGCGCCTAAGGTCAAGGCGCCCCACTACACAATGCAGCGCCTTGCCCTTAGGCGCTGCACACATGGACATGCCAGTCCAGAGAGCATCAGGACCATTCCAGTAGGTTTTGCACCCCCAAAAACTGCTAAGTCCGTGTGCAGCGCCGAAGGTCAGGGCGCCACACTACACAGTGCAGGGCGCTGCACTGTGTAGTGTGGCGCCTTTCCCTTGGGCGCTGCACATCTGGACATTTATTAGGCTGCACCAACTCCCTCCCACCCATCCTCACCCCACACACCCCCACCCTCAACACAAACCCGAAGCTCAGTGCCTCCCCTCTGCCCTCCTCTCTCCCCCTCTCAAATCCTTCTCAGATCTAGAGTATTTGACCGTGGATTTCGAAGCCAATCCCCTCCCTTAAGGTAATCTCCTCCGATCCCCTCGTTTTCATCCATAGGAATTGTCACATTTGCTCAGATCTTGCTAGTGTGGGGGAAACCCTAGTTTTTGATAGGATTTGGAAATTTTTATTTCTTTGCTAATTTGGTATGGTTAGGCTTTCATAGTATGCTAGGCTTAGGGTTATGTGTGTTTGATGTTGGTGTTAGGGTTATGTTGGTCTTAGGGTTGTGTTCATTGTTAAGTGGGGGTTAGGGTTGACCAATAATTCTCTGTTTTGTAGGCATGGCTTCATCCGGTTCCATGACGAGGCCATCGTGTGCTAACCAAGAAGACATGCCGAACAAGTGGGAGGACGCATCTTTGGACAAGGTGAAGGAGAAAGATGTCAACATCCCGCAATGTTGGTGTGCAGATGTTTGCAAGGTGAAGGTGTCCACCGACCGAAAGAAAGCATGGACGGAAGGGCGGAGATATTTTGTATGCCCGAACTATGCTTATGATCATGCACTTCCAACTAACGCCTATGACCAACCACCGGTAAGCTCGAGAAGTAAAATGTTACTCTGAAATGTGTGTCAACACTAACAACAAATTTTTATGCAGTCACCGCCTCCTCTATGCAAGTACTTCACGTGGATAGATCTTGAAGTGCCAGAAGATGTGAAAGAGGACCAATACGCAGATTGTCTTAGGCGGCAACGGAGGTTCGAAGAATCGTTTCGAAGGGGCTTGGAGGAAGAGCGTCGTCAGAAGGAGAGGATGGAGCGGAAGAAACGAGAGGAGGAGAGGGCACGCCAAGCGAAACTTGCTCGTGAGGAGGAGAGGGCAAGAAAGCTTGCAAAGGCTCGCGAGGCGCAAGAGGAGGACTCGGCACGTGACAAGAAGGGGAAATGGCCTCGCTCTACTCAGTAGGGACTTCGCTTCGGTGCACTCCTCGTCAACTATCTTCTAATGAATGTGTTGTGAAGTTGTGAGGGCATGTGAGATGTTGGTGAACTATCTTCTAGGGCAAGCTGCCATTTGTCATTTGTAATGAATGTGTCGTGAACCATGTCGTACTAATGTTTGAATTATCTTAAGTTATGAACATCGTCGGCATAAAATTTGTGTTTGTTCATATTGCTGTGATGCTGCAGTCATTGTAAGTATTATGGATGTAGTGGGAGTAGCCATGGGAGTAACTGTTGGCTTTCTGGATAGCCATGGCAGTAGTGCAGCGCCTAAGGGTAGGGCGCTGCACTGTACAGTGCAGCGCCTAACAGTTGGGCGCCACACAGTACAGTGCAGCGCCTAAATGTTGGGCGCTGCAGTGTTGCTATAAGCAAAACTGCAGAAACAGATGCCATTTTGGGTGGGGTGCAGCAGCACTCAAATAACTAAAACATCAATAAAAGTACTATAAACTGGACATGCTAAGCAAAGAGAACTAATAACTTGAACATCACATCATTTAAGACAATTCAAGTTTGCTTCAAGTTTGCAAACACAAATACCATAACATAACCTCACAAGTTAATCAACCTCACAAGTTCACAAGTTCATCATATAACATAACCTCACAAGTTCATCAACCTAACACAAAGCACTAATGCCTTCCACGCGTGTTCCTGGTGCCACGCCTGCAGGTAATCTTCTTCTTTTTAGGAGCACGAGGCTCCTCTTCGTGCACTTCCTCCTCCGCCTGCGGCTCCGCCTCCGCCTCCTCCTCCGCCTCATCATCCAATCTAGCCATCCGCGAGGTCCCTACGACCACCTTTGGGTTGCCTCTGTTGTCATAGTCGTTGGGCGTGTACCGGCGTCTGGGCTGCCTAGGCTTGAACACATATGCGGACCGAGCTTGAGCGTCCGCCAAAGTCATGTCATCATCAAGCTCATCGCCCTATCACACAACGAAACAATATGGTGAAGGCCGATGTCGTAATCAAGTGAGAATCACATCTAAATGATTAGTCATACCTCTTGGGTGATCCCACCCTCATCATCCACATAAGCATATGAGGAACTCACATCGTCCCCCTCATGGTGAGGTGCGGGGTCTGATGGTGTACCAGACCTAGAGGCAGATGGTTCATCATATTCAGGATCACGGCAACCGAGAAGGTTCGATAACCGCCTTAACTTCTTGGCCTGACGCTGTAACATGAACAAGTGTGTAAGATATCAAACTTCGCAACATAGACTGGCTCTCATAGTGAATGCGATATGTACCTTGAGGAATGCTCGTAGTGAACCATCATCATTGCCAGTTCCAACCGGTGTCTTCTCCAGAATAGACTGGCTCTCATCAGCTGCTTTCTTGATCTCGGTGCGCTGCGGATGAGAAAAAATGAATGCGTTAGCCATTCAAACATGTGTAATACGGTCAACAGGAAAGTAAAGAGGGGAACACTTTACCACATAGTTAATCACCGGAACAGCAGGCACTCCTTGCCCTAGCCTGACATCTCTGTTGTACTTCCCCTTTGCTAGATCCTCAAAGTTTACGGGTTCTTCAAGAATATCCTCATTATATGCCGGCGGGCATATCTCAACTCGAGTAGTTCCAATAAACCATCGTACGTAGTTATCAAAAGCAAGTGAGTTGTGCTCACGAAGCGGGGCGCGTGCAGTGCTACGAGCTTGCTCCACACAAAGCTGGAAGCGGGTAACATACGCAGAATGATGCTTGGCCCAGTCCTTTATCTTCCGTTGCCTTCTCCTGTCCAACCTGCGTGGTATAAAACCAAACATTAGCACAATCAAAAGGAGTCCCGATGATTAGACAATACGCACACATGCTCTCTTACCTATGAAGTGCTTTATCCGTGTCCACCCAATCCGGCGGGTGAGGCTGGAAAAGACCAAACTGACGATACACGCGATGCGGCAAATGAAACTCAACCGCCCAGTTGCATATCAATGGGCACCGCATAAGCCAGAGATCCTTATCCCGCAAGCACATCGGGTTGAGGCGGAACTCCGCGGTGTACCCCAAGCTCTCACCCGCGCCATATGGCTGCCATTCCACCTATGAAACAGGGCAACAATGCAAATTTGATAACTATTTTTCAAGCAAGCATGAGAAAGGACTAAAGTAATGACCTCCTTACCTGCTCAGGCGTAATCGTGTCCAACTCGGCAATGTACTTTTGGTACATGAGATTGACATCGTTCGTCATCTCGGAAACGATATCCCACTTGTAAGCCCACGTGGGGCGCCGTAATTCGTCATGTTCATCTGCATACCAAGGATCAAACCTGACGCTCTTCGGGCGTCCAACAGGCAGACGCTCCCAGCTCCATACAGAAAGTAGAAGCAGATTACCACCAATGCCTGCACTAGGTGTGATCCTGCAACACGCATCATCCAGCTACATATGAAAGAAAAACAATGTTAACTTGACAGCAAGCTTGCATTGCTAATGAATAAATGAGTTGATCACAAAACAGACCAACTACCTGTCGGTACAAGTAGGCAAGAGTCGCTGAACCCCAGCTCCATTTGCTATCGAAGACGGTCAACGCCTTCAGCCACATCCATGGAGCGTTCTTGCCAGTGGAGTCAGGAAACAAAGTCCTCGACACAATGTACCACATATACACACGAGCATGTGTCTGGATCACATCATCAGTTGCATCCGGAGGGCACGTCGCAAAGTTATTTTGAATCCACGTGAAAGCAGCTCCAGCTGCCTTCCTTTCCCTCTTCTTCTTCTCTTCTCCCTCCTCTACATCATCCTCAGCCTCGGTAGGAGCCATACCGATAAGAGCAATCATCTGCTCGCGCCACCCATCAGAATCGGTGCTCATACATAGAGGCCTCCCGTCGATAGCAAGACCGGTGATCAACGAGACATCCTCGAGCGTCACGGTCATCTCCCCGGTCCGAAGATGGAAACTGTGGGTCTCTGGCCTCCACCGATCAACAAGAGCGGACACCAGTGGAGCGTTCAGATTCGGCGTGGACCGGCTGACCAACAGAATCCACGGGAGTAGTCCTGCCTGCTTGATGTACGGTGTGTACCGCTCATCGTAAGGCATGGCAGGACCAGAGACCCCGTGATACCGAATCTTCAGAGGTTCAAGCTTCTGCAAAAAACAAGTAATGACAAATCTTAGGGCATGTAAATTTCAACTAAAGGCAAATTTGCAAAAGATTTAGAGTACTCATTATTACCTTATCCTTCTCGCGCATCATGTAGGACCGGTGTTGCACGTCGTAGACATCGTCCAGAAGCCAAACCATCCTTACAATTTCAAACAATAAACATACATGAGTTCATCTCAAATATCGGAAAACACTCAACATCTAATATATATCTAAAAAAACTCAACATCTCACATATAGCTACAAAACTCAACATCTCATAATTATCTACAAAACTAGGCATCTCATATATATCTAAAAAAATAAACAATCTAGGTTTAACTAACAAGAATCATATACTACCGGATATGACTACACATCCTCCATCACAACACCGAAAGAGTTTCCACCTAACGAATGAACACCGGATATGAACACCGGATATGACTACACATCCTCCATCACAACAAGAATCATATACTACCGGATATGACTACCAATTCTTTTGGTTGCAATGAATGTGTGCTCATTCTGAAACACCGAAAGCCTGCCTTGACCACATTTGAACAATAGCATTGCTGCCTTGTCGGCTCTCTGCATACTTGTAAAACTAAATAAAATTTTGATAGTTGTTTTCAAAGTACTTGCCATTGATGAGAAAAGGATTCCACATTTGAAGGTCAGACCAGGAAATGGCTCCTGAGATGGATGACTTATCATCTCCAATTGCAATATTACATCAAAAAACTTAATCTGGAACACCGAACGATTTTACGGAGGAAAAGAAAGGGAACGGAGGAGTTTACGTACTAGGAAGGATTGGAGATCGAATCCAAGCCTCAAAACTTCAAATCTGAGAGGGGGTGTGGGGGGGATCCGAAGGGGGCGCCGCCGCCGCTGCTCTCTGTGACAACAGAGCAACTGGAAGAACTGCCTGGGAGGGTCTGGCCCGATGCGGGCTAAGTCAACGTGCAGCGCCTAAGACACGGGCGCTACAATATACACAGTGCGGCGCCTAAGTCTTAGGCGCTGCAGTGCTGTCTGTGGGGCCAGGGCTGCCACGCTGGCAGGATGTGCAACGCCTAAGTGATGGGCGCTGCACAGTAGGGTGCGGTGCCCAGCTGTCGGGCGCCACACGAAAGGGTCAGCAGAGTGAATTTTTTTTGAAAGCAGGTCAGTTTGTGAATTGATTTAGGCCTCAGGTCAAATATGTGAAATTAATCCCACACGCTCTGCCTTGGTTAACTGTTTGCTTTCATTAACAACATCACACACGATTTGATGTAGAAACTGCGTGGCATTGGGCTATCCATCGCAAGCGCTTTTACTACTAGAACCATTTGCAAAGGTCCATGACCGTCTGTTCTTTTTTTATTTTTGCCTGTAATTTATTATTCTAATTAGAAATTTTGAAATACGAAACATGCAATTCAAAATCTCAGCACAATGGTTCAACAAAGAATCCATAAATAAAATTGCCAATACAATATGTTCAATAATTACAGGATTAGGCATCAATTAACTATGATGAACCGTAGTATTTAAAGGTGGTAAAGGTGAAGAGACAAGTGTAAATCATTTTGACAGCCGACGGTGTTGAAGAAGCGGAATGCCCATAATGTGCCTTCCTGCATGCCATGGGCACGAACCACTTTTGTCCAACCCCTTGTGACGATCGCCCGCCCATCCTTCACCGCCTTCAGGAAGACTTCTAGAGCATTATCATGGTAGCATGAATTATATACTTTAACCTTAGTTGCCTCCACTCCGGTCATGTAGTTTGCAAGGTAATCATCAGTAAATAGCTTCAGAAACCACCGAAAAGAGAAAAATATCAGATATTGAGGTCTAATACAGTAACTTGTTGTGGGCAGGGGGAAAAGGCAACACATTACTTAACATCCTAAAGTTCACTGTTGTCTTCGACAAAGTATAAATAAAGAGCTTAATTCCAATCACCCATTTCTTTCGCCTAACAATCTTTCTTAGTTTCCTCACTTGACGCTTGTTCATGAATATCTCATTGTCCCATACGCAAAAGGGATTGAAGCATGGATCAGTACCCCTCCTATATGTACCTACAAGCAACCAGTAAATGTTAGAAGCTAAACTGAGATTGCACAAATGATGTAAAATACAACTACCTATGTTCCTAAGTACAAGTATTTTTTTTGAGATTTCAATATGAACTACATACGGATGTATATATAATTATAGATATAGTTTACATTAGAATCTAGATTCACTCATTTTGCTCCTTATGTAGTCTATATTGGAATCTCTAAAAATACTTATATTTAGGAATAGATGGTGTATAAGACATGGGATGCAGCTAACCTCGATGGGAAACAACATCATCGCCCATTGTAGCCCTGTGTAAGTACATGGAAAGCCAATGTTAACTACAACAGGGTTAACATCCACCAAAAATAGCAAATGATAATAAAACGATAGCATCTGTAGTGATATCTTCATTTCGAAAGAGTAGCACGGTAGCAAAGGGACGGATTAAAAAATGGATACAACTGTTAATTGCAACAGGTTTAACGACATACTAATTCATGTTTTGTAAGTTTGTAGCCATTGAAATACAACTCTTTTAAAATGGATACAACTATTAATTGCAACAGGCTTAATGGCCATTGAAACCGGTACTGATAAAAATGCAATTGGCAGAGTTAAACATCACAGGGCAGGTGCTGCCAGAGCAGATAATGGCCCAGTTGTCTATAAAAAGGTAGGGAAAATTGCTCAAACGTGTTAGGCATGTTTAATACAACATGCTTAATACATCGATAGTACAAAATATAGCCATTAATTGCAACTGGTATTGGTAAGATTGAACTGATGGGTACATACTTGGTAAGTCCTGAGAGGTAGTTGCTGGGGCACTTCATCTTGGCTAGAGCCCGCCCGAAGTCAGCGGCGGCGGAGGCGAGCTGTTCCTCCGGGTCGAAGCGTGGATCAGTGCCACTAACCTACAGGCAACCAGTAAATGGTAGAAGTTAAACTGCAATTGCACAAATGATGTGAAATACTGTAAGACATGGGATGCAGCTAACCTTGACAGCAAACAACAACATCGGTCGTTATGACCCTGCGTAAGTACATGGACAAGCATGTTAAGTACAACAGGGTTAGCATCCACCAAAAAAGCAAATGGGGCAGCATCTCTAGTATATCTTCATTGCAGAGAGTAGCATGGTAGCAAATGGACAGATTAAAAAATGGATACAACTGTTAATTGCAACAGGCTTAACAACATCCTAAGTCATGTTTTGTAAGTTTGTAGCCATTGAAATGCAACTGTTTAAAAATGGATTCAACTGCTAATTGCAACATGCTTAATAGACATTGAAATCGGTACTAATAAAAATGCAATTGGCATAGTTAAACATCACAAGGCAGGTGCTGCTAGAGCAGAGAATGGCCCAGATGTCTATAAAAAGGTAGGGAAATTAGCAAAAACATGTTAGGCATGTTTACTAGAACATGCTTAATACATCAACCGTACAAAACATAGCCATTAATTGCAACTAGTATTGGTAAGATTGAACTGGTGAGTACATACTTGGTAAGTCCTGAGAGGTAGTTGCTGGGGCACTTCATCTTGGCCAGAGTTCGCCCAAAGTTAGCGACGACGGAGGCGAGCTGTTCCTCCGGGTTGAAGCATGGATCAGTGCCACTGACATGTGTACCTACAGGCAACCAGTAAATGGGTAGAAGTTAAACTGCAATTGCACAAATTATGTGAAATACTGTAAGCCATGGGATGCAGCTCACCTCGACGGCAAACAAAAGCATCAGTCGTTATGACCCTCCGTAAGTACATGGACAGGCATGTTAAGTGCAACAGGGTTAGCATCCACTAAAAATAGCAAATGGGCGGCATCTCTAATGATATCGTGAGTCATGTATTGTAAGTTTGTTGCTGGTATTGGTGAAATTGAGCTGACCACGATAATATTTGAACATCACACAGTGTGTAGTACTGAAATAAACAAGGCACGAACATGCTTAATACATCAACCGTACAAATCATAGCCGTTGCAAGTGGTATTGGTAAGATTTAGCTGGTCAAATCTTACTTGTTAAGTCCTGGGGGGTAGTCGCTGGGGGACTTCATCTGGGCCAGAGCCTGCACCATGTCGGCGGTGGCGACAGAGGCGAGGTGTTCCTCCGGGTCAACACGCACAGCGGCCATCGTGCCATGGACCACCATCAGCTCCTGGCGGGGGGGGGGGTGTTTTGGAGGCATGAGGATGTTTCACAGGCGCCATTTAAGCAATTAGGTCGGGGAAGTGATAGCGATCGGTGGGTTACCTGACTGGATCCGAGCAGAACGTAGATGTGGTTGAAGCTGTGGTTGCGGCGGCGGCGGTTTGAGATGCCGGTAGGGGGAGGCATGAGGGAGGGGGGATATTGAGGGGAAGGGGATGTGGTTGGAGGAATAAATTTTGAAATCGCGCGCCTAATGAAAGTTTCGGTGCGAAATTTAGAACTTGGGCAGGGGAAACACACAACGCAGACGAACCGCGTAAAATACTCATGTGCGAGAAAAAAGAAAGTTGGCAGATCCCGTCTCCAAAAAATGTACATGTGTACTTGATTTTTTTCGGTCAATGGTATGCCTGGTTTATTAGAAAATATCGCACAGGTAATTGACTTATGGGTCATTAACGCAAAAACGCACACGGGTACGGCATAGAAACCGTGTGTTTTGTGATCTTCTAATGATTAACGCAAAAGAACGCACATGGGCACACATGCTAATCAACGCTCAAAGCCCTCAAAGGATGCTCTTACTGACATTGTACGTTAAAACTACAAACTTAAAGCACTACTGGTAATTTGCTCTAATACTACAAACTTAAACTACTTCTCACATGCTGCCATCAGGGCATGCTGGCCAGACGCCGATGTTCTCCTTCCCGGCCTTGTAGGTGGCAACCCATTGTGCTTCGATCTCCGCCAAGCTCTCCTCACCACGGCGTGCGGCCTCTTTTTTCTTGCACCGATGGGACTATCTTTTCTTGACTGCTTTCCGCCTTTTCCGCTCCTTCTGTGCGGCTTTGGCCGCCTCTAGATCCACCACCCATTCAGCCATGGCAGCCTCAAAGTCCGCCTATGTAACTGTCTGGCCGCCGGCGGCGATGAACTCGGCGCGGCGAGATGCCATCGCTTCCTTACCATGTGTGTGGTCGCGTGATAACCCACAAGTATAGGGGATCGCAACAGCTTTCGAGGGTAGAGTATTCAACCCAAATTTATTGATTCGACACAAGGGGAGCCAAAGAATATTCTCAAGTATTAGCAGCTAAATTGTCAATTCAACCACACCTGGAAACTTAGTATCTGCAGCAAAGTGTTTAGTAGCAAAGTAATATGATAGTGGCGGTAGCGGCAACAAAAGTAAAGACAACAAAAGTAATGTTTTTAGTATTTTGTAGTGATTGTAATAGTAGCAGCGGGAAAGTAAATAAGCGAGAACCAATATATGGAAAACTCGTAGGCACCGGATCAGTGATGGATAATTATGCCAGATGCGGTTCATCATGTAACAGTCATAACATAGGGTGACACAGAACTAGCTCCAATTCGTCAATGTAATGTAGGCATGTATTCTGTATATAGTCATACGTGCTTATGGAAAAGAACTTGCATGACATCTTTTGTCCTACCCTCCCGTGGCAGCAGGGTCCTATTGGAAACTAAGGGATATTAAGGCCTCCTTTTAATAGAGAACTGGAATAAAGCATTAGCACATAGTGAATACATGAACTCCTCAAACTATGGTCATCACCAGGAGTGGTCCCGATTATTGTCACTTCGGGGTTGCCGGATCATAACACATAGTAGGTGACTATAGACTTGCAAGATAGGATCAAGAACTCACATATATTCATGAAAACATAATAGGTTCAGATCTGAAATCATGGCACTCGGGCCCTAGTGACAAGCATTAAGCATAGCAAAGTCATAGCAACATCAATCTCAGAACATAATGGATACTAGGGATCAAACCCTAACAAAACTAACTCGATTACATGATAAATCTCATCCAACCCATCACCGTCCAGGAAGCCTACGATGCAATTACTCATGCACGGCGGTGAGCATCATGAAATTGGTGATGGAGGATGGTTGATGATGACGACGGCGATGAAACCCCCTCTCCGGAGCCCCGAACGGACTCCAGATCAGCCCTCCTGAGAGGTTTTAGGGCTTGGCGGCGGCTCCGTATTGTAAAACACGATGATTTCTTTTCCCTGATTTTTTTCTCATCGAAACCCAATATATGGAGGTGGAGTTGGAGTCGGAGACGCAACAAGGGGCCCACGAGGTAGGGGCGCGCCCCCCACCCTCGTGAGAAGGGTGTGGGCCCCCTGGTCTTCATCTTTGGCGAGGATTTTTTATTGTTTTTTCTAAGATGTTCCGTGGAGTTTCAGGTCATTCCGAGAATATTTGTTTTCTGCACATGAAACAACACCATGGTAATTCTGCTGAAAACAGCGTCGGTCCGGGTTAGTTCCATTCAAATCATACAAGTTAGAGTCCAAAACAAGGGCAAAAGTGTTTGGAAAAGTAGATACGACGGAGACATATCAACTCCCCCAAGCTTAAACCCTTGCTTGTCCTCAAGCAATTCAGTTGACAAACTGAAAGAAAGAAAGAAAAACTTTTACAAACTCTGTTTGCTCTTGTTGTTGTAACTATGTCAAGCCAGCATTCAAGTTTTCAGCATAGATCATAACTAACCACGCTTGCAATAATTCTCGGGTCTCACAATTACTCGTATCAATAGCATAATCAACTAGCAAGTCATAATAATAAATCTCGGATGACAACACTTTCTCAAAACAATCATAATATGATATAACAAGATGGTATCTCACTAGCCCTTTCTGAGACCGCAAAACATAAATGCAGAGCACCTTTAAAGATCAAGGACTGACTAGACATTGTAATTCATGGTAAAAGAGATCCAATCATAGTCATACCCAATATAAATTAACAATGATGAATGCAAATGACGGCTGTGCTCTCCAGCTAGTGATTTTTAATAAGAGGGTGATGACTCAGCATAAAAGTAAATGGATAGGCCCTTCACAGAGGGGAGCATGGATTTGTAGAGGTGCCAGAGCTCGGTTTTGCAATAGAGATAAATTGTATTTTGAGCGGTATACTTTCATTGTCAACGTAACAACTAAGAGATGGCGATATATTCCATGCTAAACACATTATAGGCGGTTCCCAAACAGAATGGTAAAGTTTATACTCCCCCTCCACCAACAAGCATCAATCCATGGCTTGCTCGAAACAACGAGTGCCTCCAACATACATCAGGTCCCAGGGGGAGTTTTGTTTGCAATTAATTTTGATTTAGTTTGCATAAAGCATGGGACTGTGCATCTCGGTGACCAGCCATTTTCTCGTAAGTGAGGAGCGGAGTCCACTCCTCTTGAGAATAACCCTCCTAACACAGAAGATAAGGACAACCTTTGTTGATACATGAGCTATTCGAGCATACAAAACAGAATGTTTATTTGAAGGTTTAGAGTTTGGCACATACAAATTTACTTGGAACGGCAGGTAGATACCGCATATAGGAAGGTATAGTGGACTCATCTGGAATAACTTTGGGGTTTAAGGGATTGGATGCACAAGCAGTATTCCCGCTTAGTACAGGTGAAGGCTAGCAAAAGACTGGGAAGCGACCAACTAGAGAGCGACAACAGCCATGTACATGCATTAAAATTAATAAACATTGGATGCAAGCATGAGTAGGATATAATCCACCATGAACATAAATATCGTGAAGGCTATGTTGAGTTTGTTTCAACTACATGCGTGAACATGTGCCAAGTCAAGTCACTTAAATCATTCAAAAGAGGATACCACCCTATCATACCACATCACAATCATCTCAATAGCATGTTGGCATACAAGGTAAATCATTATAACTCATAGCTAATCAAGCATGGCACAAGCAACTATGATCTCTAATTGTCATTGCAAACATGTTTATTCATAATAGGCTGAATCAAGAACGAGGGACTCATCATATTTACAAAAACAAAAGAGGTCGAGTTCATACCAGCTTTTCTCATCTCAGTCAGTCCATCATATATCATCATAATTGCCTTTCACTTGCACGACCGAACGGTGTGAATAATAATAAGAGTGCACGTGCATTGGACTAAGCTGGAATCTATGGGCATTCAATAAACAGTAGAAGACAAGGCAATATGGGCTCTTGGTTAAATCAACAATAATGCATATAAGAGCCACTTCAACAATTTAATCATGGTCTTCTCCTACCGACCCCCAAATAAAAGAAAAGAAATAAAACTATTTACACGGGAAAGCTCCCAACAAGCAAAAGAAGAACGGGAAATATTTTTGGGTTTTCTTTTTAATTATTACTACTACAGCAGAAAAATAAACTACTAATATTTTTTTGTTTTTCTTAAGGTTTAACAAACACACAAGAAGAAAATAGGAAAAAGAAAATAAACTAGCATGGATGATACAATGAAAAAGTATGAGCACCAACATCTAGCAATGAGTGTGTGTGAACATAAATGTAATGTCGGTGAGAAATACGTACTCCCCCAAGCTTAGGTTTTTGGCCTAAGTTGGTCTATGGCCACGGCCGGCCTGGCGGATATCCATAATAGTAGCTGTTGGGATCGTACTGTGATGAGGAGGAATAGTTGGGATCATACTGTGATGAAGAAGAAGACTCTGACTGCCACTGGCTGACAGTCATCTCTGGATCCCAAGAATAAATAGATTGTTGTGGAGGCTCATCTTGTGGCTCCTGTTCCGAGGCTAGTGCAGGGTCCCGGTAGGTGTGAAGCTACGTGCCTGCAGTCAAATCAAACAAAGAAGGAGCAGGCAAGGCAATAGTCTCAGGATGATGTTTATTAAAGAACAATTGATATTTAAGCTCCCCTGCCCTATTTTTAACAATAAAATCATGTGCCACCATACTTTTATGATCTAGATAAACATGGGGCAGCACCTTTTCTTCCTTCTCAGCATGCCTAATAGGTATGTTAAAATGTGCGCCTAGGCGTGTGGCATAGATGCCTCCAAAGACGGGGCCCTTAGTACGGTTCATATTTAACCATCTAGCAATAATACCGCCCAAACTAAAAGTGTTATCACTATATAAACCTTGGAGCAGAATAATTAAATCAGGGATACTAAGGTTTCCAGAATTTCCGCGTCCAATTAAACAACGACTAGCAAATAATGCAAAGTAACGCAAAACAGGAAAATGTATGCTAGTGATTCGTGCGTCGGAAACCTTCCTCGTTTCTCGTACAGTGATATTATCAATAAACCCAGCCACATCATCATGATGTGGTTCTTCTGTCTTGCCCCCAAAAGGGACTAAACAAATCTGACAGAAATCATAAAGTGACATCTCCTTATGCTCATCATATAAATGAAACTCCACCGTAGGTGGTGAGTTCCTAGAATGAAAATGAAAGTTTTGCACAAAGGTATTTGTGAGTAAGAGATACTGATCGCATTGGTCGTGGAGGAAAGCGGTGAGGCCTGCATTGTGAGCCAATTCATGAAAATCTTCATAGATACCGGCTGCTCTCAAGAAATCATCAGAAGGCCATTCACATGCCCGAATCTCCGCGGTGCGCGGCAAATTATACTTAGGCTTCGGTGCCTTTTCCTTCGAGCTTTGGCTCGATGAGCCCCTCAATAACCTCCTCATCATTTTTCTGAAACAATCTGAAATTTTTAGTAACTTCAAAATAAAAGTAAACCAAACTCAATAATATTGATAGCAACTACTCCTACAAGTGCCTAGAGCCTATATCAAGCATTAGAACTACTTGGAACCATATAAATTTGACATGCAAGCTCAAGAACATGGTCACCTATGCAGCACAAATTCGCAAAGAATAAAGCATTAGAACAAAAACTAATTGGACTAATGGAGGAGTCACATACCAAGGAACAATCTCCCCAAGCAGTTTTGCGAGAGTTGCTTTGAGCAAGGAGATCAAAAATCACAGCAAAAGTGGCTGGAACTCGTGCTTGAGTTGGTTTTTCGGGTTTGTGTGAGATAGAGGAAGAAGATGGGTGCTGGGATAAGTGGAGGAGGGCCACAGTGGGCCCACGAGGCAGGGGGCACGCCCTATAGGGGGGGCCATCACCCTCGTGGCCAGGTGGCAGCTCCTTCTGCGGTAATTTTTGCACAGTAAATCCTCAAATATTCCCGAAAAAATCATATTAAATTGGCATGGCATTCTGAGGACTTTTATTTTCGGGATATTCTTATATTGCACGGATAAGTCAGGAAACAGACAGAAAAAATACTATTTTTACTTTATTTAATATAAATAACAGAAAGTAAAAGTGGGGTACAAAAGTTTGTCCTTCTAGTTTCATCCATCTCATGCTCATCAAAAAAACTCCACTAACAAGGTTGATCAAGTCTTGTTAACAAACTCATTCCGATAATCATGAAACCGGAGAAATTTCGAATAGCACTAAGTTACCTCAACGGGGATATGCACATCCCCTATAATAAGTATATCATATTTCTTCTTGACAGTAGGGAGAGGAAATTCAATACCTCCAAATATAATCGATGGAATTTTTCCAATAGAGTTGATACTATGAACTTGAGGTTGTTTCCTCGGAAAGTGTACCGTATGCTCATTACCATTAACATGAAAAGTGACATTGCCTTTGTTGCAATCAATAACAGCCCCTGTAGTATTAAGAAAAGGTCTTCCAAGAATAATAGACATACTATCATCCTCGGGAATATCAAGAATAACAAAGTCCGTTAAAATAGTAACGTTTGCAACCACAACAGGCACATCGTCACAGATACCGATAGGTATAGCAGTTGATTTATCAGCCATTTGCAAAGATATTTCAGTAGGTGTCAACTTATTCAAGTCAAGTCTACGATATAAAGAGAGAGGCATAACACTAACACCGGCTCCGAGATCACATAAAGCAGTTTTAATATAATTTCTTTTAATGGAGCAAAGTATAGTAGGTACTCCGGGGTCTCCAAGTTTCTTTGGTATTCCACCCTTAAAAGTATAATTAGCAAGCATGGTTAATCTCATACGCAAAAAGATAGGCCTAATCATTTCAGCAAAGTGCTCAAAATCCTCATCATCCCTTTTCTTGGATGGTTTCGGAGGAAAGGGCATGGGTTTCTGAACCCATGGTTCTCTTTCTTTACCATGTTTCCTAGCAACATAGTCTCTTTTATCATAACATTGATTATTTGATTGTGGGTTATCAGGATCAACATCAGGTTCAATTTCTACATCATTATCATTACTAGGTTGAGCTTCATCATGAACATTATCATTAATATTTTTACTAGGTTCATGTTCATTACCAGATTGTGTTTCAGCATCAGACATAGATATATCATTTGGATTATCAGGTGGTTCAGCAATAGGTTCACTAGAAGTTTGCAAATTTCTATCATTTTTCTTCTTCTTCTTTTTAGAAGAACTAGGAACATCAATATTATTTCTTTGAGAATCTTGCTCGATTCTCTTAGGGTGGCCTTCAGGATACAAAGGTTCCTGAGTCATTCTACCAGTTCTAGTAGCCACTCTAACAGCATAATCATTTTTATTACTATTCATTTCATTAAGCACTTCTTTTTGAGCTTTAAGTACTTGTTCTACTTGAGTGCTAACCATAGAAGCATGTTTGCTAACAAGTTTAAGTTCACCTTTAATATCAGCCATATAATCACCCAAGCGTCTAATCATATAAGCATTTTCCTTTAATTGTCTACCAAAATAAGCATTGAAGTGGTCTTGCTTAAACATAAAGTTATCAAACTCATCCAAGCACTGACTAGCAATTTTAGTAGGAGGGACTTCAGCTTTATCATATCTATAGAGATAATTTACCTTTACTACCTGTGTCGGGATATCGGGATCAGGAGGTTCTTCAGTAAATAAATAATTAAGATCATATGTTTCTTCAATAGGCGGTATATTAAGACCATGTATTTCTTCAATAGGAGGTAAATTCTTAACATCTTCAGCTTTAATACCTTTTTCTTTCATAGATTTCTTTGCCTCTTGCATATCTTCGGGACTGAGAAATAAAATACCTCTCTTCTTCAGAGTTGGTTTAGGAATAGGCTCAGTAATTGGAGCAGGAGTTGGCTCAGGAGCCGGCTCAGGAGCTACCCAATTATTTTCATTTGTCAACATATTATTCAATAGAATTTCAGCTTCATCCAGTGTTCTTTCCCTAAAAAGAGAACCAGCAGAACTATCCATGTAATCTCTGGAAGCATCGGTTAGTCCATTATAAAAGATATCAAGTATTTCAGGTTTCTTAAGAGGATGATCAGGCAAACCATTAAGTAACTTGAGAAGCTTCCCCCAAGCTTGTGGGAGACTCTCTTCTTTAATTTGCACAAAGTTGTATATTTCCCTCAAAGCAGCTTGTTTCTTATGAGCAGGGAAATATTTAGCAGAGAAGTAATAAATCATATCCTGGGGACTACACACATAACTAGGATCAAGAGAATTAAACCATATCTTAGCATCACCCTTTAGTGAGAACGGAAATATTTTGAGTATATAAAGGCAACACGATCTCTCATCATTAGTAAACAGGGCAGCTATATCATTTAACTTAGTAAGATGTGCCACAACAGTTTCAGATTCATAGCCATAAAATGGATCAGATTCAACCAAAGTAATTATATCAGGATCAACAGAGAATCCATAATCCTTATCAGGAACACATATAGGTGAAGTAGCAAAAGCAGGGTCAGGTCTCATTTTATCTCTAAGTGATTCTTTGTTCCATTTAATTAATAACCTCTTAAGCTCATATCTATCTTTGCAAGTAGAAATAGCGGCAGAAGATTCCCTATCAAAAAGATAACCCTCAGGAATAACAGGCATATTTTCATCATCGTATTCAGATTCAATAATTTCTTTTTCTCTAGCCCTAGCAATTTGTTCATCAAGAAATTCACTAAGGGGCACAGTAGTATCAGGCATAGAAGCAGCTTCATCATAAGTATCATGCATAGCAGAAGTGACATCATCAATAACATGCGACATACCAGAACGAATAGCAGAAGCAGGCGTAGGTGTCGCAAACTTACTCATAACAGAAGGTGAATCAAGTGCAGAGCTAGATGGCAGTTCCTTACCTCCCCTCGTAGTTGAGGGATATATCTTGGTTTTTGGATCTCTCAAGTTCTTCATAGTGTCCAGCAGATATAAATCCCAAGTAACTCAAAGAATAGAGCTATGCTCCCTGGCAACGGCGCCAGAAATTAGTCTTGATAACCCACAAGTATAGGGGATCGCAACAGCTTTCGAGGGTAGAGTATTCAACCCAAATTTATTGATTCGACACAAGGGGAGCCAAAAAATATTCTCAAGTATTAGCAGCTGAGTTGTCAATTCAACCACACCTGGAAACTTAGTATCTACAGCAAAGTGTTTAGTAGCAAAGTAATATGATAGTGGCGGTAGCGGCAACAAAAGTAAATACAGCAAAAGTAATGTTTTTGGTATTTTGTAGTGATTGTAACAGTAGGAGCGGGAAAGTAAATAAGCGAGAACTAGTATATGGAAAACTCGTAGGCACCGGATCAGTGATGGATAATTATGCCGGATGCGGTTCATCATGTAACAGTCATAACATAGGGTGACACAAAACTAGCTCCAATTCGTCAATGTAATGTAGGCATGTATTCCGTATATAGTCATACGTGCTTATGGAAAAGAACTTGCATGACATCTTTTGTCCTACCCTCCCATGGCAGCGGGGTCCTATTGGAAACTAAGGGATATTAAGGCCTCCTTTTAATAGAGAACCGGAACAAAGCATTAGCACATAGTGAATACATGACTCCTCAAACTATGGTCATCACCGGGAGTGGTCCCGATTATTGTCACTTCGGGGTTGCCGGATCATAACACATAGTAGGTGACTATATACTTGCAAGATAGGATCAAGAACTCACATATATTCATGAAAACATAATAGGTTCAGATCTGAAATCATGGCACTCGGGCCCTAGTGACAAGCATTAAGCATAGCAAAGTCATAGCAACATCAATCTCAGAACATAATGGATACTAGGGATCAAAGCCTAACAAAACTAACTCGATTACATGATAAATCTTATCCAACCCATCACCGTCCAACAAGCCTATGATGTAATTACTCACGCACGGCGGTGAGCATCATGAAATTGGTGATGGAGGATGGTTGATGATGACGACGACGACGAATCCCCCTCTCCTGAGCCCCGAACGGACTCCAGATCAGCCCTCCCGAGAGGTTTTAGGGCTTGGCGGTGGCTCCGTATCATAAAACACGATGATTTCTTTTCCCTGATTTTTTTCTCATCGAAACTCAATATATGGAGGTGGAGTCAGAGACGCAACAGGGGGCCCATGAGGTAGGGGCCGCCCTAGGGGGGAGGGGGCGCCCCCCACCCTCGTGAGAAGGGTGTGGGCCCCCTGGTCTTCATCTTTGGCGAGGATTTTTTTATTGTTTTTTCTAAGATGTACCGTGGAGTTTCAGGTCATTTTGAGAATATTTGTTTTCTGCACATGAAACAACACCATGGTAATTCTGCTGAAAACAACGTCAGTCCGGGTTAGTTCCATTCAAATCATACAAGTTAGAGTCCAAAACAAGGGCAAAAGTGTTTGGAAAAGTAGATACAACGGAGATGTATCATCGCGGGCGGCGAGGAACGCGGCGCGACGGGATGCCATCGCTTCCTTACCAGTTACTGCGTGCCACGGTGCCATGGACGACGCCTGGAGAGAGCTCTGGGACGGAGGGGCCGGGCAGCCGTACAGTGCGGTGGTATTCAAGAGCTCAACCACAAATGACAACAAAAATTTGGCTTCCCTTACAATTTTGCTCGTTCATTATCGCACATGGTTCATCTCCGTCGCTTCCAGAAACAGTGTGCGCTAAGCCTATTGTGTGTTGCGTTATGATTGGCCGGAACCCCATCCACGTGGATCACGCGTGTGCATCGTTGGATGCGCCGCGATCGAAAGGCAATCCACGTCCCTCACATCACACCCGTGCACCTGTAGCTGAATTGGATTTATATGCGCTAAATGCCTAGAAAATGCACATAATCCCCTAAATATGGTAAATGAGCCCGGAAAAATGCCAAATTTGAACACGGTGATTTGCAGGGTGTATGTTCATCGTAGAAAAAAACTACAGGGCAAAGAACGAAGAAAATTTGGATTCCCCTTCAATCTTGAGGATTTCCCTTTCGAAAGCATGGAATTTCCTTAGTGATGGTTCGATTTATGAAGGGTGTGCATGACAACATAAGCCAAACCTTCTCAAATTTTTACCAAGGTATGGTGAGGTCATACCATGGCACCATGCCAGGCGTCATGTTTTTTAAGCATTTATTTCATTTTTTCAATAGTTAAAACCCCAACAAACAGACATTTGTGGTTGACTCTTGCCACACATTTCATCGAAATTTCTGTCCATTCCTTGTAAAAGGCATGAGAATTTACTAAATTGCACGAGCATGGTTTTCTAGGCCGTTCTTGTGGACCCTTTTATGCATCGATTGTTTGAACTTGAATTATGGGCATTAATGCCTAGGAAATGCACATAATCCCCTAAATATGGCAAATGAACCCGGAAAAGTGCCAAATTTGAACACGGTGACTTGCAGGTTGTATGCTCATCATAGAAAAAAAACTCGTGGACAAAGGACAAAGGAAATTTGGATCCCCCCTTCAATCTCGGTGATTTCCCCCTCGAAACCATGAAACTTCCTCGGTGATGGTTCGATTTATGAAAGGCGCGCATCACGACATAAGGAAAACATTCTCCAATTTTTACCAGGGCATGGTGAGGCCATACCATGTGTAAGTGCATCTAGTGCCACCCCTAGTTGGTTTTGGATTATTGACGACAAACCTGGTTGAGGGACTAATGTGTTTGTGAGAATTCCAGGATAACATAGGTAGAAGTCCCTCATTGATTCGGTTTTCCTACCAGAGATGACCCCTAAAAATGTATGAAGACATTGAAGTCAAAGGTGGTATGTGAAGACATTCACATTGAAGACTATGACAAGAGAAGACATCACGTGAAGACTATGGAGCACGAAGACTTGGTTGTTTCGTCGTTCTTTTTCTTCTTTGTTGAGTCATAGGAACCACCGTACTGTTAAGTGGGGTCCAAGTGAACAAGTCAGAATGACTAAAGTGATGCTTAACCAAAATCCTATGTCTTCGAGCGAAGACAATGAGAGCAAATCTTATCCAGAGCTGGATAAGTCAGCTTTGCTTGTAGCCCAAGTAAAGTTGCCGTGGGTGTTTGAAATCTGACCGTTGGAACACGTGTCAGTTCCTTAGTGATCCAGGGTCATTTCGAACAAATCAAGTCGGGTTGCCTAGTGGCTATAAATAGCCCACCCCCTACAACCATAAACGGTTGGCTGCTCAGAGTTAGTGTACGGCTTTTGTCGTTTGAGAGCAACCCACCTTGAAGCCTTTGAGAGAGAATTCCTTGCGAGGACAAAGCCCTAAACACCCAGAGCCAAAGAGTGTTAGGCATCACTGAAGTCTTCCTGTCTGTGTGATCTGAAGACTTATTACACTTGAGGACTGTGAATCCTCCAGCCGCTTAGGCGTCGCATTCTGAGCATCCAAGAGTCATTGTGGATCGCCGGTGAACAAATTCTGTGAAGGTTTGGAAGTCTACCTTGAAGACTTACCAGAGTGATTGGGCGAGGACTGGGTGTCCTTAGCTCAAGGGGAATAAGGTGAAGACGTGGTCTTCTGAGTTGAATCTCAGCCTCCCTAACCAGACGTACAATTGTCACAGCAACTGGAACTAGTCCAACAAATCATTGTCTTCCACGAGCCACTGGTTCCTTTCTTCCCATCTCTTTATTTGCAGATTGGTCCTTGTGAAATCATTGCCTGTTTGCATTATCTATTTGTCTTCATTGTGCAACTGCTTGTTCTGTTTGGCTTCGTACTATCTTCCATCCTGATCTATACTGCCTAGTTGCTATTAGTCTTTGTGCTTTCATCTCATTGAATACTTGACTATGGCTTGCTTAGTGTAGTCTACCTTCCGCTGCATGGTAATAGGTTTGTTTCTACTGTTTGTCTTTGAAACTTCCATGTTTTGAAGACTTTCATAAAAATCGCCTATTCACCCCCCTCTAGTCGATCACTAGCACTTTCAATCGGTATCAGAGCAAGGTACTCCCTTGTTCTGTGTGATTCGGTTTAACCACCTAGAGTTTTAGCTATGTCGACTGCAGGGATAATCAAAGTCTCCGCTGCGTGCCCAGTCTTCGATGGAACTGAATATCCCTACTGGAAGAATAAGATGCGCATGCATCTTGAAGCTATTGATGTCGACCTCTGGTATGTCGTCAAGAATGGCGTCCCCAAGGATGGTGAAGGTGTCACCGCTGCTGATGTCAAGAAGTTCGTTCAACTGGATTCCACTGCCAAGAACATCATCTGTGGTCATCTGACCAAAGGACAGTATGGCCTTGTGAGTGCTCTGGAAACATCCAAGCTAGTCTGGGATTGGCTCTCCAAGGTCAACAAAGGTGTCTCAACCCAGAGAGATCAAAGAATCAGTGTCCTTCGCAACCTCTTCAACCGCTTCAGGAGAAACGACAATGAGAATGTTCAGCTCATGTTTGATCGACTCACTGACATCACAAATGAGCTTCAAGCCCTCGGCGCTACTGAGATCACCAAGCATGAAGTCGTCAAGACACTCCTGAGATCACTTGACAACTCGTTTGACACCCTAGCCCTGATGATTCGAGAACACCCTGACTTCAAGACACTCGATCCGTCTGACATACTTGAGAGGCTCAACACACATGAGTTTCAGCTTTCTGAGAAAAGAGATATCTACGGTCCCAACTATGGGCGAACTCGTGCTTTGAAGGCAAAAGCTGTTTCCTCATCTGAAGAAGACTCTGATTGCAGTTCTGATGATCCTGAAGACATTGGAAAGGAGCTTGCTATGCTTGTGAAGAAGTTCCAGAAATTCACCAAGAATAAAGGTTTCAGAAAGTCCTCACGATCTAGCTCAAGGAATGATGAAGTTTCTGCTCATGACTACAAGAAGAGAACATGCCACAAGTGCAAGAAACCTGGCCACTACATCTTTGAATGTCCGCAGTGGGACAATGAGAACAAGAAGAAGAAGAAGAGCAAGGAATATGATTCTGATGACAAGAAGAAGAAGAAATACTCAAAGTCTTCTTCCAAGTCTTCATCAAAGTCTTCATCACACAAGAAGAGATCATCTGGCAAGGCTCGTGCGTTTGTTGGCAAGGAAATGGATTCAGAGGAGGAGTCTGGTTCTGAGGAGGCGGAGGTGGAGTCTGAGGAGGAGTCCGATTCTGGCATTGCAAGTCTGGCTACAGCCTACGTTGCCAAGTCCATCTTCAACATTGAAGACAATGACTCCATCACCGACGCCGATGCTAATGACCAGGACGACTCCGCTCCCACCTACTGCTTCATGGCACGCGGTGCCAAGGTAAACTCACGCACTACACACTATCAAACATCCAGTGAAGATGACTCTGATTGTGGTTCCAAACCCAGCTACAAAACACTTGCTAAAATTGCAACTGAACAACAGAAAGCTATGGAACATATTCAAAAACTATTAGACAAAAGCGATGACCTGTTAGACGCTGAAATGACTCGATCTCAGTCCTTAATTGAAGACATAAAAAATCGTCATGTTAAGTATGAGGAACTTGAAAGTCGTCATGAAACACTCTCAACAACTCATGAAAAGCTTTCTTATGGTTATCTTCAAAGGAAGCAAGATCTTGAGAAATTGAGAGCGGCTCATGAAGACCTTCAAAAGGAAAACGAGTCACTTACCGCCAAACAGACCAGTTCCGCTCAGGAAGGATTTGAACCACCATGTCTTAAATGCATTGAGCATGACAATGCTACTTCTGTTGCTAGATGTTCTACTGCTGCTACTGTTGCAATATCTTCAACCATTGATGTGGTAACTAACCCCTCTGCTGAGGATGCCACTGCTATTGCTGATGAAAATGCTAGGTTGAAGACATTGCTTGAAACAGGGATGTACAAAAGTCTCAAAGGGCATCAGACATTATGTGATGTCCTCAAAAGGCAGATCCTGAACCAAAACCCTAGGAAAGAGGGTGTTGGGTTCGAAAGGAAAATGAATGCTGATGGATCTTACTGGAAACCTGAGTAGTACCCCAAAACCACATGGGTTGCTGCAAAGGAACCTTTAGTGGATCCATCCACCCTATCTGGCTTCACTTGTGCTAATCCCATTGTTATTGATGAATCCTTTGATGCAAACTATAAACTGTTTAAGAATCAGAATGGTGAAGTGTTTGCCAGGTATATTGGTACTAACTGTAGGAATGGGCCACCTATGAAGAAAGTCTGGGTGCCAAAAAGGTGTCTGGAGAATCTACCTGTGAATGTCGTCATGACACCACAAGTGAGGAAGACAAACCCCAGAACACAAGCTTCATATGGTCCAAAGGCTTCATACAGACAGAGGACTCACCTGAGTCGCACTAACGCAAATGTTTTGCAGGGAAACCATACTCAGGCCTATGAATATGAGTGCGTTTCATCAAACCGCCATGTTCATAAGACCAAGAACTACTCTGCTTATTCTTATGAGTACTATTGCCCTCCTACAAGACTATTTGCTAGGGCTTCAAAGCCAAAGTTCTTAGAGCCAAAGTTCTCAGATGCTGCACTTAGACTCATTGCTTCGAAGCCACCCTTGAAGACGTGGGTGGCTAAGAAAGCTTAACTCTCTTTTTGCAGGGAAGGGTCTCCAGCCAAAAATCAAATTCGTCTGAAGCTATTACTGGGGACCTTAAACATCTTGTAGGGCGCAAGATCAAATGCCCAAATGGTCTTATTATGTATTTTGTTCCTGAGTTGCTTGCTACTTGCCCTATCAGTCCTAACCTCGATCTAAGATTTCATAATCCACTTGCTCGTCAAATGTTTATGCTTCACAATTCTCTTCATGAAGCCTATCCCCCTAACTGCACTATAGGGTATGACACCAGCTACTTCAGAATGGATTATTGATAGTGGGTGTACTAATCACATGACTGGCAAGCGAAGTCTTCTCATGGACTCAACTTTACGTCCGTCTGACAAGAGTCACATCACATTTGCTGATACTGGTAAAAGCAAGGTATTGGGTCTAGGTAGAGTTGCAATCTCAAGGGATCAACACATGGATAAAGTGATGCTTGTTGAATCCCTTGGTTTCAACTTAATATCTGTCTCAATGCTTTGCGATTTAAACATGATTGTGATATTTGGAAAATATCGTTGCCTTGTTCTAATGGAATCTGACAAGTCTCTAGTCTTTGAAGGTTATCAGAAAGATGATTTGTACGTGGTAGATTTCTCAGCAGGACCACAGCTTGCCGTATGTCTTCTAGCAAAAGCTTCAGAATGCTAGCTCTGGCATCAGAGGCTAGGACATGCTGACATGAGGAACTTGCACAATCTTGCAAAGAAGAAGCATGTCATAGGCATCGAGGGTGTCAAGTTCAAGAAGGATCACTTATGCGGTGCCTGTGAAGCGGGAAAGATGACGAGGGCCAAGCATCCCTCGAAGACAATCATGACAACGACTCAACCCTTCGAACTGCTACACATGGACCTCTTTGGTCCCACTCACTACTCAACTCTTACTACTACTGCTTGTCTCTATGGCTTCGTCATTGTTGATGATTATTCAAGATATACGTTGGTGCATATAATCCTCTACAAGACTGAAGTGTAGGATGTCTTCAGACGCTTCGCCAATCGAGCCATGAACAACTATGGCGTCAAGATCAAGCACATCAGAAGTGACAATGGCACTAAATTCAAGAACACTGGCCTTGACACTTATCTTGATACTTTGGGTATCACTCATGAGTTCTCAGCTCCGTACACGCCGCAGCAGAATGGCGTCGTGGAACGCAAGAAAAGAACACTTATTGAGATGGCCCGGACGATGCTCGATGAATACAAGACTCCAAGAAAGTTCTGGCCTGAAGCCATTGATACTGCATGCCATATTATCAACCATATTTATCTTCACAAGCTTCTGAACAAAATATCCTATGAGCTCCTCACTGGTAAGAAGCCAAATGTTAGTTACTTCAGAGTATTTGGTGCCAGGTGCTGGATCAAGGATCCACATCACACTTCAAAATTTGCACCGAAAGCACATGAAGGTTTTATGCTTGGATACGGAAAGGATTCACACTCCTACAGAGTCTTCAACCTCTTTCACTATAAAGTGGTTGAAACTGTGGATGTGCGGTTCGATGAGACTAACGGCTCGCAAAGAGAGCACCTGCCAAATGTGCTAGATGAAGTTTCATCCAGTGAATCCATCAAGCTTATGGGAACTGGAGAAATCATACCGTCTGAATCTCAGCCTGAAGAGGAACACATCATCTCTGCACCTGATCAACCTGAAGACAATGCTCAGCCTGAAGACAATCCTTCTAACGATGACAATGATCAGCAAGAGCAAAATCTTCGTCCTGTTCATCCTCGTGTTGCAAATGAAGTACAGATTGAGAGAATAATTGACAACATCAACGCACCTGGTCCACTCACTCGTTCAAGGGCAACACAACTAGCAAATTTCTGTGGACACTTTGCATTTGTCTCAATATCTGAACCCAAGAAACTTGATGAAGCCTTCATGGAGCCTGAATGGATTCAAGCAATGCAAGAAGAGCTTCAACAATTTGAGCTGAATAATGTATGGGAACTGGTCAAGCATCCTGATCCTCGTAAGCACAATATCATAGGCACTAAATGGATATATCGCAACAAGCAAGATGAGCATGGTCAAGTTGTCAGAAACAAAGCTCGTCTCGTTGCTCAAGGATACACTCAAGTTGAAGGAATTGACTTTGATGAAACATTTGCTCCTGTGGCTAGGCTTGAAGCTATACGCATACTGCTGGCCTATGCAAATCATCATAACATTCTTCTGTATCAAATGGATGTAAAGAGCGCTTTTCTCAATGGCAAGATTGAAGAAGAAGTGTATGTTGCACAACCGCCTGGCTTTGAAGATCCAAAACATCCTGACATGGTTTATAAGCTCAACAAGGCACTGTATGGCCTCAAACAAGCCCCTCGTGCTTGGTGTGACACACTCAAGGACTTTCTGAAGAGCAAAGGCTTCAAACCTGGTTCTTTGGATCCCACACTCTTCACGAAGACATATGATGGTGAACTATTTGTGTGCCAAATATATGTGGATGACATTATCTTCGGCTGCACCAACTAGAAATACAGTGATGAGTTTGGATATATGATGCAAGAGCAATATCAGATGTCCATGATGGGTGAGCTGAAATTCTTCCTTGGTCTTCAAATACGACAGCAATGCAATGCCATCTTCATATCTCAAGAGAAATACCTCAAAGATTGCCTGAAGAAGTTTGGAATGCAAGACTGTAAAGGTTACACGACGCCAATGCCAGCTAAACACCATCTGGGTCCCGACGAAAATGGTAAAGAGTTCGATCAAAAGGTATACCACTCCATGATTGGTTCTTTGCTTTATTTATGTGCATCTAGGCCAGATATCATGCTTAGTGTTTGCATGTGTGCCCGATTCCAAGCGGCACCAAAGGAATCGCATCACTTAGCTGTGAAGCGAATTCTTTGATATTTGGCTCACACCCCAACACTAGGATTATGGTATCCAAAGGGCTCAGAGTTTGATCTAGTTGGGTTCTCGGATGCTGATTATGCTGGTGACAAGGTGGATCGCAAGTCTACATCAGGCACATGTCACTTTCTGGGATGATCACTTGTATGTTGGTCTTCAAAGAAGCAGAACTGTGTATCTCTCTCCACTGCTAAATCTAAATACATTGCTGCTGGATCTTGCTGCGCTCAGCTTCTATGGATGAAGCAAACACTCAAAGACTATGTCATTCATCTGAAGCAAGTGCCACTCTACTGCGACAATGAAAGCGCCATCAAGATTGCTAACAACCCAGTTCAGCACTCGAAGACAAAGCACATTGAAATTCGTCATCACTTTCTCAGAGATCATGTCATGAAGGAAGATATTGATATCATACACGTCAACACTGAAGAGCAACTGGCAGATATCTTCACGAAGCCCTTGGATGAGAAAAGGTTTTACAAGTTACGGTGTGAGCTAAATATCTTGGAATCCTCAAATGTCCTGTGATCAGGCACACATCCTAACACTTATGCATGTTGATGACTTAGATGTGCAACACACGAAGTAAAGTATGTATTCAATCAATGAAGACTTACATACTGAGTGTGAATACATTAACATGGAATTTGACTTCGGAGCGCCATGATAATTGTGCGCCGTGTCTGGGTCTAATACTTCCTATACGGTGGGTAACGCCACCACCAAATTCTTCCCTTAGAAGTGTTTTTCACATGGCATTACATTTGCAAAGTCTTCGCATTTTGTTTGTCTTCAATGTTAACATGGCCTCATGTTTATCTTCAATTTAGTTTCTGTCCTCTACAACATTCACTTATAGCTATGTCTTCACGTTGAATCTTTTGAACTAAGTGAATGTGATCGGACCCTAACCTTTCTATGCTCGTGTCTCAATTCTATCTATCCAAATCATATGCATTCTATTGAAACTGTTGAATGTCTTCGCTGTGTCCTTGTCAGCGGGAGTTACAGAGACAAACATTAAATCCGTTTTTAAATGCTCAATCCTTTTGCCTGAAACCCAGAGAAGTGGGAACGACCACCCGACAATCCAGGCGTGCGTGGGAACATGGAACAACCTCCAATGTGTTGCATGATCGCCACGTGTCCGTCGGATGTGAACCGCCAGGGGCACCTGTGTAATAATGATGTGCCGTCCCTATCTCTATAAATACACGCCTCACCCCAGTCATTATCTCTTCTTCCACTCTCACACAAACCCTAGCACCACGGCTAGCACTCGACGACGCCGGCGATGAAGCGCTTAGCTGCCGCGACCTCACCTACGCAGTCCTCACGCCGGCCGCGGACATCGTCTTCTCCGCCGTCGTTGTAGGTGTCCTCCGTCGCCAAGTTAGGGCACGGAAGATCAAACTACTCGGCCTCCTCTCCTACTCCGTCTAGCAGTTCCTCGTGTGGTAAATAAAACCTCCTTTGTATAGTTTTTTTGATTCGATAGATTCATCCTTTTAAACCACAAGTGGTTTCTATTCCCACAAGTTGGATCTATCTCATTCTGCATCTCATAGCATGCCTAGTATGTTCACTTATGCTTCACAAAGTAGTTAGATTCCTCACTTGTACTTATTCGTGGATTCGTACAAATCTGGAACCAACTCTCTACATATGAGTGAATGTCTTCGCACTATGAGGTCAATGTCTTCTAAACTGATTTATCTTCAAAATCTTCTGAGAATGCATATGACCTCTTCCCCTTCCCTCACACCTTTAATTCTGTCACAGGTACATGTTCGTGGGAGAATCCCTTGGTTCTCATAGTCTGCACTCATTTGCAGAGTTCTTACAGCATCATATAAATTCTCCTGAAGCCAGTTCTTGTCTGACTAGTAGATGGAAGACTTTGACAGTGTTGAAGCCTTTCAGTCTAAACTTCATGGCAACAGAGAAATCTGTAATGAAGGGTGGCAGACAGCACCGTGGAAACACCTCAAGAGATTTGCCTCTTGACCTCTATGAGCTGTACAAGACAGATCCAGAGGAGTACTACAATCAGCGGAAAACCCGAATCCAATGGATTCGAAGATATTGGGCAGAACAATGGTACAAGTACAGGTTCGTGACCCAGGAATATGCTGAGAAGAATGCCATCAAGTGACCCTGGTGAGACATCTTGTACAAAAACCTTCAACCCAGGTCCAGAGCTGAAGCCATTGAACAAGGCTTCTATCCTTGCATGGTCCGTGGACCACAGCCTGCAGATGCAGACCCATCTTCATTACTATGGTGCCGTGACGACAATCTGTTCAAGCGCAACTTCCAGTTTGCCAAGAACTCGGCCAAAGAAAACAAGAAGTAGCAGGGATTAGACATCAATCCAGGCCCCTCTGCTCCTCGTGCTGACGGCACACGCGAAGCTGAACCCAATCTGGTTGGGCCCTTCTATAACTTAGAATGTCTCATCACTCACATAAAGGTTCAAGGGGCAGTCGTGGATCAACCTGCAGACGACGCTGATTCTGACGAAGTGCCTGCACCCCCAAAGCCAAAGAAGCTGAAGAAACCTAAAGCTTTGAAGCCTTCCCCTGCATCAAAGGTTTCACGGGCGAAGCCTCTGGCCACTGCACCTCCTGAAGACAGTGTGCAGTCTGAAAATCTTTCACGCATCTCCAAGCCCGCCAAAGTGAAGAAGCCCATGCAACCCATTGGTCAAGCACTGACCCCTCCAGCTGTTTTGCGAAATGAAAATGACGCCATTGATCTGTCCAGTGTCGACGATCTTGGCGATGACGCTCTTGAGCAGTTGATCAAGAGCAAGCAAGAGGCGGAAATCTTCAATGACCTCCCTCTCTTTGATGTGGAAATCTTAAACAAGTTTATTGATGAGTGGTTTGACAGCCCAAATGTCAGCTTTGATGATCTTCAGCTTCCTATTGGCCTCAGCGTCGCCTTCCACGGAGCCATTGCTCCTGAGCTGGCTCTAGCTTAGAAAATTATTGAGCTGAAGCATAAGATTGATTATGAAAAGGCTCAGTTCAAGAAGCACATGGCCAAGCTCAATGTTGAAGACATTCAAAACTTCAAGGTCATGATGCATGAGCTCAAGGAAGCATTCCACAAGAAATGCGAAGAAGCCAAAGGTTCTCATGAGCGCATGAAGGATCTTGCTGCCAAATGTGTTCAAGGATACAATGAAGCTGAAAAGCGCAAGGCTTTGGGGCGACCGGGCATCGGCCCTAGAATGGCTGCCAAGAAGAAGAAGAAGCCAGTTGTGGCAGAACCAGAAGCATCAAGGCAGGAAGAACATCACATTGTCTTCCCAGCCAGTATGACAGGCTCGAAGCCTAAGGTCCCCATAGTGGCTTCAGAACTCAAGAAAACAAGGGCAGCTGAAGCCGAAGCCAGAAAATGCAAGACCAAAGCCACCACTGATGATGCTCCCCCAACCAAGAAACGAAAGACCAAGAAGAGAGATCGGGCTGCTCCCAGAGAGCCCCTTGATGTCGAGCCAATCTCTTTGGCTCGTCCTGCGTCCGAACATCGAGAGCGCCAGTTGATAGTTCATGAGCCTGCTTCCACAGAGGCTCCTGAAGCTGAAGACAATCCAGCTGTTGACCCCATCGCAGCTGAAGACATTGGTCCTCACGACAATGTTGAAGATGATGAAGTCCTTCCTCAGATCGAGCGCAATTTGGTATCATCGCCTGTGCTCACGCATAGCGAGCTCATCAGCATTGGTCGTCCTCTGACACCAACTACTCAGGATGCATCATGGGCTGATCACCCACAACAACAAGACACCCCAAGTGCTCCCCAACCACAAGATGACGATGACTTTGAGGCCCAGCCGACTCCATCTCCACAAGCGTCGCTAGCATTCCGCAGGCTTTGCAAAGGATCAAGGCCCCAAGTCCCTCCAACTGTGAACGTCTCTGAGTCTGAAGCCAAAACGGCTGAAGATATTCCGGCTGCATCAGCCGATGAAGAAGAAGAACCAAGAGTTGCTACACCCCCATCCCGCCAAGATGTTGTTCTCTAGGAAAACATGTCCGACCCTCCAGCTCCTGAAGTGGAGGTTAACAATACTGAGGCGGCCACCAACATCAACACTAAAGCCAATGACGTTGTCATGGCTGAACCTAATGTGGCGCCTGAAGCTAATGTGGCGCCTGAAGCTAATGCGGTGCCAGAAGTGCATGCACCTGAAGCCATTGCAACACCTGAAGCCAATACCGAAGCACCTGAAGCCAATGTGGCCCCTGAAGCCCATGTCAACGACAATGCCAATGCTCCTGTACCCCCTCCAAGACCTCATACAATTGAGCTGGCATTTGATCGTGGTCAACCTGTTATGGTCCGATGGCCCATTCTGGTTCCTCCACCTGCTGCGGGTCCACAATTTTACTATCATGTCGAGCACAGACCTCAAGTCCAGAAGCCCAAGCCAAGACTTCCAAGATTCCCAGGCACTACAACTTCACCTGGGATCTTCAATGTGAATGGCTTCGTGGCACATAACACCTTCTTCAACAGCGCCAAGAACCCTTACACCAAACCTCGCATTTCATCAGATCGGTTCTGGAGCTATCAGCAGCGCAACTACTATTCCTGCGTCTTATACAATCAAGGGCGCATATTTCCACATATGCGTCTTGACACTGAAGCTATAGCTGGCCTGCCCTATCTAGAAGAAGCGTTGGATTGCCTCAGAGACGCTGGACTCCTGCAGTTTGTCACAGACAAGGAACACTGGAATGAAAAGCTTCTGTTACAGTTCTATGCAACTCTTCACATTTGAGACTACAACAGGGATCCAAAGACTTGGGTCCTTGAGTGGATGACAGGCAGTGTCCATCATGAAGCCAAAGCTCTTGATATCATTGAGCTCACAGGCCTGCCCACTCCTGGTGAATACTATGAACCAGGTTGTCAACAACACCAGAATGCTTTGGAGAGCATTTTTCAGAAGCCAGAACCCAACATGAGCCAAATGTTGAGCATGATGAAGCCTTTGCCTCACGACGCTGACTACCCATCTGAATTCTTTGTTGAAGACCTAGAGTATCTGCCTCGCACCATTTGTCATATCATCAGAAAAACTATATGGCTTGTCAAAGGACATTCATCTGCAGCGAAGCTTGAAGGAGCAATGAAGACTTTGGTTTTCTATATCTTCAATGGCATCGACTTCAATGCTCAAGACTTTTTCATCAGATAATTGGCTGCATCTGGCTCCGACATTTTTGGGTTGAAGTTCTATGCTCCATGGGTAATGCGTCTTATCAAGCTTCACTCTGCCTTCAACTATCAGCCGTCTGTGCGCAATCATCTTGTATTCTTGCCAGAGGTTGATCTGTTAGTTGAAGCCATTTACCCAGAGCCTGCTAAGGATCCCATTTATCTTCACAATGCTGATCGTCAAAGCTTCACCCAGCCCATTGAAGGAGTTCAGGCAGTCTCTCGTGTTTATCCCTTGGCTGGTAACACACGTGCCCCTCGCGCTCAAACCGACGCCACTGGAAGCACCATTGCCCAAAGGCCTCGAGAGCAATCTCGTGTTCTCAATGACCGAGAGCTTCTCGTCACGCTACACCAGAAATAGGACAAGCATCACAACTGGCTTAAGCGTCAGATGCAAAGCCTCTTGGTGGATGTCAATCGCATTCGCAATCTTGCCACCAAGAATGCCTTTGTTACTCATGAAACCTGTCGGAGGTCTTGGAAGAGTTTGACGTTGCTTAGTGCTGAAGCTGATCTGCAGGACGATGGCTTCACCGAAAGATTCAAGTTTGACTCAACTCCTCCAAGGAATGCTCACCTGCGTCAAACTCCCTCACTTGAATGCTCTGACTATTCGTCCTCAGCTGCGACAGTGAATGCCAGAGTCATTGATGACCAAGATGATGCAACTTCACCTCCTCCAACTTCGGCGCGTGTCGACACTACACCAAGTTCTTCTGCACCACCAGACCTCAACGACGACCCTGCTGCCTTGCCTGCACCTCATGGGAATGAGTAGGCGCTCTATGTCTTCAAACCTTTTTGGTCCTTACTGACAAAAGGGGGAGAAGCATATGAGTTGATAGTCTTCAAGCGGGTCTATATGGGTGGTTGCTTTACTTTTTGCTACTTTTGCCAAGTGCTTACAACTCTCGCTTTTCGATACATTTGGTTCTTTGAGTTGTAACACTTAAACTCGATGGTCGTCTGCTACTTATTTGCTATTCTGAGATGCAATGATAAATTCCGCATGTGCGATGATAACTTCTGCACTTAGGTCATTTTGCAGACGTCCGTTTTACATTATGCATGTCATTATCTTCGTTATATCAAATCATGCATGATGAATCATCATCATAAGTTGAAGAGGATCTCCACAAGTACAACCTACCATGTGCATTTGCATCCAAAAGCAAATTACTTATATGCACATCTTCAGGGGGAGCCTTTGCCACTTATGAAGACAATACCCTATCCTTTACAATTTCACATACTTTATTCCCCGTTGAAAACTTCAACCAGTTTGTCATCAATCACCAAAAAGGGGGAGATTGTAAGTGCATCTAGTGCCACCCTAGTTGGTTTTGGAGTATTGACGACAAACCTGGTTGAGGGACTAATGTGTTTGTGAGAATTGCAAGGTAACACAGGTAGAAGTCCCTCATTGATTCAGTTTTCCTACCAGAGATGACCCCTAAAATTGTATGAAGACATTGAAGTCAAAGGTGGTATGTGAAGACATTCACATTGAAGACTATGACAAGAGAAGACATCACGTGAAGACTATGGAGCGCGAAGACTTGGTTGTTTCATCGTTCTTTTTCTTCTTTGTTGAGTCATAGGAACCACCGTACTGTTAAGTGGGGTCCAAGTGAACAAGTCAGAATGACTGAAGTGATGCTTATCCAAAATCCTATGTCTTCGAGCGAAGACAATGAGAGCAAATCTTATCCAGAGCTGGATAAGTCAGCTTTGCTTGTAGCCCAAGTAAAGTTGCCGTGTGTGTTTGAAATCTGACCGTTGGAACACGTGTCAGTTCCTTAGTGAACCAGGGTCATTTCGGACAAATCAGGTCGGGTTGCCTAGTGGCTATAAATAGCCCACCCCCTACAACCATAAACGGTTGGCTGCTCAGAGTTAGTGTACGACTTTTGTCGTTTGAGAGCAACCCACCTCAAAGCCTTTGAGAGAGAATTCCTTGCGAGGAATAAGCCCTAAACACCCAGAGCCAAAGAGTGTTAGGCATCATAGAAGTCTTCCTGTCTGTGTGATCTGAAGACTTATTACACTTGAGGACTGTGAATCCTCCAGCCGGTTAGGCATCGCGTTCTAAGCATCCAAGAGTCATTGTGGATCGCCGGTGAACAAAGTCTATGAAGGTTTGGAAGTCTGCCTTGAAGACTTACCAGAGTGATTGGGCGAGGACTGGGTGTCCTTAGCTCAAGGGGAATAAGGTGAAGACGTGGTCTTCTGAGTTGAATCTCAGCCTCCCTAACCAGACGTACAGTTGTCACAGCAACTGGAACTGGTCCAACAAATCATTGTATTCCACGAGCCACTGGTTCCATTCTTCCCATCTCTTTATTTACAGATTGGTCCTTGTGAAGTCATTGCCTGTTTGCATTATCTATTTGTCTTCACTGTGCAACTGCTTGTTCTATTTGGCTTCGTACTATCTTCCATCCTGATCTATACTGCCTAGCTGCTATTAGTCTTTGTGCTTTCATCTCATTGAATACTTGACTATGGCTTGCTTAGTGTAGTCTACCTTCCGCTGCATGGTAATAGGTTTGTTTCTACCGTTTGTCTTTGAAACTTCCATGTTTTGAAGACTTTCATAAAAATCGCCTATTCACCCCCCTCTAGTCGATCACTAGCACTTTCACCATGGCACCACGCCAAGCGTCATGTTTTCCAACCATGTGTTTCTTTTTGTATACTTGTTAACCGAGTAAATGACGCGTTTATTGTTGACTATTGCCACACATTTCCTTGAAATGTCTACCAATTCCTTGTAAAAGGCATGAGAATGTGCTAAATAACACGAGCATGGTTTTCCAGACCATTCTTGTGCACCTTTTCATGCATCGATTGTTCGAATTTGAATTATGTCCATTAATGCCTAGAAATTGCACATAATCCCCTAAATATGGTAAATGAGCCAGGGAAATGTCAAATTTGAACATGTTGCATTTGAGGCAGTATGTCGATCATTGGAAAAAAACTGAATGACAAACTAGGACAGAAATTAGGACCCCCCTTCAATCTTGGGGATTTTCCCTCTCGAAAGCATGGAACTTCCTCGGTGATGGTTCGATTTATGAAGGGCGTGCATGAAGACATAAGCCAAACCTTCTCAAATTTTTACCAGGGCATGGCGAGGTCATACCATGGCACCATGCCAAGCGTCATGTTCTTTAAGCATTTATTTCATTTTTTCTATAGTTGAAAACCCAACAAATAGACATTTGTGGTTGACTATTGCCACACATTTCATCAAAATTTCTGCCCATTCCTTGTAAAAGGCATGAGAATTTACTAAATGGCACGAGCATGGTTTTCTAGGCCATTCTTGTGGACCCTTTCATGCATCGATTGTTTGAACTTGAATTATGCGCATTAATGCCTAGGAAATGCACATAATCCCCTAAATATGGCAAATGAACCCGGAAAAGTGCCAAATTTGAACACGGTGATTTGCAGGTTGTATGCTCATCATAGAAAAAAACTCGTGGACAACGGACAAAGGAAATTTGGATCCCCCTTCAATCTTGGTGATTTCCCCCTCGAAACCATGAAAATTCCTCGGATGATGGTTCGTTTTATGAAAGGCGCACATCACGACATAAGGAAAACATTCTCCAATTTTTACCAGGGCATGGTGAGGCCATACCATGGCACCACACTAGGCGTCATGTTTTCCAACCATGTGTTTTATTTTTTGTATAGCATGAGCATGGTTTTTCAGACCGTTCTTGTGCACCTTTTCATGCACCGATTGTTCGAATTTGAATTATGTGCATAATTAATGCCTAGAAAATGCACACAATCCCCTAAATATGGTAAATGAGTTCGGAAAAATGTCAAATTTGAACATGTTTCATTTGATGCGGTATGTTGATCGTTGGAAAAAACTGAATGACAAACTAGGACGAAAATTTGGATTCCCCTTCAATCTTGGTGATTTCCCTCTCGAAAGCATTGAACTTCCTTGGTGATGGTTCGATTTATGAAGGGCGTGCATGACGACATAAATCAAACCTTTTCAACTTTTAACCAGGGCACGGTGAGGCCATACCATGGCACCATGCCAGTTGTCATGTTTTTCAAGCACATATTTCATTGTTCTATAGTTGATAACCTAGTAAATGACGTGCTTGTGGTTGACTATTGCCACACATTCCATTGAAATCTTTGCCAATTCCTTGTAAAAGGCTTGAGAAATTACTAAATACCACGAGTATGGTTTTTCCAAACCATTCTTGTGCACCCTTTCATGCTCCAATTGTTTGAATTTGAATTACGTGCATTAATGCCTACAAAATGCACATAATCCCCTAAATATTGTAAATGAACCCGAAAAAGTGTCACAACACGGCGATTAGCAGGGTTTATGTTCACTGTAGAAAAAAACTCATGGATGAAGGACGAAGGAAATTTGGATTCCCATTCAATCTCGGTGATTTACTATCGCACACGATTCATCTCCGTCGCCTTTGTGAACCGTGTGTGTTCACTCACACATGCAAAAGGAAAAGAAAACCCTCGCCCACTTTGTCCCCACTCACTCGCCGTGGAATCCTCCGCAACACTGCACCCTAAGCTCGACGACTGTTGGCGGCCGGCGTAGGTCGCGCTCCAAACGGCATCGGATTTCGCCTCCACCGCTTTCCGCCGCCTATCTGCACCGACATTCTAGACTCTGGTCGACTGGGGTTTTCTGCGGGATTGGGCCGGGGATTTTTCTCATGGAGAAGGTAATCAATTTAATTAGCGAATTATTCACTCATCTCTTATCGCAGTCTGTCCATCGCTATTAATCAATCGGCAGAAATCACCGTGGAATCATTTTTGTTCTAGCTGATTGGTGGGTGTTCATTCATGTGTGCATAGTGCAAGCACAAATCAGGCAACTGTGGTCGTGGCCAGTCGGAAATGAAGTTCTATCTCACCATTCCAGATGACTTCAGGAAGCGCTCGGTATGTTCAATCTCAACCTACCATGGTCAGCATGGCCTAAATGTGTGAACATGTACCGTCTGTTGCTACATTATCTATATATTTGCATCAAATCTTTGTTACATTATCTATTTTTAATTCTATATTTTTGACTTTGCTTGCATCTATATATGGATATGTTCTATCAGTTACTCCCACATTTGCATCTTGCTCGGTTATTTCAATATATCTAATTTACGATCTTAATTTTCATTTCAAGCAGTACACCCCTTGCTTTGCAAGAACAGGAGTAGAAGGAAATCTTGGGCTTTACTTTGCTGATGACTCCCAGGATGTCATATTGACAACGCAACATGGGTTTACAATGTCGGTTAGCGTAAAACTTGATAAAGATGGTCACTCCTATTTTAATGCGGACATTTGGAGAAAATGTCTAAGTGTTATGAAAGTTGGCAATAAAAGTCTAGTGCGTCCACCATAGCCTGGTCTAATTAACATGGATGTTTACTTCCCCAACGTCATCAGCCGATCAAAGTCTGATCGAGGTTAGTGTCCTTTCAACTTTCTCCATGTTGTCATATTACTATTTAAGCAACCAATTGATCACTATTTAAGCAACCAATTGTGATATCATATTCTGACTCCGTTCCTAGGCAGTAACAAATTATGTTTACCAATTTATGCGCACTATATATTCTTCTGCCATGTTCTGAATAAATAATACCTTTCCACCTTTTAAGCAGGATATGTTGGATGCATAGTGAACGATCTGTATATTACTAAGCGTACCAAATTTCACTAGAAGGACTTGAAGCATGTCATAAACTTTGTTGATAATCTGATAGAGATAGCACAGCGTATGAACGTTGGATTTTGGATGGGATTAATTAGACCTATGGTGCACACACTGAACAAGACCAATTGTGTGCACAAAGCGCTGGTAAAAAGTCTTATTTAATGTTGATGCTCATAAACTATATATATCTTCAACGATATGTTACAATTGTCTTTTATTCTACATGTCAACAGAAATTGCCCCCTGTAGCCATTCCTGGATCGATTTCCCGGCGTGGTCGAATTACACTTGTGCCTGCTAATAACGCCAAAGTGATTGCAAGGTACTGCATTTCCCACAAAAATGGAACCATTCAAATTAACAAGTTCTCGCTTCTCGTGGCAATGCATCCATATTGGAAAATTGGAGACACTGTTCTACTCCTGCTCTACCAAGGCACATGAGGGCTCTTCCTTTTCATTGACGAGACGCCGAGTCGCCGTGATCAAGCTGCTTCCAGTGGATAGTTGTGGTTGTTGGCCCTCAGCCTCTTAAAATGTGCTAGCTGTTACTATATATGTTAAGTATGTAGATATGGACCATATGGTTGTTGGCCCTTATCCTGTTAAAATGTGATAGTTGTTACTATGTTAAGTATGTAGATATGGACCATATGATTGTCAAAACCGTGTTACGAAGATCCTCCTTTTGTCGAATAGTGTAAACACTATATATATGTTACGCAAATGCTGTTACCCAAGTTCATAAATTTTCATGGAAAGTATTAGTATCGTACACAGTTCATTGAGTTTAAGCGTGTGCCCGATGTCCAGAAGGCATTTGCATATTAACTGTCCATATTGCAAATTCACACACATGTTCACATAAGGAAACGTATGTGTAACATACTAATCATCGCACACGAGTACTCGCAGACGCATCGTGTGCGATACTCCTAGACATTGCAAGCAACTAGTTTGCATTTTTCAAAGTTTTTTGTACACACAGAATCACACACGAAGTAACTGTATTGACCGTCTGTGTTGTAATTTCTCATCGCAAACAGTTCATCCGAGTCGGCTGTTTGCCACATATCACACACATCTTGTTTACATGACTCATTTGTGTTCTTTTGGCTCATCGCAAACAGTTCATCCATGTGAACTGTATGCTGCATATCACACACATCTTGTTAAGTTGAACCGTTTCTGTTGTGTTCCCTAATCAAAAACAGTTCGTCCGAGTAAACCGTATATCGCACACACATTGATATGGCTGTCCGTTTCTGTTGTTCTACCTCATCGCAAACAGTTCGAATGGATTAACCATGTGTCCTGCATCGCACACACATTGTTATGGCTGCCCGTTTTTGTTGCTCTGCCTCATCGCAGACAGTTTGAATGGATTAACCGCATACCCTGCATCACACATGCAACTGAAATCTTAACCGTGTTTGATGCATCCATCACCGCAAATGTTTTGCACCTTCTTTGACGGTTTTTTACACCACCGTTTGCGATTATTGCATTGCACATAGTTTCGGCAAAGGGTCTCTGATCATAGTGTCGCATTAGCAGTCTCATACAATAGTGTATGTAGATGATGTCGTCATCAAAACTAAACATCTAGAATCATTGGTGGATGATCTATGACTCACATTTGACAACCTCCAAACATACGACATACGGCTCAATCCGGAAAAATGTGTCTTCGGCGTTCCAGTCAGAAAGCTACTCGGGTTCATCGTTTCCAATAGAGGAATTGAAGCGAACCCAGCAAAAATCCGAGCCTTGTCACAATTGGCAACACCAAGAGACTTAAAACAAGTCCAAAAACTAGCGGGGTGCATGGCAACCTTGAGCCGCTTTATCTCCAGACTAGGAGAAAAGGCACTACCACTTTATCGACTCCTCCGACACACCGACCGCTTCGAGTGGACGGACGCAGACACAAACGGATTGGAAGAGATAAAAACTCTGTTAGCAAGCAACCCAATCCTTGCCGCACCAAGTGTTGGTGAATCTATGTTGCTCTACATATCTTCGACTCACCAGGTAGTGAGTATGGTACTCGTCGTCGATTGACAGGAGGAGGGACATAAATTCCCTCTCTAGAAACTAGTGTACTATGTATCGACGGTTCTAACACCATGCAAATCCCGATACCCATACTATCAAAAGATAGCATATGCGGTCTTCATGGCATCCCGGAAGCTGCGATACTACTTTCAAGAGTGTTCAATTATGGTGGCTTCCGAAGTACCACTCAATGATATCATAAACAATCGGGACGCCACCGGCTGCATTGCCAGATGGGCCATCAAGCTCTTACCATTTGAAATAACATACAAGCCACGCCGAGCTATTAAATCTCAGGTGTTGGACGACTTTGTCGCCGAATGGACAGAAGTCGAACTCCCTAAAGAGTACAACACATACTCCAACTGGGTGATGTACTTCGATGGCTCTAAAATGTTAGCCGGATTGGGGGTTGGTGTCATCCTAACATCCCCTACAGGGGACACAGTCCGTTATGTATTACAAATCGTGTACACGGACTCCAACAATGTGGCTGAATATGAGGCACTATTGCATGGTCTCTGAATGGCTGCTTCTATGGGTATACAATGCCTCGAGGTGCGTTGGGACTCGAACCTTGCAATATCCCAAAAAATGGAGATTTTGATGCAAAAGATCCAAAGATGGCGGCATAACACAACACCATACTCAAAATATCACCTTGGTTCGAGGGGCTCGAGTTTCATCACGTTGCTCGAGACAGTAATCAGGCAGCGAACATCCTTGCTCGAGACAGTAATCAGGCAGCAGGAGCACCCTGATGACCAGAACGAGGCCCGTCGCATAGTCCGACACTCGAAAGCCTACAAAGTTCATGAAGGAGAACTCTACAAGAAAAGTACTACCAGAGTTCTTCAAAGATGTATCTCCGAAGAGGAGGGGCGTGATAACCCACAAGTATAGGGGATCAATTGTAGCCTCTTTCAATAAGTAAGAGTGTCAAACCCAACGATGAGATAAAGGTAGAACAAATATTCCCTCAAGTTCTATCGACCACCGATACAACTCTACGCACGCTTGACGTTCGCTTTACCTAGAACAAGTATGAAACTAGAAGTATTGTGTAGGTGTTGTTGGATAGGTTTGCAAGATAATAAAGAGCGCGTAAATAAAAGCTAGGGGCTGTTTAGATAAAGACACAACTAAGTTAGTTTTAGTAAAGAGCTTTTTGTTACGAGAAAGTTATTTGTCCCTAGGCAATCGATAACTAGACCGGTAATCATTATAGCAATTTTATATGAGGGAGAGGCATAAGCTAACATACTTTCTCTACTTGGATCATATGCACTTATGATTGGAACTCTAGCAAGCATCCGCAACTACTAAAGATCATTAAGGTAAAACCCAACCATAGCATTAAAGTATCAAGTCCTCTTTATCCCATACGCAAACAACCTACTTACTCGAGTCCGTGCTTCTGTCACTCACGCCACCCACCATAAGCAAATAATGAACATATTGCAAACCCTACAGCGGGAATCCCTCACGCTTGCGTGACACAGAGAGCACCATAGGACAGCACCAATAATAAAACATGCAACTCAAACCAATCACGATCATCAATTAACCCACTCAAACATCATAGGATAGCCATACATCATTGGGAAATAATATATAGCATTGAGCACCATGTTTAAGTAGAGATTATAGCGGGTAAGAGAGAGGTTACACCGCTACATAGAGGGGGGAAGAGTTGGTGATGATGGCGGTTAAGTTGTTGGTGAAGATTGCGGTGATGATGATGGCCCCCGGTGGCACTCCGGTGCCACCGGAAGCGAGGGAGAGAGAGCCCCCTCCTTCTTCTTCTTCCTTGACCTCGTCCCTAGAGGGGAGAAGGGTTCCCCCTCTGGTCCTTGGCCTCCATGGCGTGGGAGGGGTGAGAGCCCCTCTGAGATTGGATCTGTCTCTCTGTCTCTCTCTGTTTCCGCGTTCCCAGATTCGACCCTTTCACCATTTCTTATATTCCCGGAGATCCGTAACTCCAATTGGGATGAAATTTTAACACGATCTCCATCTGGATATTAGCTTTCTTGTGGCGAAAGAAGGGCATCAACCGCCTTACGGGGTGGCCACGAGGGTCAGGGGCGCGCCCCCCGCCTCGTGCCTCCCTTGGGCACCGTCTCGCATGGATTTTTCTTCCCAAAAATCATATATATTCCAAAAAAATCTCAGTCAGTTTTTATCCCGTTTGGACTCCGTTTGATATGGATATTCCGCGAAACAAAAAACATGCAACAAACAGGAACTGGCACTGGGCACTGGATCAATATGTTAGTCCCAAAATAGTATAAATAGTTGCCAAAAGTATATGAAAGTTGTAGGATATTGGCATGGAACAATCAGAAATTATAGATACGACGGAGACGTATCAGGGCGGCAACTCTTGGACGAAATACATGCTAGTCTCGGTGGCCACCACGCCGCAGCTCGGGCCCTTGTAAGTAAGGGTTTCCGTATAGGTTTCTTTTGGCCCACGGTCCGAGTAGATGCACAAACCCTCGTGCAACACTATGTCGGGTGCCAACTGTTCGCCAATCAAAGTCATATGCGGCCCACTGCCCTAAAAACAATCCCCATTACTTGGCCTTTCGCGGTCTGGGGGCTCGATATGGTCAGAGCCCTTAAAGGGGGAAGCCACAAGAAGAAATATTTGCTGATTATGGTGGATAAACTCACTAAGTGGATAGAGGCCAAACCAGTCAAAACAGCTAAAGCTGGGCCGGTGGTCGACTTTATATCCGGTGTTGTACACCGTTATGGTGTCCCGCACAACATTATTACTGATAATGGCTCCAACTTTATAGCCGATGAGGTTTGAGGTGAAAAACTAATGTGCTAACCTGGGCATTAAGCTTGATTACGCCTCCATATATCACCCTCAAACAAACGGTCAGGTCGAACGGGCTAATGGTTTGATAATGAGCGGCATTAAACCCAGACTAGTGCGATCCCTACAGGAGTCAGATAAATATTGGGTCAAGGAACTTGATTCCATACTCTGGGGACTGCGTACAACGCCCAATCGAATGACCGGATACACACCCTTCTTCATGGTGTACGACGTAGAGGTTGTTTTGCCCTGTGACATTATTCACGACTCACCTCGAGTATGCATGTATGAAGAAAGAGAAGCCGAGCTTGATCGGCACGACGACCTAGATGGCTCGGAGGAGGAGCGTGATGCTGCAAAAGCCCGTTCCGCTTTCTATCAACAACAGGCTTGGATTTACCAAACAGAGAAGTGAGGGCCAAGACTTATAATGTCAGTGAACTCGTCTTGCGCCTCCTGGAGGAGAAAAAGGACAAACTCAAACCAAAATGGGAGGGTCCCTTCATTATCGAGGAAGTTCTCACAGGAGGAGCCTACCACCTTCGTAATGCATCGGATAGTCGCCTCGAGCCGAATCCATGGAACATTGCTCGACTTCGAAGATTCTACGCATAAGTTCGGCCATACTTCTTTTTCGTTCCTTTTTCTCTTCTTTATTTTTTTGTTTTTTTTCGTACGATTTCCATGACATGTTCGGATAAGCCGAACACATGAGGGATACACATCCTTAAATGTATATATCCCACCATGACTGGGGGCTTCTGTAACCGAAACTTATTATTATTCCGAGCCTGGAGCTCACAATATAAGTGTCGTTTGCTGATATATATCCTTTTTTGCCATCATATGCATCTCTATGACTTAAGTTTTTGCCAAGCTAGGTTGCCTCACTCCTGTGTTTATGCCCTACGTTCTCGATTGTTCGGCTAGGGCATAAAGGGAGCACCTCTACGATTGTTACAACCGGGTCATCCGGATATGTAACTCAGACGGGTGAAGCCGAAGGCTAGCATTCTTAAGAAAATAAGTGGTCGGCAATCAAGCGACATATTGTTATATTATGGTGACCCCTCTAAATACTATGGGACACCTCTCTCCCGTACTACGGACCAATGTCGCGGCACGCATAATTCCAGCATGCCAACCTAAGGAAAGGGACCCTTAACGGACCTATTTTCCTCGGAAGATGTTTCTTACATATGTAATATAACATACATCCTGAACTAAACTTTTTTTTTCTGTTCGAGCACAATGACCGGGTTGCTTGGTTTCTGGACATAATGCATACTTCTTTCATTTCGAGAAAGTATCTGGAAACACTCCACCAACTTTTTGTTCACAGGTTAAAAACCAAAGGCCTACGATGACAAAATTTTCACATGTTGGGATAAAGGTACAGGTTGACTAATATAAATACCTATTCCTTATCTACTCCATCTGTAAGACTGTCTAACTTAAAGTCCTCCTGCGAGTACTTCGCAACTACCATTACTTGGACATACACCAAATTCACCGGAATTTCTTTCCCATCTGATCCTTGTGGTCCCACTCGGGGCATATGATTTGGATTCAGTTTTTTGAAACATGTCTTCACCATGGGCCAGGCTTCTCGTGTGCCTTCGCATCAGGCGGATGTCTTCCATAGCTCGAACCGGCGTCGGGCACCTTTCACTACCGCAAGATGCTGCTAATGCGACACTACGATCAGAGACCCTTCGACGAATCTGTGTGCGATTCCATAATCACAAATGGTGGTGTAAAAAACCCATCAAAAAAGGTGCAAAACGTTCGCGATGGAGGATGCATCAAACACGGTTCAGATTTTAGTTGCGTGTGCGATGCTGGGCATACAGTTCAGCTCAATTAACTATTTGCGATGAGGAGGAACAAAATAAACGGGCAGCCAGATGAAGGTGTGTGCGATATACAACATACGGTTCACTCGGATATACTGTTTGTGATTAGGCAAAACAAAAGAAACAGTCAGTCAGATCAATGGTGTGTGCGATATACGACATGTGGTTCAGTCGGATGAACTGTTTGTGTTGAGACATGAGAATATAAATGGTTCAACTTAACAATATGTGTGTGATACGCGACAAACATGTATGTAATCGGAAACATGCGCGAAGACCGATAACAACATAGACGATTACTGCTAACAAGCTGTGTGTGTTGTGAGCAAACGATTGCCGATATACAATTGTGAGTGATTGATGAAAACATCACCGACGGGTTCCATTGTTTTGTCTGTGTGCGATGTGATTTTCTTTGTCCGTGCAACATCTATGCTCTGTCTACAGAGCATCAAAATATATACTTAAAAAGACAACATTGCATAACCAAATTAAGCATAAAATTACACAAGTGACTACACACATAACATTTCCACACACCAAAGTAAGCAATTACATGCATACTAAAGTAGGAGAAACAAGGATCTAATCATCTACTTATTGTTGCGATGACGCTTGCCATTGCTCTGCTTCCAGCTGGATCCCTAGCCATTTTGGGGAAGGAGGCACTTCCTCATGTCAACGATCCGCCTGTACATGTCGTAGCTCGTGTATGCCTCCTTGGCCATGTACACGACGTGAGCTTTGTCGAGTTTCTCCATCCAGGCTGAGTGCCAGGCACGCTTCTCCTTGTTGCACGAATCCTTCATGTCTCTGTAGTAGGGGTCGATGATGGCCTCGGTGAGGTGAACCAGTGAGTCCTTCTCATGCTCCTTGCTGCCCCAGATCTTGTATTGGCCCTGGATGTCGACAAGATTCTGGCAGCCGATGCCCGAATTCTCGAGCGCCTTTACATCGTTGGTGATGTCCACCATAGCGAACATGTAGTGGGGGTTGTTGACAAACCTAGCGAAATGCTCGCAAGGCCTTGTGGCCAGGCAGTAATGGTAGACGAGGACGTGGTGGTGCACGCACATCTGGGCGACGGCGACCTTGGGACGAGACCCAACATGAGCGCGGGTGTTCTCGAGGTCCAACCCGACCACCTTATACTTATCCTCGGCAAGCAACAACTCCATGATGTGGATGAAGTGTTGCACCCAGACCGGGTCGTTGGTGTACACCACCGAGAGGTCCATGGACCTTCTATGGATGTCCACCACGACACGCATGGTGAACTGCTGCTTGTCATCGGCAGCCACGCAGAATACCCTCTAAGAATTTCTCGTGGTGGGTGTGCTTCTTGCTATGGTGGGGCGCGATCAAAAGGTTGGCCACTGTAATAAATGGGGGCTGGCCGGCCTGTAATCGTCACGTCTTGTCACGACGCTCATTGCAGAGGATTCTAGTGCACGCTTGACAACACCGCACCATATGCGTGGGCTCGAAGAGGCACCAAATGTATCACCGGTGAGCCTGTTCCCGCGCTACCATGCAGTTTACCGCGCAAGGTTCCCGCACGGCTAGTTTGGCCATGCGTCGGCTAGAAGAGGGAAAAATTGTGGGCGTTTATTGGTAAAAAGCTTTGTAAAAATGAAGTGTGTGGAATGACTTCGGTCATAAGTTTACCCGTGGGTGATAAGGTCAAAGTTACACAGAAGGGTGATGATGGACACTCGAGTGCGATAATTAATTCTGCGCTCTACAGGGCACACAATGGAAGAAACCAACTGTGTGCAATAATGTTGAAGATCGTAGTCGAGTTAGCTATATAGATCGTGTGCTGTGAGATCGACAAGATAAATAGATTTGAGAATGGTTAATAAAATCTAATACCATTGCATATTAAGGTCAAAATAGTGCTACCAATATACGAGTCTCATACGATGCCATTTCAACGATTGTACCACAAAAGCTCGAAATATTACAAGGTTCAAATTCCAGAGTTATATGGCTCAAATTCGAAGATTACAAGGTTCAAATGGATATTAGAAATGAAAATCAGCTCATTAGCTCCAAATGCTCGCGCTGATCCGCTGAACATGGATATCATAGATGTCCAAACTAATATTGCCACTTCTAAGTCTGGTTTTGAAACCTCACAGTTTTTACAAAGGGGTCAGCCACTGAGAAGTCATGTATGGGGTTGACACGATGACTTCTGATTACTCTGTCATCTGAAGTTCCAAAATGAAATTCAACATTTTTGGAGCCTATTCCATTCTGCCGCAGGCGCCGGTGCTGATCAACAAACCATTCATTTCTGCGAAAAAAATGTAGGGCAAACCTCATTTCCTTCAACACCCTTGCTCTGAGAACAAAGAACCTGGCGAATATAATCTCCGGTAAGGTCCCTCGATAGGAGTTCAAAGTAATTTCTGAGAGAAGCAGATCTAGGCATTCGACATGATTGTTATATTGTATCACATTATCCACCACTGGGCCTAATCTTATCTGCAAAAGAAGAAAACGTGTTAGTGCCTACATGCAGTTTTGAACATTACTATAGGCCTATTTGGTTTGCAGGATTTGTAAAATGCACTAACATGCCATCTTCGATCTGACATGATTAACATGGGCATTTGATTACATTATATAAAAATGTATCCTTCTTCACAAGAGGTTGGAGTGGATGAAAAGTTCCCTAAGAAAACTAGTACAGATGAATCCAAAGGAGAAATGCTTATTGATTGTAACCATATGGGGGGGCGGTGGAACATGTATGTACTGAAATCCTCCAAAAGAATCCTTCAGAAATCGTAGTACATTGTCATTGTTAACTTGGAAAAAGGTGTCACAAATTGAACTCCCTTATGGTTAACATTTAATAGGAAAGGAACATCACCTCGATATATAGCTTCTACAGGCATGGAAAGCATCTCAGAAAACTAACAACTTGCTCCAGGTTGGGGCCGATAGATTCTAGTGCCAAGACCTTCACTATGCGCAGTTTCAGGGTCAAGCTTGTCGGAATCATTTTCGGAATGACAGGCGAACAAACATCTTCAAAATTAGAAATAATGTTAATTTGTAGAAGGAGAGGTAGAAGGCGGCTTTTGTACCTGAACAGGTGTGGATCCAATAACAAGTTTGGAGTATTTGTCAGACAAGTAGCCCACCATTGTCAATTTCAGCACAGAAATGACAATGATTCTTGTTGGACCTTCTTGATCAACTACAAGTAATCTCTTAAGTGCAGGTGTGTCCCTAATGACCATACCGTGGTACACATCTTGTGATGTCTTCCTACCGCACCAGCAACACACATAAATAGTCCAGAGAGTCATGGAGGTGATGTGGAAGGTACTCAACCCATTGATCGCCTGAAGATGAAGGTACTCGAGTGCAGTACAGCCACAGAGCAGGCGCTCCATGTCACTGTTTGAGAGGCAGACAGGGACGAGCTCGAGGTGCTTCAGTCGGTGTAGAATAAGAGCGGGTGCGTCATTAAGGGGGGATGGCAGTTCCTGAACTTGGCGACACACAACATGGGCGCAAGGCGGAGTGTGGATGTTGGCAGCAACCGCATATGCCCATCATCAAAAGTGAGCTCCTCGAGTTGATCTAGGGCGGGGGATTGGAACCAGTTGTCAAGCTTGGCTCAGTCCTTGCCGTTGGAATGGAACTTGCACATTCTAGGGCCTCTGGTTGGGCCAAGGTGACTGCCGAGGATCTTGGAGAATGCATCCAAGCTTTTGCGATAGCCATGGCAGAGCTCATGCGTGTCGATGAGGTCGAGAGGGCTGGACTTCCATAGGGGGCGCCACCGCCGGGAAAGGACGGTTGTTCGTGCCCCATATTTGATTGGGAGGAGGAAGATGATGATTGTCAACATATCATCAGGGAGGCTGCTGATGAAGTCTAGGCCTGCTGGAGTCGCTTGCGGTTCTAGCTCACCCCGCCTCCGCTTGTTGGCAACCCCATTCTTCACCTCCGGAGTCTCCTTGTCACCCGCGCTTTCTGGTAGAAATGGGAGTACAGGGAATATTTAGTTAAAACGGGGAAATAGAAAAGTGTATTGGTAACTAGAAGTTATTAGGTAGGAATATAGTAAGAAAAGGGAACAACAGTTGGTTGCTTAAATACTACACAATTCATTTGACATTGCTGGGTAAGTCAACATGCAGATAGTTGAAAAGAAAACTTACTTCAAACAAAGTCTGGACAGATGATTTTGTCGGGGAAGTTAGCATATATCTCATGACCAGGCAACTTTATGTGCAGTGCAATTTTAGTGCCAGCTTTCAGTACATAAAACTTAGAAATTTCTTTCCAAAAGCCAGTGCAAAAATAGGAGTCACCACGTTCATCAAGTCTTATAGTAGCAACGATTGTAAATCCATGGTTTGTGTGCAGTATGACATCCGTGCAGTCTTGATCCATGTAAAGGGAAAGATTGTGCACTACATAATCTGTTGCATAGCAAGGGATGCGCTGCAGAAAATGGTAGAATTGTTAAAGAAAATATAGTAACATGCAAATATGGGCCCAAATTGAAAGAACTGTACAGAAGTTGAAATCGAAGGACAAAAATCTATAATTAAACATATAGAGTAAACATGATGTCATGGAAATATGAGAGTAGTCGAAAGAACAATACATCATTAATTTGCCTAATATAGAAAGAAGAGGGAAAAAACCCCCTTTGACGTATATGGTGCACGTGGCACCTTTTATCCAAATGTAGCAATATTTAGAATATGTTCAGGAAAGTAGGCCACGCCAACCGATTTGGGGTGAGATTGAACAGACCGCGCGCGTCCTCAAGTTATCTGGTACAGTGAGATGGAATCTTTGGCGGAGGTCGCAAAGTCCTGATGTGTCGGCGCACTGTACATTCTATGAATGAAAGAAAACCCTCAAAACAGCTTGAATAAAAATGAATTCACGGTGATTTCCGCCGGGTGATTAAAGGAGGCAGATGAACTGGGATAAGAGATGAGATAATATCTCATTAAATTAGTTACCTTGTCGTCCGTGAGAAAGAACCCTCAGTACGGCAGATTCCCAACCGAGCGGAGCTGGGTCGACCGCGATAAGCGACGACAAGCGGAAGTGGCGAAATGCGGTGGGCTTTGCCGGCAGCCTGGCGGCGGCGGTAGGCGTCGATCTAAGTGTTTACCACTGCGATAGGCGGTGCCATGGCATAGACGCGGAGGATCTTGTGCAGGTGTGAATGGGGGTTGGAGGGGGTGGCGAGCGGGGTGAGGGTTTTCTTTTTTCTTTTTTGAATTGGGTGGTGAGGGTTTTCTGTGCCACAAAGAATTTTGGAGGTGACGGTTTGCTAGAGCGAATCATGTGTGATTGACGCAACACGCAAAATGAAAGTCATTGCACACGGTTCCAATTTTGGGAACCGTGTGTGATTGACGTACTACCTCTGTCCTGTTTATTGGCCCCCCTTTGTAATTTTGACCAAATATTTAACTGAGAAATGTTTATGCATGTCACAAAAAATTATATCATTGAACACTATGCTCAAATACCCATCCAACAATATAATTTTTGCTGACCTGCACTAACATTTTGTCAGTTAAACCTTTGGTCAAAATTTAACACAAATTACAAAGGGGACCAATAAACCAAGACAGAGGTAGATTCCATCAACCGAACTGGTTGCATCCATATCCCACGGTTAGACATAAGTAAACATAGATTAAACATACTCAGACATAGACAATAAGCGTACACGTACATAAGCATAGTTCAACCATAAGTACATAGTTCAACCATCATTAAGCATACTCAAGCGTACATAGTTCGATCCATCCCACATCTCATCTCACATGCCGGCACGATCTTGAAGCTTTTTCAGGTACTCGGTGTACGCGCCGTGCGCCACCCTGCAAGAATACTTCTGCTTGAAGGAGCCAACGGCCCGTCCTCTTGCATGCGCTAGAACACTTAGATACGCGTCATGAAGCTTGTGGTTGCAAAATGGGCATTGATAGTCGCCGTTCCAAGTCCTAATATGCCTGTTATGCATTCCCGCATAAAGCTCCCTCGGGATTTGCCTCTTGTACCTCCTCTAGTCATCTTCATCCTCGCTGTCCACATCGTCAGACAACACCTATACAAATAGTAAAACAAATTTGGCATCAAATGAACACTACAAAGAAAAGACACATCCGTGACATTTTGGGCCGAACGAAATTTTTTTCTGTCATACATATGACACTTCTATGACGATAATTGTGACAAAACCCGGTATCATCATAGATGTGGTGGGCTCCTACTTCTATGACAAAAACTCATGACAGAAAATGGGCTTTTCGTCCTGGGCGGGCCGGAGACGCAGCTGCATGACATTCTTTGGACCGTCCATGACGGAAAAAACCGTGGTAGAAGCGAGGGGAGGAAAATTTCGGGGAGTTCTCGGTTACGGTGGGAGGTCGGGGGCCGAGCGATGCGTGCTTCTCTCGTACACGTACACGCGTGTGTGTGAGGCGTTGGCTCTAACTGAACCCGAGCGAGGCGTTGGGCTCTAACTGAACCCGAGCGATTGCACTGCAGGCTACGCATTACTGAACCCGAGCGATCGATCGATGGCTGTTAACTGAACCCGATCGAGCGATTCCTTTGCTACTGCTGCTAACTGAAG